>NC_057397.1:65623818-65946519 GCF_019320065.1 Cervus canadensis | reverse complement strand
ATCAGAGAACTAAGATCCCGCAGCCTGTGCAGCATGGATGCAAAAAAAACAAAACAAAGAAATCCATGTGTGTGCACACTCTATTAAAATCTCTGTAAAGTGATTCACTGTATAGAGACATTTTTTTGAAAAGAAAAATGATAACTTTTTGTGAAGAACGCTTTTCTGTGAATACCCTCATCCTTCCCAAGTTATCGTTATCTTAAATGCATACTTTTAGACTCTGTGTAATAAAAAAAGCCCTATGGCAACCCACAACAGTACTCTAGCCTGGAAAATCCCATGGACGGAGAAGCGTGGTAGGCTACAGTCCATGGGGTTGCAAAGAGTCGGATACAACTGAGCCACTTCACTTTTTCACTTTAACCCATTGGTCACATATTTTGTTTGTCTTGCCTGGTTGCTCAGATAGTAAAGAATCAGCCTGCAGTGCAGGAGACCTGAGTTTGATCCCTGGGTCAGGAAGATCCCCTGGAGAAGGAAATAAGCACTCCAGTATTCTTGCCCGGAGAATCCCACGGACAGAGGAGCCTGGCGGGCTGTAGTCCACCAGGCCGCAAAGCATTGGGTACAACCGAGCTACTAACACTTTAACTTTCAGTAGATTTGTTTACTTGATTTCTGAAATTACCCAATTACTTTTTTTAAAAAATCTAATACTATTAACGTATTTAACCGTGGATGTGTGTCTACTAAGTAAATGTCTTGTGGTTAAAATTTTTTCTTATATTCTTTTTAAAATTTTTTGTGTATTTATTTTATTTTTGACTGTGTGGGTTTTTCGTTGCTGGGCGAGGGCTTTCTGTGGTTGTGGGGTGCAGGGCTACTCTCTAGTTGTGGTGCACGGGCCTCTCATTGTGGTGGCTTCTCTTGTGGGGCGTAGGCTCTAGGATGCCCAGGTTTCAGTAGTTGTGCATGGCCTTAGTTGCCTCATGGCATGTGGGATCTTCCTGGACCAGGGACCGAACCCATGTCTCCTGCATTGGCAGGCAGATTCTTAACCACTGGACCACCAGGGAAGCCCTGTGTTCTTTTTCAACAAAATTTAAAATGATCGCTTGCATCAGAAGACTTTGTTTGGCTTTACATAAATTTTCATTCTTGTTGACTGCTTCTAACTTTTGCTTTAACCCATAGGAAAATTAAAAGGAAATCATAAATGAGGAATATAATAGTATTTATTAGTTGTCCCAGATTTGTATGTAAAAATGCTGGATATCCATGGTATGACTTTCTAATAATGTCATTTTCTAATCTGTTCACTGACTTTGCTACTTAACATGATTATAAAATAAAGAATAAATGATATAAAAATGTTTAAAATTTAGCCTAGTCAGACAGAATCCACTATGGTATATGGTATATGGTATTTTTTTCCCTCAGTATGTCAGTGTTGAAAGACATTTTAATAAACATACAAATTTGCTTTGAAGCTCTTTTAAAATAAATTTTATTCATTTTCCACAGTGAAATTAGAATTAGCCATCTGATAATCAGCAATAGTAGCTGATTCATTTGTCCTTTTTTGACTTCTCTTTTTAGACTCATTTTTCTATCCTTAAGCTATTATGAAGAGAAAAGAAAAAAAACCCTGCTTCTGTAGGAAAGAGATAAATTCTTGTACCACCTTAAGCCTTGACAGCCCATGATAGTGTCCTATATCTACATGACATGGTCTACCTCATAATTAACTAGGGAGGAAGAGTAATTACGGAGAATATAGTAAGTTCTTGTTTAATTTGGAATCTGGTTTATTGATTTGAAAGTACTTGCTGCATTACATTTTTTTTAATTGGTTGTAGAAATAGTAGATAGTGTAATATTGGAAAAATTTCTTAGAGCTTCCCAAGTCCAGGGATTTTTATAGGTTCAGCCTATTTTCTTTTATTTATTTATTTATTTTCCATTTATTTTTATTAGTTGGAGGCTAATTGCTTTACAATATTGTAGTGGTTTTTGCCATACATTGACATGAATCAGCCATGGATTTACATGTATCCCCCATCCCGATCCCCCCTCCCACCTCATTCCTCATCCCATCCCTCTGGGTCTTCCCAGTGCACCAGCCCTGAGCACTTGTCTCATGCATCCAGCCTGGGCTGGTGATCTGTTTCACCCTTGATAGTATACTTGTTTCAATGCTGTTCTCTCTGAACATCCCACCCTCGCCTTCTCCCACAGAGTCTAAAAGTCTGTTCTGTACATCTGTGTCTCTTTTTCTGTTTTGCATATAGGGTTATCATTACCATCTTTTTAAATTCCATATATATGCGTTAGTATACTGTATTGGTCTTTATCTTTCTGGCTTACTTCTCAGCCTATTTTCTGATACCCAAACCTCTAAGACTGTTGAATGATAATGATAACACAGCACTGTGAAATTCTGTAGAACCTTCAGGATTTAAAAAAGATGAAGTATAATTTTATGATCACTTTATTATTTTTTTATTTAAAAAAAATTGTTATTTCATGAATAATGCATATGATACTCTCAGGTAACTTGAAAAATAAGCCAATTTATTAAATAGCACTTTGTTCTCCAGTCATTCTGGAAAAGAGTTTACTTATTTTAGGATGTTTTGAAAATAGCATCATCTCAAGAGAAGAGCTCAGTTTATCAATAAGACTTTGAAAGCATGGATTGGAGGCAGAACTTATATTGTCTTTTGGTTTGTAGGAATGTATGGTTTGCAGGGAGTGCTAAAATAATTATGAAAAGAATTATCTTTTCTACTAATAGTTCTTCATGGGACTTTTGCCTTAGTATAATAAAGGTAAATCAGTTCAAGATATAGACAGAATAATTTGTTACACACATTACAATAACTTCTCAAATCTTTTAAGGACCTGCTATAGAACTGCGCCAAAGAAAAAAGCCAAAGTGTTCAGAAAATAAAGAATCTGCCAAAGAAGAGAAAATCAATGACACTCCAGTTCCTGAAAGAGCTCCAAAACGTAAGTTAGATTTGGAGTTTTTTTACTATTATAAAAATAGTTATATTAGGTAGCATTTTTACAGTAATATTTTAAATTATAAATATATTTTGTCTTAAGTATGTGGTGATATCAGTCAGCTTTCATTAGGTTTTGCTATGGAATAATTCCTAAGTGTCACTGGCTTACAAAAAGCATTTATTTCTGATTAACTTGCATATTGTGACTGTCAGTTGGCTGATGAAGCTTCATGTGTTCTGAAGGAACAATCTCTATTTGGGATATGTTCTTGTGGCAGAGAAAAAGAGCAGGAGACAGGCAGAGTCATGCAGTACCTCTTAAAGGTTTTGCTGAACTGCACACTGTCACTTGTACTTGCATGCTCTTGGCCCAAAGAAGTCTTCCAATCAATCCAGGCAGTGGGATGGAGAAGTTTATTCTGACTACAAGGATGCATGGCTAGTCACTTGGTAATGGGCAGGGATGAAAAATCTTTACAGGAAAGGACAAGGTAGTTGGAAGTAATAATAATAGTCTACCACATTCTGGCCTTTTGGTCATAAATATTTACTTCTCTCCCTCAGATAAAATACAGTTGGTACTTTCCCAACTCCAAGGAAGATGCTCAGTCTTACCTAGTGAGGGCATCAGTCTTGAAGCCTAAGGTCATCTTATCAGGGTCTATTCAGGGTCAGCTCTGACTCATTCTGATCCAGAGTCTGAAGAATGAAAAAACAAGTTACTTGCTCTGTGTCAGGGTTCCCCAAACCCAGTCCTGTGTTCAGAGATTGAACAATACAAAACAAAATCAGCAAAGGGAAAAGGCATATGGGCTGAAGTCTGCAAGAAACTAGGCAAAATCTTCCAGGACACATAGGACATGCATAATTCCTTCAGCCTCAATTTGTGGCATTTGTAGTTTTGTCTCCCTGGGAAGCTTATTAACAACTTTGCTCAGGATTTTTAGTGGTGGCTGATCATCTAACCTCTGCTTAATGCATGCAAAAGTTCTAGACTCCTAGAAAGAAAGCAGTATGTGTGAAGCTTACTGTTTGCACAAATAAGTTAGACACAGTAAACCACTAATTAGAAAATGATGGGAAACCTTATGAAATCCAGGTTCCCAGAGACCTACCAAGAGCCTAGCTGTTAAGCAGGCTTTTCTTAGCAAAGCAGTTATAAGCCTGCAATGGTAATCTTTTCTGTACATGTCTCCTTTTCCGTTAGACATTTTTGGTTGGAGACAGGATAACCAAAATAAATGCTTCCATTCAGAAAGAGGAAGAGTGAGAGACACATTAAACACTGGTCCACAGCAATTTTGAAATCCTACTAGGTAAATATGAGGTCTTCCTCCTCTGGGGAAGGGAATGTTTCTTGATTAGGCACTAGCTGTTTTCCTTGGGGATAGTTTCCCAGTTCATTGTTCTTTGTGGTCCTTGGCTTTATCCTCTGAAGGTCCTTCCTTTTCCATTATCCTCCTGAACCATATCTGAAAGTGGCTTTGGAGAATATGCCATCCTTAGGAGCTGAATAGCTTTTACAAATAGATTGTTCCCAAAGGAAGTTCAAAGCCAATTTATGTAAATTTGTTCAAATAAGATAAACATTTTGGGAGATGGAAAATAATGATCCATCATATGTGTGATAAATCATTTTATAAAACTGTTTCCTGTGAATAGTTGCAATTTTAGTACAGACTTTTGTTTTTATTCCTTTAGATAATAAGATCACAAAAGAGATTATAACTAGAGTACCTTGATTATGAACTGCTTTGATTGCAGGAAAGAGATCCATTAGAACAGAACTGGCCCATTTGCCAGCAGACATGAAGAGAAAAATAGGAGTCCAAAATTTCTGAGACTTGTAGTGTTGAAGTTAGTATTATTTATCTTTTCAACTAGTAAAACATAAAATTGAGAAATAATTTAAGTAACAAAGGCTGATAAAGATGAATCCTTAGGGCAATGACCAAATCAAGGGCATGACTGGTCACATAGTCTGTTAAAATGTATGAGGTTTAAAGTTCAGTTCAGTCGCTCAGTTGTGTCCGACTCTCTGCGACCCCATGAACCACAGCACACCAGGCCTCCCTGTCCATCACCAACTCCCGGAGTTTACCCAAACCCATGTCCATTGAGTCAGTGATGCCATCTAACCATCTCATCCTCTGTTGTCCCCTTCTCCTCCTGCCCTTAATCTTTTCCAGCAGCAGGGTCTTTTCAAATGAGTCAGCTGTTCGCATCAGGTGGCCAAAGTATTGGAGTTTCAGCTTCAGCATCAGTCCTTCCAATGAACACCCAGGACTGATCTCCTTTAGGATGGACTGGTTGGATCTCCTTGCAGTCCAAGGAACTCTCAAGAGTCTTCTCCAACACCACAGTTCAAAAGCATCAATTCTTCTGTGCTCAGCTTTCTTTATAGTTCAACTCTCACATCCATACATGAGCACTGGAAAAACCATAGCCTTGACTAGACGGACCTTTGTTGACAAAGTAACGTCTCTGCTTTTTATTTTTTATTTTATTTTTTTTTCGTCTCTGCTTTTTAATATGCTGTCTAGGTTGGTCATAACTTTCCTTCCAGGTAGTAAGCATCTTTTAATTTCATGGCTGCAGTAACCATCTGCAGTGATTTTGGAGCCCCGAAAAATAAAGTCAGCCACTGTTTCCACTGTTTCCCCATCTATTTGCCATGAAGTGATGGCGGATGCCATGATGTTAGTTTTCTGAATGTTGAGCTTTAAGCCAACTTCTTCACTCTCCTCTTTCACTTTCATCAAGAGGCTCTTCAGTTCTTCTTCAATTTCTGACATAAGGGTGGTGTCATCTGCATATCTGAGGTTATTGATATTTCTCCCAGCAATCTTGATTCCAGCTTGTGCTTCCTCCAGCCCAGTGTTTCTCATGATGTACTGTATAGTTCTTAGTAACTCCTTCCAGTTGAATAAAGCACTCGGGAAAAGAAAAAAGGGTGTGGCTTTTGTGACAGATAAGCAAAGCTGGATTAGCTCAAAATACATGTAGTTAAATCTCTGAGAGAGGCATATCTAGAAGAGAAATTTTGGGTATAGTTATTGGAGAACAGAGCTGACTGGAATCAAGTAGGTAAAAAACCAATAAATCATTCATTTTTGCAAAGAAAAAAACAATTTTAATTTTGTAAAATTAAGGTACAACTTACAATAAAATGCACAGAATCATCAGTATTAAATGAATTTTGGTACTTGAATACAATTAAGATACGTAACATGTCCCCTATCCCAGAAAGTTCTTTTGTATCCCTTTCCAGCAGAGTTCCCCTGTGCCCCTTAAAACAACCACTCTTCTGATATTTTTCAATATTGATTAATTTTGCATGTTGTAGAATTTCATGTAAATGGAATCACACAACATATATGCCTTTGTGTCTGGATTCTTTGGATTAGTTCAGTATGTTTTCCTTAAAATGTAATCATTTTGAGATTCATTCATCTTGCTGTAGGAGTTTATTTCGGCTTTTCTAGTTTGATATTTGAGTAATTTCCAGGATTTAGCTATTATGAATAAGGCTGCTATGAATCCTTGTACTGGTCTTTTTGTGGACATCTATTTTTATTTCTCTTAGAGAAAGAAATGTCAAGCTACTCCAGTATTGTCTGGGAAATCCCATGGACAGAGTAGCCTGGTGGGTTACAGACCATGAGGTCACAAAGATTCAGACATGACTTAGTGACTAAATAACAGCAACAGCAATTTTTATTTCTCTTAGGTAAATACCTAGGCAAATTGTCAGCTAAGCTTAGAGAGAGACATACTGTCAACAGAGCTGCCAGCCTAGGTTAAGAAGAACCCAACTATTCATGTCTTGAAATGATGTTTGAATCCCTAACTTTCTATGCTCAGGAAGCAGGCCGAGTAGGCTGCTCTTAGGGTATCTTTCTTGAGGAGCGAGTGCTTTTTGCCTTTGAAGGGAAGTAGATACTTGTGATGAATGGGGCAAACCCTGGTGGATTCTTCAATTGTTCTCAAATATTTTCTCCCTTCCCTGAAAATGCGTTACACGTTCTTTCCCATTACTGTGTTGATTTGGAGTGTCTCTCTGAAGCAAGTGTACTTCCCTACCCTGTTGTCAGATTTATATATGTGACTTGCCTGAGCCCATGGAGTGTGAGTTAAAGTAGCAGTGTACTTGTTCTAATCAGAAATTGGAAGAGGAATTATATGTTTTTGCCTGTTCTGTTCTTTTCCTCTGTAATGAGAACAGCATGTCCCAAATAGGGACTGATTCTGTTCTGGAACTCTGAAGATACAAGAAGAGCCACAGCTAATCTAAAATCTGGAATTGAGTGGAGAGTGACTGCTGATCCAAAATCCATAGTAACATGAGTGAGAAACAAATATTTGTTTTCTAAGCCATTGGAAGTATGGGGGTCACTTTTTCACTACAGCAAAGCCAACTAATACAGTGATCATTTAAAATGTTTTGGAAAATACAGTATAAGCAATTGTTCCATTAAGCAATTTAGAGATAGCTACTATAAAACAGTATTTTCCCCCAACTACAAAAATATATTTTTAGGATCGAAAATGTGAAAATAGAGAAAAGTATAATAAAAATAAAATATATGTGTAATTCTACTAGATAATTAGCTATTATTATCTACTAGATAATAGCTATTAGTTGATGCTTTTGAACTGTGGTGTTGGAGAAGACTCTTGAGAGTCCCTTGGACTGCAAGGAGATCCAACCAGTCCATCCTAAAGGAGATCAGTTCTGGGTGTTCACTGGAAGGACTGATGTTGAAGCTGAAACTCCAATACTTTGACCACCTGATGCGAAGAGCTGACTCATTTGAAAAGACCCTGATGCTGGGAAAGATTGAGGGCAGGAGAAGGGGATGACAGAGGATGAGATGGTTGGATGGCATCACCGACTCAATGGAAATGGGTTTGGGTAGACTCTGGAAGTTGGTGATGGACAGGGAGGCCTGGCGTGCTGCGGTCCATAGGGTCGCAAAGAGTCGGATACGACTGAGCGACTGAACTGAACTGAATAGCTATTATAATTTTGACAAGTATTGCTTATATCTTTTCAATGTATTTATACCTTTTTCTTTTGTTTATTTTATTTTTTGTGAAATTGAATACTATGTTTCTTTTTTTTTTTTGGCTATGTGGCTTGTGGGATCTCAGTTTCCCCACAAGGGAGTTAACTTGGGACTGAAACATACAGAAGTTTTTTGATTAGGCCTGTTTGTGACTAATGTAACTTAACTGGAAATCAATCCTTTATTTTCCAGTTTCCAATTTAAATAGTAATTTTTTTTGTGGCCATGCTGCACAGCTTGCAGGATCTCAGTTCTCTAACCAGGAATTGAGCTCTGGTTGGGCCATGGCAGTGAAAGCCCGTAATTCTAACCACTAGACCACCAGGGAACTCTCATGATAATTTTTAAATAAATAATTTCCAGGACCCAGAGCTCCTTATTTTCTCTAAAACATACATACTTACACACCGAACACTGATAGCTTGATTCCAGCCTTGACTCTGCAGAATCTTCACAAACAAAATAGTACTAAGGTAAGGCATTTATGGGCTTCCCTGGTGGCTCAGAGGTTAAAACGTCTGCCTGTAATGCAGGACACCTGGGTTTGATCCATGGTTCGGGAAGATTCCCTGGAGTAGGAAATGGCAACCCACTCCAGTATTCTTGAAATGGCAACCTACTCCAGTATTCTTGTCTGGAGAATCCCATGGAGAGAGGAGCCTGGTAAGCTACAGTCCACGGGGTCGCAAAGAGTCGGACACGACTAAGCGACTTCACTCTCTCACTCTCTCTCAAGGCATTTATATGTAGGATTTGGTTGAATGTATTTTTTGTAATAGCCCTTGATTATCAGGATTAATTTTCATTGTCCAGGAATTACTTGAAAAGATACAGGAAAAGATACATGTTTAAAAACTGTATAGCACTTTTACCAAATTACCATGTTAGGTAAGTTTTCTTGTAGTCTTTTTATAGGTTACATTGTGTCAACACTGCTTTAACTATCTATTGTATATATTTTTGCAAATATCCTTTTGTAGCCCAATAAAAATAACTATTATTTACTGGTCTCTGAGCTTTGTGCCAGGGCAAATGCTTTCCATTTGCTATTGGAAACAGTAATTGTAAAATATTTGTGTCACGCTGATTCTGTTTTTAAAATGTTTATTTATATATTTATTTTCATCTTTGGCCAAGTCAAATGACTTGGGGGATCTTGGTTCCCTGACCGGGGATTGAACCCCCACTGTTGGCAGTGAAAACAGAGTCCTAACCACTGAATCACCAGGAAATATGTGCTATGCATACCAGTATTTATTAAATAATTTATTAAGCTGCAGTTTTAGTTTAGCTAAATTAGTAAGTCAACAGGTTTGTTTTTACAAACCTGTCAAGCATTGAGTAACATAACACTGGGCATTGGACCTTGAGGCCTGGGCTTAATTTACTGAATCTTTTTTCCCCCCCATAGTTTTATTGAGATATAATTGATATACAGCACTGTACAGGCATAATGATTTAACTTGCATAGATCATGGAATAATTATCACAAAAGTTCATTAGATACAGAATTAAAGAATAGAAATTACAGAATTAAAGAAATACAAAAATTTTTTTTCCTTGAAAACTCTTAAGCTTTACTTTCTTAACAGCTTTCATATGTAATATAGCAGTATTAATTATATCTACCATATAGTACATTGCATCCCTAGTACTTATTTATCTTACAGGTGGAAGTTTGTACATTTTGACTGCGTTCATTCAGTTCCCTCTTCCCCACCTGTCACCTCAAGTCTGATCTTTTTCTCTCTGAGTTTGTTTTTGAAGTATAATTGACCTACAACACTATGTTAGTTCCTGTTAAACAACATAGTGAATCGATATTTCTATAGATTTCTAAATGATGACCACCGTTAGTCACCTTGCCATCTGTTACCTTACAAGATGTGTTCTGTCACGGGGAGGAATTGTTAGCGAGTTTGAGATTGATGTGTACACACTGCTGTGTTTAAAATGGATAGCCAACAAAGACCTGCTGCGTATCACTGGGAACGCTGCTCAGTGTTAGGTGGCAGCCAGAAAGGGAAGAGGGTTTGGGGAAGGGCAGATCCATGTATGTGTGGCTGAGTTGCTTTGCTGTGTACCTGAAACCGTCAAAGCATGGTTAATTGCCTATATTCCAAAGTAAAATTAAAAGTTCTTTTAAAAAGATATATAATTATTGACTATAGTCCCCACACTGTACATTTCATACCTGTGATTCATTTATTTTGCAGCTAGAAGTTTGTACGTCATAATCCTCTTCACCTATTTCTTCATCTCCCCACCTCTCTGCTCTCTGGCAACCACCTGTTTGTTCTCTGTACTTGACTCTTTCTGCTTTGTTACGTGTTTATTTGGTTATTTTAGATAACACATAATAGGTGAAATCATATGGTATTTATTATTATACTGAATCTTAATAGCTGTAGAAGGGCTAAACCATCCTGTGTGTAGAAAATTCAAATGTGTTCTGTGCTTTTGACAAGAAGTATTTACATACATATATATATGTAACAGTTGTGTATGATGTTTTAAATATATAATCATCAACAGTCATTACCTTGTATAATTCAAAGAGCTATAATTTGTAGTGTGTAAAGTATTCCTCAATAAAAAATTACTTGATAAGGAAAAAAAATAATAGTAATTCTAAATGAACCTGTATTTTTTTCTCTAGATATTTGGTAGTACATTTCTTTTATTCCTTTTTTTAAATTGATAGACTTTTATTTTATTTATTTTTTTAAACTTTTTCTTTTGTATTGGAATATAGCCAATTAACAAACAATATTGTGATAGGTGAAAACTGAAGGAATTCAGCCATAATATACATGAATCCATTGTATATTATGTATATCCATATACATATATATATACAATATATATAATATACATGTATCTATTCTACCCTGATAGACTTTAATTTTTAAAACTATTTTTAATTTATAGAAGAATTGAGTAGATAGTATAGTAAGAGTTCCTATCTTGCACACCCACCTGTAAGAATTTTCCCTATTAGTAACATTTTATATTAGTATGGTTCATTTGCTACAAATAATGAACCATTTTATTGATACATCCTTTTTGTTTTAGCATCAATAATATATTATTAATTTTATTAGCGTATAGTTGCTTTCAGTCGCTTTAGATACATTTTTTTTAAAGTAGTTGATAGAATACTCCATATACTGTCTTGTGTGCTCAGTTGCTCAGTCATGTCTGACTCTCTGCAACCCCATGGACTGTAACCCACCAGGCTCTTCTGTCCATGAGATTTCCCAGGCAAGAATACTGGAGTGGGTTGCCATTTCCTCTTCTAGGAGATATTCCCACCCAAGGGATCGAACCCGCCTCTCTCGCGTCGGCAGGTGGATTCTTTACCACTGCACCACCTGGGAACCCCTCAATACATTATTTTTTTAACTAAAGTCCATACTTTCTTTAGTGTTCATCTAATGTCCTTTTCTGTTAAAAAAAAAAGGGGATCACATCCAGGATACTACATTACTTGCAGTTATAATGTCTCCGTAGACTTTTCTTAGCTGTGACAATTTCTCAGACTTCCCTTATTTTTGATGACCTTGACAGTTTGGTAGAGTACTGACCAGGTTTATTGTAGGATTCCCCTCTATTGGAATTTGACTGCTGTTTTTCTGGTGATTAGACTGGGATTATGTATTTTGGGTAGGAAGACCACAGAGTTAGAATGCCGTTTTTGTCAAACCACGTCAAGGATGCATACTACCTTTGATTACTTTTTCTTTTTAATAGAATTGCATACATTTAAATGTCATCCATCACTGATTACTTTTAATATGCCTTTTCAGATATATTATTTCAGCGCTTTGCAAAGATATTCATTGGCTGTCTTGCAGCAGTTACTAGTGGTATGATGTATGCTCTCTATTTATCAGCATATCATGAACGGAAATTCTGGTTTTCCAACAGGCAGGTAAGAAGAAAGAATTTTGAGCATATGCTTCAATATTTAATACTAATTTTAAAAATGTGTTTTCCAGGGAGCCAAAACATAAAAGCATATGGTAATATGACAGGTGTTTTCTTATGTTGTGGCTGTAAGCCATTAGGAACAAAATGGTATAGAAGCTATTTTGAGTCATGGTATCAACCTGAAAGGTATAATAGATTGTATTTCAAGGTCATAGAATAGAAACAATGAGGGTGCTTTTCTTCATGCAATTGATTTATCAGGTACTTAAACACAATTTTTTTTTAATTAAATGATAATTGCTTTACAGAATTGTGTTGTTTTCTGTCATACATCAACAAGAATCAGCCGTAGGTACACCCATGTCCCCTCCCATCTCCCTCCCCATCCCACCCTTCAGCCTGTCACAGAGCCCCTGTTCCTGAGTCACACAGCAAATTTATCAGGAACTTTTGATGACAGTGAAATGTTATAAAGTCTAGTCAGCTTTTTAGTAGTTTTGGTAGTTTACATTTATGAAATATTATGTGGATGTTTCAGCATCAAAATATTTTAACTTTTGGATTACATGATTAGAATGTCTGGAGTTGCTGAAAATGATGAGCAGACATAATGGTATTTATTAAAATGTTGCCTCATATTAGTATGTTTCATGTTTGGTTTTAAATCATGTGTAACCCACAGATGTTTGCTGTGGTTATATTCATAATTCATTTGGCCTTTGAATAAGTTTGTTTTCAGACTTATCTTTGCAGTCACATATATCTGTAATATGCGCTGGCAAAGTTCACAGTGTTACTACTTGACTTTAAAGATTTTTTGTTTTTGTTTTAGGGGAAACTCTTTGTTGGTGTTCTTATTTTTGAGCAAATAGTCAAGCTGACTATATGTTTTTCAGACACTGGTTTATCTAACAACACCTGAACATTTAACTGAATAGTTACTCATCTGTGTTGATTTGACCAAGACTTTTGCATAGCCTATTTTTCCTTGAAAATAGTAGTTTTCAACACTGGATGTGCAGTAGATTCATCTGGGATGATTTAAAAACTAACTCACAGATTCTTAGGTGAAGCAGAGGGAGTATCTGGGGTCAGTATTGTACAGAGTCTTTCCACATGATTCTGTTATGTAGGCAGAATTGAGAACAACAAAGGTTTAGTAATCTAGAAGACATTCATGAAGAACTTTGTTTTCCAGAGCATTGTGATGAGTCAGGGGTATTGGCATCATCTGGGAGCTTTTTCAGAGTTGCGTATTCTCAGGCCACACTTTAGAATCAGAATGTGTTTGAATAAGATCTTTAGGAATTTATATGCACATTTAATTTGAGAAGCACTGATTAAGAGTTTACATCTTTGAAATTGTAGAAAGAAAATCCTGTATTCATTCATAAAAAATTATTTTCAGGAAATTTATTTAAACTAGTAAACTCTAAATGAGAAAAAAGGGGCTCAAAAAAAGGGCTCTAGATCTGGTCAGACAGATCTAGAAAAGACTATATGAGATTCACAGTGCATAATGACTACCTAAATTCTGAAGAGTTGCAATTAAGAAATTCATTTAACTTTCTTTAATCTACCCTTTACACAGCTTATTTAACTACAGAACTCTTTATAGATAACACCCCTTTAATCTTAATAAGTTCTATTGATCAAACTTTGGGGAAACTGCTCTGATATCATTTGTATCATACAAATGATATGGTACAATTTTATCAAGTTATGATAAAATCATGCGTGAAAATAACTTTCGTTTTTAAAAATTATTGATTTGTGAAAGTTTGATTCAGCATGAAAAGCACAGATTTCAGTGTTTTTGAATATCTATATTCTTGGTTTGTTATAGCCCAGTTTAGGAATTTTAAGATTTATTTACTTTTCTGGAAGTTCATTTGAAAATCACAGATTAGTTATCTGCTGCTCTTCTAAATCCCTAATTATAGGCTTGCTTTTCTGGATACATAGGGAAATGGAATAGCAATAGAAAAATAATACTTTCTTCTTAAACTTATATTTTTATTATGGACTTGTGACACCTCAGCTGTCATTTTTTATTACCTGCCATACCATTCTTGTGCTCCTATGATAATACTTTGGGTTTTCCTTCTTGATTTTTCTTATATATAATAGGCAGATAACTTATGAGTTACAATCCAGCTTAAACCTTAGGTGTTTCATTTAAGTGCTTGCCAGATTATGGAAAAATTTAACCTTATTAATATGGCCACTAGTGATTAAAGGAAAATTCAAATATGTCTTTGGATAAAAGAATAAATAAATAACATTAATTTGGAATATGAGGAGAGAAAAAGATAGCAGTTGAAATTGAAGTCACTGAGTATTTCAATAATCATTTAATTTTCTTTTAGGAGCTTGAACGGGAAATCACATTTCAGGGTGATAGTGCCATTTATTACTCTTATTATAAAGATATGTTAAAGGCACCTTCATTTGAAAGAGGTATGATAACTACATTTGTATATTTAATAACGATATTTTCCTAAAATAAAGCATTGTTCTATGTGGGAGCTCTTGAATGTGGAGGTTTGTCTCAGAATATAGATATTGTTCTTTTCATGTAGTTAATTTAAAAATTGGAAAAAGAAGGCACAGAGTATTATATTTTTACATCCTTCTTGATTATAAAGTATTTAATGACCTCTGAATAACATGTTCAATTTTCATAAAAGCAGAATAAATAACCTGGAGAAAAATGTTTCTGACTGTAGGTGTGTACGAACTGATGCACAATAACAAAACCGTATCCCTGAAGACTATAAATGCAGTTCAGCAAATGTCTCTATATCCAGAACTTATGGCCAGCGTTTTATATCAGGCAACTGGTAGCAATGTATGTGTCTCTTTTGACTTTAATATTCATTTTCTCACATATTTATGAATATTCAAAATTATATACTGTCATCCTATTGTCTCCTCCTCTTTTTTCCCCCAATTAGGAGATTATTGAGCCAGTATATTTCTATATTGGCATTGTTTTTGGATTGCAAGGAATATATGTTATTGCTTTATTTGTTACAAGTTGGCTTATGAGTGGAACTTGGCTAGCAGGAATGCTAACAGTTGCATGGTTCATTATTAACAGGTAAGAAAGGTGTTTTTAATGAAACTTTACAACTTTTTGTAACTGCGGTAGTCAGAGTTATAAAAATAGCTCCCCCCCTCCAAACTTTCCATACCCCTAATTCCTACCTGTGCATATGAGATATCATTCCTGTGGTTGTGTTATGTTGTATGGCAGAGTTGACCTTAAGGTGGGATGATTACCTGGTGGGCCTGTTCTAATCGTGTGAGCCCTTAAAAGTGAGCAGCTTTCTGTAGCTGGTAGAGAAGGGAAGTCAGAGATACTTGAAACGTGAGGAGAATTTGGTGCCTTGTTGCTGGATTGAAGTGAGGAGGAAATGAATTCTGCTAACAACCAGTGAGCTTGTAGGAGGACTACAAGGCCTGGATGAGAACTACAGCCCCAGTTGCTGCTTTGATTTTAGCCTTAGGAGACAGTAGCCTTAGCCTTAGCCGTAGGAGAACAGAGAATCAATCTAGTCATACTGTGCTGGGTTTGTGAGCTAATAAGTTTGTGTTCTTTCAAGCCACTACATTTGTGGTCATTTGTCACGCAACAGCTGAAAAATGAAACACTCACCTCTGCCTCTCTTTTTTTTCAAACATAGCAACATTGGCGTACATGGATACACCTCATCTTTCCTCATTTATTTAAAATTGATAAAAAAAAGAAATAAAAATAAAATTGATGACATAGCTTCATGAAAAGAAGGAAGAGGCATCAGCTGTATCAGTTTTAAGCCAACCACTTCTTTTTTTATTAATTTATGAATTAATAAATCCATTAATTTGGATTAATGTGTGCTTTAGATTAATAAATCTATTCCTTTTGGTGATCAGAGGAGTACCACTTCTTTAATAATGAAGTACAAAGAGAGAAGGGGATGGGGCATTTTTGAATTAGAGGGCTGAAGTTTTTGTGGCATTGGTCAGTGTCAAAAACTTGTTTTTTCAATGATCCATGTTTTGCTTTTGAAAAGTACTTCTACACAGAACTTTCTCTCCATAACACTTAATGTGATTAAATTTTAGAATATGAGACATTTCTTTTGTTATACATTTTCTTTTGGCAACTGCCAAATGAAAAATATGATACTACCACATTACTGAGATTCAGATTTAGGGCTATATTTCTAGCTGGGCTTTGTTTAGGGTCATATGCTGGCAACATTTGATGTAAGAGATTTGGAAAATCTTCCTTAGGGCCTTCCCTGGTGGCTCAGTGGTAAAGAATCTGTCTACCAATGCAGGAGACATAGGTTTGATCCCTGATCTGGGAAGATCCCACATGCTGCTGAGCAGCTAATCCGTTGCACTGCAGCTACCGAGTTTGCGCTCTGGGCCAGGAGCTGACACTGCTGAGCCCATGTGTCCATGCTCCACCACAAGGAAGCTACCACAGTGCGAAGCCCGTGCACCACAAGTAGAGAGCGGCCCCTGCTCACCACAGCTAGAGAAAGCCCACGCAGCAATGAAAACCCAGCATAGTCAAAAAGAAAACAAAACAAACTTCCTTAGAAGTTTTCGAGTATAGCTTGCCAGCTTTTATGAGTCAGGTATGTTTTTTTTTAAAGTACAGGGATGGGGGGCTTTCCTGGTGGCTCAGTAGTAAGGACCCACCTATTAATGCTGGAGTCGGGGGTTTGATCTCTGGGTCAGGAAGATCCCCTGGAGAAGGAAATGGTAACCCATGACAGTATCCTTGCCTGGGAAATCCCATGGACAGAGGAGCCTGGTGGCCTATAGTCCTTGGTGTTGCAAAAGAATAGTTGGACACAGCTTAGCAACAAAACAACAATTATTTAAAATAGAGACCTTCTAAAAGGATTGCTTTGTAGACTATCTGATGTATGATAGATCAGCCCCAAACTTAACTTAGAACAACAGACATTCTGTCTCACCATTTCTGAGGGTCAGGAATCCGGAGTGGCTTATCTGGGTGGTTCTGGCTCAGGGTTTCGTGTGAGATTAAGTCAGTAATTGTTTGGGGCTATAGTCATCTGAAGGTTTGAGCGGCCTGGCCCATTTTTCCTCTTCACTCATGTAGCTTTTGCAGGAAGCCTCAGTTCCTCACTGGGTATTGTCTTGGAAGGCCTTAGTTTCTCATCATGTGGACCTCTGCAGAGTGCTGCTTGGTTTAAGGTGAATGATGCAAGAAAGGCTGGGGTGAATGTGTCGTAGTGGAAGCCAGATATCTTTTATAACCTAACCTCAGAAATGATAGAACATTGTTCTGCCATATTCTGTTGGTCATATAGACTAACCATGGCACAAAGTGGGAAGTGGCTACATGGGTTAGTACCGGGTTGCTGTTCAGTCACTAAGTTGTGTCTGACTCTTGCGACACCATGGACTGCAGCCTGCCAGGCTCCTCTGTCCATGGGATTTCCCAGGCAAGAATACTGGAGAAGGTTGCCATTTCCTTCTCCAGGGGATCTTCCTGACCCAGGAGGCAGGGGCTTTTCTGAACCATGTTGGAGGCTGGCTTTAGTACTAATTTCATTTAATCCTTAGATCTTTCTTCATCAGAAGTTCAAAGAGAGAGACCAGGCAACTTTTCCATGTAAAAATAACAGCATTAAAAAATAAATAAGACTCCCTGTCAAATAAAATATTTTAAAGATCTTAGTGAGAATTGTAACAAAATTGCCTTATTATAATTCAGTTGCCTTATAAGTTGCCTTGTTTAATGATACAATATATCCTGGGTGGCTGGAATAAGAGTTAGGTAGAAAAATTAATCTGATATATTCTGTTAAAATGTTATCTTTTAGCAATTTAGAAATTCTTAGCAAGTAGTTTTTCTTTATATGTTTGTTTTGGGTTGTTTATTTTTTGGTATATATTTTTCTTTTGTTTTTTTGGCCACTTGTTTTGTGGCTTTGGGATCTTAGTTCCCTGACCAGAGATTGAACCCACATCCCCTGCAGTGGAAGCAGAGAGTCTTAACCACTGGACCACCAGGGAAGTCCCAGATTGGTATATATTTTATATGGCAAAATATATTTTAATGCCAAGAAAAAATATGCCATCTTTTTTATTCATCAGTTTTGGTTTATATATGATAGCCTGGAAAAGTATAAAAAGATATTAGTTATTCCATTGTATTATGAGTATTAGTTGTATTATTAATGACATTTTGTGTTCCTTAATATTAGAATTAGAAAGCAGGATAGTAAAATAGCTCCTGTTTGTTCAAATTGAAGGATGTAGGCATACTAGAGAATTCAAGAAAATTTCAGAAAATAGCACTGTGTATACAGCAGTGGGGAGAAGTAAGATGATTCCCTCTGAATAGTCTTGTCACCAAAATGGGGTAATCTGTGTCCAGTCTTCATGTATAAACAATACAGAAACTGCTCTTGGTCCCTCACTGATCTTCTCATCTACAAATATACCAGAAAATCACTTTCAGTGGACCCAACTTTGTATTTGAAGAGCAAAAAAATTATCTCTGATTAAAAGTCTATATTAAGTTTAATCTTTGGCCAAAAAAAAGGTTACTAAACACATTGGTGGTTAATAAAAGGTAAAATACAAGGAATGCACATGTTGCGGAGTTAACAGGAAACAGTGGTAACACGTGGTGCTGGATTTATAATAATCATATTGGTACACTGCACATACTTGTGGAATTATAAGGTTTTTCAATTTTAGATTCCAGTTTTTCCCAGGAATTTCATTTTATCCAAAAAAGTAATTTTAAAAATAAGGGAAGATAGCACTGCCTCAGTAGTATTATTTGTAATAAAATGAAAGATTAGAAAACAACCTAAATATAAGGGAACTAATAGGTAAACTATAATATGTCGATGCAAGAGAACATATAGCTATTTGAAATGATACTAATATTGCATAGGTATTTTTCAGCTTTCACATATGATACATAGACATGCCAAGCTGTTTTTCACATCTAATCTAAATCAATGTTTGTGAGCTTCCCTGTTTGCTCAGTGGTAAAGAATCCACCTGCCAGTGCAGGAGACATGGGTTCCATCCCTGACCCGGGAAGATCCCACATGCTGTGGAACAGCAGAGCCCATGGGCCACAGCTGTTGCACCTGTGCTCCAGAGCCTGGGAGCCACAGCTAGTGAGCCCACCTGCTGGAACCACTGAAGCCTGTTCTTTCTAGAGCCTGTGCTCTGTAACAAGAAGCCCCCGCAATGAGAAGTCCACACACCACAAGTGGACAGTAGCCCCCACGACTAGAGAAAAGCCCATGCAGACAGAGACCCAGCACGGCCAAAAGCAAATAAATAAAGAAGTCAGTGTTTCTCAAACCTCACATATGTATATTGAAAACTTTATAATCATGGATTTCGTGTGTTGACTTAAATAATCTGAATCATGCGTGCATGTGTGCTCAGTTGCTTCATTTGTGTTCAACTCTGTGACCCCATAGACTGCAGCCCGCCAGGCTCCTCTGTCTGTAGGACTCTCCAGGCAAGGATACTGGAGTGGGTTGCCATGCCCTCCTC
The DNA here is from genome assembly GCF_019320065.1 of Cervus canadensis. Taxonomy (NCBI): domain Eukaryota; kingdom Metazoa; phylum Chordata; class Mammalia; order Artiodactyla; family Cervidae; genus Cervus; species Cervus canadensis. The sequence goes on along the minus strand of NC_057397.1, from coordinate 65,927,003 downwards.
TAGGGGATCTTCTCGACCCAGGGATTGAACCCGCGTCTTCTGCATTGGCAGGTGGGTTCTTTATCACTAGCACCACTGGGAAGCCCAATTTGAATGATCATGTTACTTAAATAAAAAGCATAAAACTATGTTTTCAAGCTCCTTGTGCTGAAAACATTTATGCTAGTATTGAAACCAATTTACTAATGAAGTAACAAACTAGTAAAATATTAACTAGAAACTTTAATGTGAAAAATTATATTTTGCTAAAGCCTAATTTTTACTCAGCGTGTTTATAGTACCAGGGCTTCCCTGGTGGCTCAGTGGTGAAGAATCTGCCTGCTTATGTAGGAGACACGGGTTTGATCTGTGGGTCAGGAAGATGCTCTGGAGAAAGAAATGACAGTTCACGCCAGTATTCTTGCCTGGGAAATCCCATGGACAGAGTAGCCTGGCAGTCTACAGTCCATGGGGTTACAAAGAGTCAGACACGACTTAACGACTGAATAACATATACCACTCCACTAGGTTCTTTTGAGTATCGCAAACCTACATAACTGGGTACTGTGAGATGACTCAGATCTCATGTTGCTTGTTATCCATTATGAAATCTTTTTTTTTTTTTTTAACCATAGTGATCTGTACATTTTGTTTTTACTTGGCAATACATCACTTAGCGTTAAGAAAACCATCTCATGTTTTTTTCTGATTAACCCAAGGCAGTTGAAGTAGTACTGTGTAACCAATTGGATAATTAACAAACATGAAAGTGAGTTCTGAAATCTTTTGGCAATAATGGGTTACAAAGTGGTCATCTAGTTGATTCAGGTTATGTTTATGCTATGATGTATTTGAAATGAAAACACAAAAACTCAGAGTTGGCTGATCTCTGGGAATATATCCATAGGCCCAGTTGAAGACAGTAGTTATTATTTTAACTGCTGGTTTGTGCTGCTCTCTGCTCGACTCTGCCACTGGGGAGAAAAAGTCAGTCTCGCTGGATTTTGTCACATCCCACTGTCACCCTTCTGGTTCTTACAGCCACCAGGCATGGTGGTGTGGGGAAGAGCATTGAGTAGCACAGGCATTCAGGACTGGGGCTGTGAGGAGGCTTGTTCATGTAGAGAATAACTGGCAGAGTTACTCAGTTTTTGCTGCAGTGACTGAGAAGGTTCCCTCATCCCTTCCCAGACAGTGTTTCTGGTGCACAGTTTTGTAGGTTTGATCTGTGCGTTGGGTAGGGGTAGTGAATGAGTCTTTGGAATGAGGATTACAGGTTCAGCTTCCCAATTCTGGGCTGGTAGAGTGGTTGGCAAAGTCCTGACTTGAGACTCGACATCCTCTCCTTCCTGTTTGCTGACTAATGACATGTGAGTATCTTGTTTTGTTTTAGAAAGCTAACTTTCACAACAAATTTCCAGAAGTAATATTGTATGAGAATAGGTGGTCTTTAGAATACATGATATTCACAAAATGGTATTGCAGCAATCACATTTGGAGAAGAAATACTTACTGCATACACAATAAAATAAATTCCAATTGGGTTAAAGAATTAAAAGTAAACAATGAGACCAATGATCACTATACAAAAACACTGGTTCCTGTTTTTAAAAACTGTTGTAGTCAAAAACAAGGTAAGTATATAACAATAGGAAGGAACTGGTTAGGTTATGATAAACATGTATAGTTATGTACCATGACCTTTCAATGTTCTTGAAGTTTATGGGTGTATATATTATAGAAGGATGCTCATAATATATTGTTAAGTAAAAATAGATCATACAGAGTTATAAAAGAGGAAAGATCTAATACTGTTTACTAAGTTCTAGAAACTGTATTAAGTGTTTTTCAGCTTGTATTTCATTTGATCTTCATGTTTTTAATATGTGTGTACATATATATTTTCAATTACATATGCATTCATAGAATGCAGGTTATTTTCTAAAACTTTTTAGCAGTTTTGAGGTATAATTGACATAGAACAAACTGTACATATTTAAAATGTACCAGTTGATAATTTTAGATGTTTAGACACACTTGTGAAACCATCAACAAAATCAGTATAATGTTATCACCACCCAGAGTTTAGTTGTGCTATCTGGTAATTTCTCCCTTGTTCCTCTTATCCCACGTCTACCGCTGTTCCACTGTCTTCAGGAAACTGATGATTTGCTTTCTGTCACTGTAAATTAGTTTGCAGTTTCTAGAATTTTATATAAATGGGGTCATGTGGCATATAATTTTTTGTTTTTTTCTTCCAGTCAGCAGAGTCATTTTGAGAATCACATATGTTGAGTGTATCAATAGTTTGTGCCTTTTTATTGCTAAGTAGTAGCCTATTGTATGGCTGTGCCACATTTAAAGGATGCTCCCCAGCCAGCGACTGAACCTGCACACTTGGCAGTGAGGCTGCAGCGTCCCAACCACTGGACTGCCAGGGAGTTCCCCTGTACCACAATTTAAAAAATAATAATTTTACTTCCTTATTTATGGCTGTGCTGGCTCTTCATTGCTTTGCGCAGCTTTTCTCTAGTTGCATCGAGAGGGGGCTCCTCTTCATTGTGGTGCTCAGGCTTCTCGTTGCGGTGGCTTCTCCAGTTGAGGAGCACAGGCTCTAGGCGCGTGGGCTTCAGTCGTTGCAGCCCACAGGCTCAGTAGTTGCTTGGGGCCCCGAGAGCACTTGGGCCCAGTAGTTGAGGCTCACAGGCTCAGTAGCTGAGGTGCACAGGTTTAGTTGCTCTGCAGCACGTGGGATCTTCCCGGACCAGGGATTGAACCCCTGTCCACTGCATTGGCAGGTGGGTTCCTAACCGCTGTGCCACCAGGGAAGCCCCTGTACCACAGTTTGATTGGACCAGAATAAATGCAAGCATGTTTGTCTCCATTAGGAGAATTATGCAGCAGTTTTCATGAAGTATTTTAAAGCAGTAGCACCATTGTTTTTTTGTGTATGTGTGTGTGTGTGTGTGTGTGTGTGTGTGAAGTAGCCATTGAATTTATGGAGATCCAAATTTAATTGTTGAGAAGGGAGTCTGTTGTGGTAGAGGATATGCATAGGAGATAACACTCAATAAAGATTGATAGAGGAGAAACTTATGAGGCACCTCCAAAAGCATTCTGTGTTTGTGATTCTGGAAATTTTCAGAGCTCTCTAGATCTATCATATACAGGGCTACTGTAATGTTAATTCTGGATAACCTGCTGATTGAAAGCAGTATTAAGTAGATATTAGAAGATACACATTGTAATTCTAATTGTGTCATCTTCTAGCTATATGACTTGATTGAGTCACCACTTATCTGAGTTTCTTATTCCTTTTACGTAAGAGTTAGTATTAGAACTGCTAATTCCATAGTGCACACTGTGCTCTAGAGCGATAACCATGTCTAGAGATATCCCTCTAGAGAGGGATAACCATGTCTTTTCAAAGGGAAGGGAAGATGGGAGTTGAACTCCAGTATACTCACGACAAGTTGTGTTTTGTAGCATGAGTCTGTATTTGCCCAGAGCAGAGATGCCTTTTTCAAATTCTCACAAAGGCCCATCTATTCATCAAGCAGACACAGCAGCAATGAGTCTTCCCAGGTGGGAGGTAAGGTAGTAGTGAAACACTGAATTTGTTGTAAGATGTTGTATAGGTAATGGTGGCTTTGTCCATGCCTACCTCACAGAATATGGAGAACAATGAGATGTGTGTGAAAGTGTCTTGAAAAGTGTAGTGTTACAAAAATATAATGTCTTGCTCTTTTGCTGTTCATCTGTGGTTTATTTTAGGGTAGATACAACAAGAATTGAACACTCCATTCCTTTAAGAGAAAACTGGGCACTACCATATTTTGCATGCCAAGTTGCTGCACTTACAGGCTATTTAAAAAGCAACTTAAATTCTTATGGAGAGGTAAGATGCAAATTTATTTGTCACAATTCTGATGTATTGCAAATGTGGTATATAATTTTAAAGCTATTCATATGAAAAGTTATATTCAGTGAAACCTAGTTACTACATGATAGATAATCTTGTTATAACTTTTCCTGTAGTCTGATTGGCAGTAAATTATATTTAGGAGAAGGGAGATGTTACCTTGTTTCAGTGCAGTTACTTGACAAATATGAAGAATATTTTATTATGAAAATGAATGTCTCGTTATTTTACTACTTCTCTCACTTTTGGGACATTCATGGCCTCTAATCATCATGAGTTGAAGAATATTAGTGAAGATAGAAAGTGACTGCAGGTGACGGCAGTGGTCGCAGTGCACATCCTGTTTACAGTTACGTGTCGTTTGCCCTCACGCTTTCTGTGCCTGAGGGAGGTCAGGTTCAGGAGACTGTCCTGGGTGGTGTAGATTCTTAACTTGTTGTTACTGCCATAAGCCCTTTCAGGAATCAGATGAAGCTTAGAGACTCCATCTCAGAATAATGATTTTAAATGCATAAAATAAATGTGATTATAAAAGGCAACCGATTACATTGAAATTGACTTCAATGTAGTAATCTTTTGACAGTCTGCCTGCCTGTCTTGGATCAAGAATTCTCAGCCTGAAAAAGGGACTGACTACAGGGACCTGGTTGGCTAGGAAATAGGATTCACTTATGGTTCCTTTGTGAAATCTCTGAAAAATACTCTATTCTTTCAGGGATGTCAGATGTCCTGAGCATAGCAAACTTTATTTCATTTTTGATGGTACTAGAATTTCCTTTGTTTTTGTTTTCTTTTTCTTATTTATCTAGAATTTCCTTTTTTATCTAAAATAATAACACATTTGAGATTTGTAATTTTTCTTTTGCTGCGTTTGTGTAAAGACCTTTCTGAGGAGGGGGAAAAAAAAGACCTTTCTGAGGAGGAATATTTTCTACAATAGAAAGTCTTTAATTGAGTTTTCCTGTTAGATCGTGCAGCCTTCTCCTAGGGAAGAAGAGTTCTTCAGTTTTTGTATAAAAGTGTAACATAGCAAAATGAACTGCCTAAGCTTCTGTGTATTTACCATTATTTTGAATTAAAGTGAAAATTTTGTTGCCACAAAAAAAGATGTGTTTCGGTTTTTTTTGGCCAGGCCTCGAGGCATCTTAGGTTCCCTAAGCGGGGATCAAACCTGTGCCTTCTTTAGTAGAAGTGCAGTCCTAACCACTAGACTGCAGGGAGTTCCCCATCAAAGATAAAATGATTTTTAATAAAATCATTCTTCTGGGACTTCCCTGGTGGTGCAGTGGTTTAGACTTCGTCTTCCAAGGCAGGGTGCATGGGTTCGATCCCTGGTCCAGGAGCTAAGATCCCACGTGCTTTGCAGCCAAAAATATGAAAATATAAAACACAAGCAATATTGTAACAAATTCAATAAAAGACTTTAAAAATAGTCCACATCAGGGCTTCCCTGGTAGTCTAGTGGTTAAGAATCTGCCTGCCAAGCAAGGGACACGGGTTTGATCCTTGGTCCAAAAAGATCCCACGTGCCTTGGAACAGCCAGGCCTGTGCACCTGAGAACCTGAATGCTGCAACAAGAGAAACGACTGCAATGAGACGCCGAGACTCCGCAAGGAAGAGCAGCCCCTGTTCTCTGAAACCAGAGAAAGCCCACACACAGCCACAAAGACCCAGTGCAGCCAAAAAAAATCAATAAAAATTTTAAAAAATCATCAGGAAGTGCATTACTAATAAACAATAAAAATTTTAAGAAATAGCCCATGTCAAAAGTTTCTTTAAAAAATAAAATTATTATTTTAAGAGGAGTTTCAGAAGAGGTAGAATGAAGTGTTAACATTTTTTCCCTTCTATACCACATTCTATATCTTTCTGAATATCTTTGTTTCATTGCCATGTTATGTATTCTTTCTAGTACTTTAAAAAAATTTTTCTTTTTATTTAAAAGAGGACTTCCCTGGTGGTCCAGTGGTTAAGAGTCCACCTGCCAAGGCAGAGGATACGGGTTCAATCCCTGGTCCAGGAGGATCCCACACGGTGTGGGGCAACTAAGCCCGTGCCGCACAGCTCCTGAGCCTGTGCTGTGGAGCCTGCCTGCCGCGAGAGGGGGGACCACCCCGAAGAGACGCCTGTGCGCTGCAGCTCGCGAGCAGCCCCGGCTCGCTGCACACGGGGGAGGCCTGCGCAGAGGCCGCGGGGACCCAGTGCAGCCGAAATGCACTTGTATATATAGTAATAATAAAATACATACTGTAAAAAGTAATAAATACATGTACATTATGCAGATGGTAAAAAAAAGTGTAAATGGATAGATACACAGTGAAAAGTATATTTCCCTTCAGTTCACTATTGTTTACCAAAGACCTGGTACTTTTTGAAGGGATCTAAGAATAGTTTATACTCCTATTTTTGTTTACATTTTTTTCTCCTTTTTTATTTAAGCACAGTTATTTTTCTGTATTTTGAAAGTATTCCATGAGTTTCTCACTCTTCCATCCTCTTTCATTTTTTTCCTCTCAATATTAAGGTAAAGGAAGTAAATTATGTTTAGCAGTTATTTGGTTATTTGTAACCACTTCCCTGGTGGCTCAGATGGTAAGGTATCTGCCTACAATGTGGGGGACTCGGGTTCAATCCCTGGGTTGGATAGATCTCTTGGAGAAGGAAATGGCAACCCACCCACTCCAGTATTCTTGCCTGGAAAATCCCGTGGACGAAGGAGCCTGTTAGGCTACTGTCTATGGGGTCGCAGAGTCAGACACGACTGAGCGACTTCACTTGGCTTTAACTACTCATCTGGTCCTGGGCTTCCCTGGTGGCCCAGATGATAGAGTCCACCCTGCAGGGCAGGAGACCAGAGTTTGCTCTCTGGGTCGGGAAGATCTGCTGGAGGGGGAATGGCAAACCACTCTAGTGTTCTTGCCTGGGAAATGCCACAGACAGAGGAACCTGGTGGGCTACAGTCTATAAGGTCACAAAGAGTTGGACACGACTAAGCAACTGACATATCTGGTACTCAACAATACACAGCAAGAGCAAAATATCAATTCAAATATTAAAGCGGTAGCAATATTAAGGATTGTATAAAAACGTGTTAAAAATGAGCACGGTTTTACTATGGTGTATTCTCAACCCTTCAGCTAAAAACTCAGTTTTTTAAGAAAACAAAACTGCACTTTCTGCTGCCGTGATGCCCGTGAAAAAGCCTGTGGCATGGGGGGAGCAAAGAAAGAGAAGCAGGGCCTGAAGATTACTCGCAACTGCACCCACCCTGTAGGGCTTCCCTCGTAGCTCAGTTGGTAAAGAAGCCGCCTGCAATGCGGGAGACCTGGGTTCAGTCCCTGGGTTGGGAAGATCCCCTGGAGAAGGAAACAGCTACCCACTCCAGTATTCTGGCCTGGAGAATTCCATGGATTGTATAGTCCATGGGGTCGCAAAGAGTCAAGACACGACTGAGTGACTTTCACTTCACTATACGCACCCTGCAGAAGATGGAATCTTGGGTGCAGCCGATTTTGAGCAGTCTCTTCAGGAGAGAATTAAAGTGAATAGAAAAGCTGGGAATCTTGGAGGTGGTGTAATAATTGAAAGAAGCAAAAGCAAGATTACTGTGACGTCTGAGGTACCTTTTTCCAAAAGGTATTTGAAGAATCTCACCAAAAAATATTTGAAGAATAACCTGTGTAGTTGCTAAAAGCAAAAAAAAGTTACAAATTGTGTTACTGCTAAGGAATCAATCAAGATGAGGAGGAGGAAGATAAAGATTAAAATTCAGTTATCTGGAATATTTTGTATGTTATTGCTCTTTAGTAGTTGTGTCAGATTCTTTGTGACCCCACTGACTAGCCCTGCCTGCCAGGCTCCTCTGTCTGTGGGATTCTCCAGGCAAGAATACTGGAGTGGGTTGCCATTTCCTTCTCCAGGGGAACTTCCTGGCCCAGGGATTGAAACTGTATCTTCTGCATTGACAGGTGAATTCTTTACCACCTAGTCACCTGGAAAGCCCAATTTTGTATGAGTTCTTCACTAAAATTTAGAAACCAAATTATATATATATATATATGTATGTGTGTATATATAAACTGTCCTTCCATTGTTTGCCTCCCCTGGAATTCACCGTATACATACACATCTTTGTGTGTGTGTGTGTGAATTGAAAGAAGATTTGCACCTGAATCAACCTGAATCAGTAGTATTGACCACCCAGCAGTCAAGTCTAGTAAAAGCCACCATTTAAAAATACTTACTACTTTATCTCTTAGAATGAAAGAAAAATTTACTGCATTTTCTTCCTTTTCTTTTGTCTTCCTGAGATTCTCAGTATTGTGCTGAACACTGAAGGGCAAGTGGTTGATTTCTTTGTAGAATGTTTGATTTAAGATCTTACTGTTTATGTAAGGATTTAATAATAATTATGTGATTTTTAAAACAAAGTTTTAAGAGTTGCTTTAAAATGGAACCAGTAACAGCCACAGAAGTTCAGGTAACAACTTGATGGGTTTGTATAGTAACAAAGCTGTTAATACTTAGTTTCTTTCTTTTGTTTTCCCTAGAGGTTTTGCTACTTGTTGATGAGTGCTTCAACTTACACCTTTATGATGGTGTGGGAGTACAGCCACTATCTCTTGTTTCTTCAAGCAATATCTCTCTTCTTGCTAGATAGTTTTTCACTGGAGCAGAGTGACAAGGTATTAATGGCACTTTAAAACTATGATTTTAAATCTGCAGAATTTTAAATCTAGTATTTATAGGATTGTATAAAAACCATTTAGCTTTTAAACTTATTTTGAAATACTTTAATAGGCTCTGATTTATACTTCTACTCAAAAGGTTGTTAAACTCATTCTTCCCTAGTCCTTTTAGAAGCACTTTGAAATTCCCTTAAGCATGGGCTGTTTAACCAAAGTCACCCCTGTGCTTCCTCTCTTATTTCTAGTCATTTCTCCATCTTCCCTGTTTCTTTAAAAAAAAAAAGTGAAACATAGGACACGTGCAAAAGAGTGTATGATATCTATATCCCATGGGCTGAGTATCCAGGCCGTGGGGTCACAAAGAGTTGGACATGACTGAGCAACTGAGGACACATATAGTGTATAGTAAAAATACGAGTAATTGAACACCCAGGCCAAGAATTGGAGCATTTCAGTACCCTGGAAGCCCCTTTTTCCCAGTCATATCCTACTCCTCTCCAACAGAGGCTAACTGTCCTGAATTTTGTTAATCCTTTCCTTCTTTTTCTTTATGTTTTTTTTACCACCTATCTATGTATTCCTAAAAATACGTTGTTAAATGATAATGTATTGTTTACTTTTGCCTGATTTGCTTTTGAGATTCATCCATGGTGATATATAGTTATATTTCATTCATTTTTATTTATTAATGTATTCTGCTGCTAAATAACATTTAAGCTTTTTTCCAGTTTATTGTTCATATGACCAGTGCTGCTATAAGCATTCATATACATGTTACCTGGCTCAGATTTTTCTAGAATATATACCTCATAGTGGAATTAGAAGTCAAAGGATAAGTGCATATTCAATCTAACTAGAGATACCAAGCCTTTCCCCAGAATAGTTATATTGATTTATACTCCTGTCAGCAGTAGTTTCCCATAGACATTCAGTTCCTTTATCTTTTTATTTTTTTGCCTTGTTATCTTCCTTTTCCTTATTTATAAACATTTATTGAGTATGTAATATATTGTCTTATCTAGAAATTTGGGAATCTTCATGCTCATCCTTTTTCTTCCGCTTGGTCCAGAATCCTGGTAATTAGCTTATTTAAATAATCATTAACCAAGTATAAACTTGTTAACTTGTGAAGTGAAAGGGCAATAAGTACCTAAAAGTATTACAGAGGTAAAGCTTCAGGAAGCAGCTACCACTCCAGAAGCTGTGGAAGAACTGGGAATTATTAAAACTTAGAAGTTTAGAGGAGGGACCCCCATGGAGCTGAAACAGACCTCTGATAAAGAGCCACTGCTCCACTTTGCTGGTATCTCTGTACTGGAAAGAAGGGCTCTCTGGAAATGGGACCCAGACTTCTGAGAATGGTACTCTGGCCAGCTGATCCCATGGTCTCTGGGGTAAGAAGACATGACAAAGATGATTCTTGAAGCTTAAGAAAACTGAAGCTGCATGCAACTCCTGTTACAGGAAAGAATTACTCCGTTGGAGTGAAGAAGCCTCGCTAAGGTGATCCACCCAGGAACTGCAGGCTGCAGGAAGGAATACATCCCTGCTCTGTCCTCCAGCCTTACCTCTCAGGAACACAGATTGGAAGAGCTTACTAGGGAGCCAAATGGAAGAGCAGAAATGTAGATTTTAGAGGTTGGCCCCAGCATTATGAATCTGGGATAGAGACATAGGTTTGGACTAAGAGAACCAGCAGTCAAAATGAAAAAATAGGGTATTACTAGCACCCAGAAGATCAATAGAGCCCTCTCCTTGTGATTGTGTCAGCCTCCCAACAGTGAGGTATCTATTTAAAAAATGGCTCTGGCCTTTTAGGGAGTTTTTTCTTTCTGTTTTTTTTTTTTTTTAACATCACTCTGCCTTTTGATTCCACCCCCCACCCCGCCCCTGGCCAACTAATGTCTATATTTCATCTTAGTTCTCCCCTCTCTATTCAATAAAAGGAATCTATTTTATGGTAGATTAAGTTACACTATTGAAGTTTAGAAAAGAAACCTAGTGAGACGTAACTTTCTAGAAGAACTAGGAGGTCTTCTATTAGGAAATTAAATTTAACTTTCTTAATGTCACTGTTAAATGGACCAAGTGCAAAAATACTTTTCTCTGGTGCTGTGTTTCATGGCAATATATTTTCCTTGGGTAGGTTTTGGGGACTACTGCTAAAAATTATGACTTTTTACTTACATAGCTTCATGTTGCTCAGGTGGACAAGACAAAGCAAGTGAAATGAAGTCAGAGCCTGGAATTAAAGATGGTTTTTCTAGTCTGATTTAGACATCCATGGTTTCAATGCTTTTTACTTTGTTTCTGGAGAGTTCTTTCTAAAAAGAAAGTGATAAATTACCTATATTCCATGACATTCAAAATACAAGTTGAATGGTTGTACAATACTGTCCAAAATTATAGTAGAGCATTTACTTCATAATTGCAGTCAAATTTTATCTAATGAAAAAATGTACAATAAAATTAATTTTGTTCTCATTTTTGTCCCAACAGGTTCATGAAGTTTATAAAATCTATATATTTTCTCTCTTTCTGGGATATTTACTGCAGTTTGAGAATTCAGCTTTATTGGTGTCTCCTTTATTAAGTTTAGTAGTAGCCTTAATGCTTGCTAAGTGCCTTCAGGTAAGTAGAATTGACTGTCATTCTTGGGGTGAATTTTTAAATTGTTAATTTTTTAAAAATCTCACTTATTTGTTCATATGGTTCCTCCTTCCCATAGCTGAATGTGAAGAAAGGAACTTTTGTGGCTGAAATAATGAGAGTGATTAATTTTTACTTGGTGTGCGCTCTGACAGTGACACTGACTGTTACAATGAAGGTAAGTGGCTCTGCTGGAGATGCGTGCAGTAGAGCAGTTTGAATAATTTAGTTTTAATGAGAATAGTGGGATAACAATGGAGTTTATACAGTAATATTTTTAGCTGAACAGTAATCATACCTAGTGTATTAGGTGGGAAAATAGGATTCTGAATTTTTTCTAAATATACTTTTTAAAATTCTACTTTATTTTTCATTTAATTTAAAATGTCATCATTACCCCAATTAGCATAAAGTAATATGTAGAATAAATTCAGATGAGTAAAAGACATTCAAAAGTGTGGGGTAAGTTGTTTATGCTAGGTGGGAAAAGGTTAAAATTTTCTAACTACCCCATTATACTTTTATGCTTAACTATAAGGTAATGTGATTGACTTATGCCAGTGAATCTCCTTGCTTCATAGTTATACCTGGCATTTTTAATTCACATTTTTTGTTTCATAATCTTGCTGTGTTTTCTAGTTCTAGTATTGGACAAAAGCATATTGCTATAAGCATAACTAATAGTTCTACAACTAATAGTTCTAACTAGTGTTTTTATCCTCCAGATGTTTGTCCCACACAAAGAAAATGGACATATGCTGAAGTTCCTTGAAGTAAAATTTGGACTAAATATGACTAAGTAAGTTTTGGATTATGTAAGTTTACCTAACTCTATACCACTTATAAGATAAAGAGCAAAAATAATCAAAGGATGTTGTATGCACCTAATTACATACCACTCAGAAAATAATCTGGGATATTATAATAGTTAGAAGAAATATGACATTCATACTTTTCTTATTTTAAAACATACCTCATTTAGGTCTTTTAAAATTAGGTGTACTTAAACCTCAGTAGCATCACAGCGTGTTAGCTCACTTTCTCCCTTAATGAGGAAGGATGATACAACCTAAGGTCAGGATAAACTAAAGATTTAAAATGAATAAAGAAGCAAGGAAACTAACCTCTAATCAGCAAAATGCTGATATTTAAAAGAACATGGGGATTTCCTTGGTGGCACAGTGGATAGGAATTTGCCTGCCAGTGTAGGGGACACGGGTTTGATCCCTGGCCCAGGAAGATCCCACATGTTGCAGAGCAGCTAAGCCCACCTGCCACAGCTACTGAGCCTGCACTCTGGAACCCGTGAGCTCCGACTCCTGAGCCTGTGTGCTGCAGCTGCTGAAGCCCTCACACCTGGAGCCTGTGCTCCGCAATGAGAGAAGCGCCCCAGGGAGAAGACCGCACACTGCAGCAGGGTAGCCCCTGCTCAGGCAACTAGAGATCGCCCTCACAAAGCAACGCAGACCCAGTGCAGCCAGAAAAGGGGATGAGGTCAGCGATAACTCAAGTAAAAAAGGCTCATGGCATATTACACATCTGTGCCTTAATAAAAGCGGGGTATGGCATAAAAATGAGGTAGTCAGTAAGATATTTATTTCATAGCAGAGACTCTCATCTTTGGTCATAATAGTGGATTGGGCCAGAAGCTGACTTTTTAAATCCAAAAATAGTGTACTTTTGTTTGTTGGTTAAGTGCATGTTTTAAAATCTAAAATGAAATAAATGATTTTATATACTGATAGAATTCATTTGCATAGCAGAAAACATATATTTACCTATCGGAGTGTTAGTTGCTCAGTCGTGCCTGACTCTTTGCAACCCATGAGCTGCGGCCCACCAGGCTCTTCTGTCCATGGGATTTTCCAGGCAAGGATACAGGAATGGTTTGCCATTTCCTTGTCCAGGGAATCTTCCTGACCCAGGGATATATATTCAGATGTATCAGTTGGATATCAGGGTTTGTAATGTTCTTCAGAATTTCAGGGAGCATTTCTGTTGAGAGAAACTTTTAACAATCACTAAAGAAGTGTTAATATTTATTTAATGTGCAAGATACTGGGCCAGGTACTCTTTGGGATACAAAAATGTCTACAGTCTGACACATGCATGCTAAGTTGCTTCAGTCATGTCTGACTCCTTGTGACCCTATGAGCTGTAGCCCTCCAGGCTCCTCTGTCCATGGGATTCCCCAGGCAAGAATACTGGAGTGGGTTGCCATTTCCTTCTCCAGGGGATCTTCCTGACTCAGGGATCAAACAGTGTCTCTTAGTCTCCTGCATTGACAGGTGGGTTCTTTATCACTAGTGCCACCTGGGAAGCCAATCTGGCACATAGCGGATTGCATTAAGCGCTATAATAAAGCGACAATTAAAGTGCCATGGGAATATGGGGAAGGAAAGATTGAGATTAGGATTATGGAAAGATCATTAAATTGGGAATTTGAATTAGACCTTAAAGAATTAGTAGGTTTAATAGGCGTATTTAAAAACAAGATGCATTTGTCCTGAGGACAAAGATTTCGATGACAGCCTCTTTGATACAGTTTTATTGCTGTTTGGCACATTGAGAAACTTGAACCTTTTAGTTTAAACCCGGTGATTTGTGAAGCATTCTTGGTGCCTCCATGAGCACTCCTGAACATCACTTTTTCACTTATCTCTTTCCCCAGGGCTGGGAATTTAAGGATTAAATGGAAGTTAAAGATGGTTTGGGAGTGAGAATGCCGATTAATCTACCTATAACTAGGAGTCTTGGTTATATTTAGTGTGGGTTAAAAAAAGCAGTTTATCTGATAGGACTGTCTAATATAAAACAAGAGTGTCCAATAACAATGTAACTTTAGTCGCATATGTAATTTTTTAGTAGTCATATTAAAAAAACAGTAAAAAGAAACAAGTGAATTTAATTAATGTGTAAACAATATAAAATTACTGAGATATATTTTGTATTTCTAAAATTCCTTTCTTCAGCTGTTTTTATCTTTGAAGTCCAGTGTATATTTTGTGCCCTAAGAATATTTCCACTTGCCACATTGCATGTGCTGACAGCTACATGTAACTAGTGACTATCATATTGGACTGTGCTGGTTGAGGCTACACAGCTGAATTTTTTGTTTTCTTCCAGGTAAAAATAGAAAGTAAAACTACCTTAAAACTATATTGAGTCCTATATTTATTGGACTGTATATATATATTATCACATTGCTATATCATAAAAAAGTAGCAGTTTTAAATTTATTAGGGCAGCTTGTTGAGGAGGGTTACTAATGCTATTATTTCCATTTGTAAAGGGTATGACCTTGCTGTTGTAAGTTAATAGATTAAAGAAATGTGTTTTGTCTTAGTTTTTACTGAGATAAAAAATAACTTTTATGTTCAGTATTTTAAAACATCTGTAATTTTAGTATCATGCTTTTTGTTTTCTGTAGGAATTTTACAATGAATTGGCTCCTGTGTCAAGAATCCCTTCAGGCACCATCTCAAGATTTTTTTTTGCGATTGACACAGTCTTCTTTACTACCTTTCTATATTTTGGTGTTAATTATTTGTTTTCTTTCTATGATTCAAGTTATTTTTAGGAGAATTAAGTAAGTACCTAAGAAAACCAATTGTATTACTAATTAATAAATTATGAAATACATAAAACATTTAATATCTTTCCAATATTTATGTATTTGTTTTATAGCTTCTAATTTAATTCTTTTCATCAGTATGTAAAATATTGTTATAAGTTGACCAGATAAAATTCAGATTTAAGCATATATATCTAAAATATGTAATGTCCATTTTTAATTCAGGAATAATATTAAATAATCAGTTAAACTTTTAAAGATTCATTCAGTAATTTACTCAGGATTTTTATTTATTGTAAGAAGAATCTCTTCTTCTTAAATGAAACTAGTAGTAAAAGTTATTTTAAACTATAAAGTTTGACTATTTAAAAATATTTTTATAATGTTTGAAAGGAGGTTGTATATAGTATCTTAATTTTGAGAACTTACTCTAATTATGATTTAACTATATTGATTTAGCAACCACTAGTTCGGTTATAATGGACAAGGAACATAAGTATCTAAGTCTCTTTTACTTTCATGTTTCATCTTCATTGAGTCAGTTGTCTTCCAAAGTTGAAAAGCCTCTTTCAAAGACTTGGAGATATATAAGTTAGGTATTTGACCAGCAGAAAGTACTTTCAAATTTTAAAAACTACCTATGTATTTTTTATGAGGATACTAAAGATCTTTGATTTTTCAAAGTAGTCAAAAACATTTCTTTCAGTAGTGATAAGTCCCTGAAAGAAACTGTTGCACTTGAAGATGGACGAATTGGAGAAAGGCCAGAAATAATTTATCATGTGATTCACACTATTTTACTGGGTTCTCTTGCAATGATTATAGAAGGGTAAGTGTATATTTGATCCATTTGTTTTAACAAAGAATTGTCCTTTGTGATGGTAGGTAGTGTTTACTTTCCAGAATACATTTATAAAACACTACAAAAACTCAAAAAACCTTAATATAAGTGGGGTTTAGAGAGGTATTTATAATATAATGAACCAGTATTTACTTATGCTTTTATTTGTTCAAAAACTGTTGAATGTCTTCAAAGGGTCCAGCATTGTGCTCACTGCTGGGGGTACACTGGTGAACAAAAGTGGACAGCAAAAGTCTAACCTTATGTGATTTATGGCCTATAAAGGTGACAGACACTAACCACACAAAAATAAAATCACAACTTTGCTAAGTGAAGGAGAGGTAAATGGTGTTTTGAGAGTGAGGGTTCAATAAATGATACCCTTTTCTTTGAAGTTTGACTTAGGTGAGAAATAAGACATAGGAATATAAAAGTGTTTTGAGTACCCGGTTTTAATGAAGGTAGGAGGTTTCTTTTTACCAACAGACAATTCTCTGGATGCCAGCTGGGTATCCTACAGTTCAACTCAGTTTTGACACTTGTCTGCCAGGACCATCAGGATCCATACGCATAGGGTTCAGTCCTACAAGACTCCCTTGATACCTCTTCAGACACCGATTACAAGTCCAGGTTATTACCTGTTTCTGATGAACTGACCAGAGTGTCCCAAACTCTGGCTGGAACACTAGTCACTTCAAGAAGTAGTAGGAGAAGAACTGAAAAGGTGTGTCAGGGCCATATCTTAGAGGGCCTTGAAAACCATTTAGATGAGTTTCCATTTATTTCTGTAGGTACTGGGAAACTAAAGATTTTTAAACAGAACATGTCTTCTCATGGTTATGTTTGAAAAGGATTCATCTGGCATCTCTTTGAATTGGAAGAGAATTTAAAGGTTGAAATGTTAATTAGCTGGCTAGGTGAAATAAATGGTAAGGAAGGGTTGGATACTAAGAAGTCAGTAGATTGGCATAATGGTCCAGTGTCTCCAGTAGAGTTTATGTTCCAAGGGATGTCATATACATGTAAATTGAGCGTGAATTGATGTCTCTTCAAGTTACAAATTAGACTTTAGTGTTGATTCCGGCTGACTGGAACAACTGGTTTGGTATTCTGAAATGGGGGTGTTAGGAGGAGATATTAGTTAACCGGGGAAACTAATGCGAGTCCTCTGTCTTAATAAAATGTATTCTGTATGCATCCACTACTTCTCTCAGAGCCTGATTCAGTATTCATTTTTTTAAACCTTAAATACAATACAGTCTCGAATTGATGCTTTCACATAACCCTTGACCTTATGAAAATGCTTTTTAGTACTTATTTTCTAATGGTTTCCCATGTGTTCGAGTGCCACATTAGCTGCTTCCCAGGTGGCGCAGTGGAAAAGAATGCACCTGCCAATGCAGGAGATGCAAGAAATGTGGGTTTGATCCCTGGGTCAGGAAGGCCCCCTGGAGTAGGAAATGGCTACCTACTCCAGTATTCTTGCCTGGAAAATTCCATGGACAGAGGAGCCTGGCAGGCTACAACCCATGGTGTCACAAAGAGTCAGACACAGCCAAGCATGCATGCAGGAAATGCGTGTGTTCAGTTTTATTCCATCTTGATAAAGACCTCCTTGAGAGCTGTAGCCACGTCTTGTCTTTTTCCTCTGTAGTACTTTGGTCACCCTGAAGTGCATGAAAGTGCATGATCAATAACTTATCAGATGAATGAATGTTACTTTGCTTTCCCCATTTCATAACTTTCCTAATTTTATAAAACCAAAATAGTTCACATTTATACTCTGGCCTCATATTCTTCTAGTCTCTGTAGAGTTTGTCATCAAAGAATATTGCTTGGAAAGGTCTTTTTGTTTTCTTAGTATTAACTACAAAAGTTATCCTTTTAGATGTTGTTTTTCTTTGTTAATCTGTGTGAAGCAATGCATCCACAAATTTTTCTCACTCTTCCTCTTCTGTCTTCAGCTTTTACCATCAACTCTTACAGCTACAAGTTACAACTTACAGTAATGTTCTGTCTTTTATTTATACAAGTTGATTTTTCTGTACACCTGGAATTTTAATCTTTTTAAGTTAAGAGCCCCAGTTTTTCAATTCTGCTTTTAAAAAG
The DNA here is from genome assembly GCF_019320065.1 of Cervus canadensis. Lineage (NCBI taxonomy): Eukaryota > Metazoa > Chordata > Mammalia > Artiodactyla > Cervidae > Cervus > Cervus canadensis. The sequence continues at coordinate 65,909,240 of NC_057397.1, read as the reverse complement.
TTAATCTCAAAAGTAATACACTTCAGACCATGTAACAAACACAGTGTAGAAATGTATGAAGTAAAAAATTAAAATCCTTCCATCTCACTCCTCAAAGGCCACAACTGTCAGCCGTATCTTTCTAGATGTTATCTTTTAACTATACTGTATATAGGTACATTAGGGGGAAAAAGTCACCAAAAAACTAGGGTAACAACATACGTAAGATTTTGCAGTTTGCTTTTTTGTTTTTCATAAGGATTTGTTTAATCAGTACCTATTAAAGGATAGTTAGGTTTCTATTTATTTTGTAATTAAAACAACATATTTTTAATATTTATGCTATTATATCTGTAAGCTAGATTACTAGAAATAGCATTGTCTTGTGCTATTTAAAATTTTTATAGGTTCTGCCAAATTGCCTTCTGAAAAGGAGAAACAGTTTATATTCTCTCCAAGAGTACAGTTTTACTACACCTCATCTATATTAATGCCTAATCCTCATTTTAGTAACCCACATGTCTCTTGATTATTTAAGAAGTAACTATCTGTCACTGAAAATTAGAGGGTAAGCTTTTTCACTCTCCCTTAACATTGTGGTGTTTTCATGAATGTTAGGAAACAACTCAGAATAGAGAAATCATATAATAATGATGTTCATAGAATAGCTAATGTATGACTCTTTTTTGTCTTTTCCAGCTTGAAATACCTGTGGACTCCTTATGTGTGCATGTTAGCAGCATTTGGTGTATGTTCTCCTGAACTTTGGATGACACTTTTCAAGTGGCTTCGATTACGAACTGTACACCCAGTGTTGTTGGTGAGTCATTATTTTGTGTTAAGTTCTTGTTTCTCTTTCAAGTATATTAATGGAAATCATGTTGAATATAATTGAAATAGCATGAGTAAATCATTTTATGATTTATAGGTAGAGAAAAAGAGAAAGAGATTCTGGGGAAAATATTTTTTCCATAATTTCTGATTATAAAAGTAGTGTGTTTCAATGCAAAATCCTTAAAAAATAGAAGGTAAAAAAAATTAAGTGAATCAATAATTTGAGAGGCTATCAAAAATTAAGTTTTATAACATTTTTCTTGGTTTGACTTAGAACTATGGTATGTTTTCAGTGTGAATGGAACGTTTACACTGTACCTGCTATGAATCAGTTCAGTTCAGTTTAGTCACTCAGTCTTGTCTGACTCTTTGCGACCCCATGGACTGCAGCACGCCAGGCTTCCCTGTCCTATCACCAACTCCCACAGTTTACTCAAACTCATGTCCATTGAGTCGGTGATGCCATCCAACCATCTCATCCTCTGTTGTCTCCTTCTGCTCCTGCCTTCAATCTTTCCCAGCATCAGGGTCTTTTCAAATGAGTCAGTTCTTTGCATCTGGTGGCCAAAGTATTGGAGTTTCAGCTTCAGCATCAGTCCTTCCAACGAACTCAGGATTGATTCCTTTAGGATGGACTGGTTGGCTCTCCTTGCAGTCCAAGGGACTCTCAAGAGTCTTCTCCAACACCACAGTTCAAAAACATCAATTCTTTGGCGCTCAACTATCTTTATAGTCCAACTCTCACATCCATACATGACCACTGGAAAAACCACAGCCTTTACTAAACGAACCTTTGTTGGTAAAGTAATGTCTCTGCTTTTTAATATGCTACCTAGGTTGGTCGTAACTTTTCTTCCAAGGAGTAAGTGTCTTTTAATTTCATGGCTACAGTCACCATCTGCAGTGATTTTGGAACTCCCAAAAATAAAGTCTGCCACTATTTCCACTGTTTCTCTATCTATTTGCCATGAAGTAGTGGGACCAGATGCCATGATCTTTGTTTTCTGAATGTTGAGCTTTAAGCCAACTTTTTCACTCTTTTCTTTCACCTTCATTAAAAGGCTCTTTAGTATTTCTTCGCTTTTGCCATAAGGGTGGTGTCATCTGCATATCTGAAATTATTGATATTTCTCCCGGCAATCTTGATTGCAGCTTGTGCTTCATCTAGCCCAGCGTTTCTCATTGATGTACTCTGCATTTAAGTTAAATAAGCAGGGTGACAATATACAGCCTTGATGTACTCCTTTCACAACTTTGAACCAGTCCGTTGTTCCATGTTCAGTTCTAACTGTTGCTTCCTGACCTGCATACACATTTCTCAGGAGGCAGGTCAGGTGGTGTGGTATTCTAATCTCTTTCAGAATTTTCCAGAGTTTATTGTGATCCACACAGTGAAAGGCTTTGGCATAGTCAATAGAGCAGAAATAGATGTTTTTCTGGAACTCTCTTGCTTTTCCAATGATCCATCAGATGTTGGCAGTTTGATCTCTGGTTCCTTTGCCTTTTCTAAAACCAGCTTGAACATCTGGAAGTTCATGGTTCACATATTGTTGAAGCCTGGCTTGGAGAATTTTGAACATTACTTTACTAGTGTGTGAGATGAGTGCAGTTGTGTAGTAGTTTGAGCACTCTTTGGCATTGCCTTTCTTAGGGATTGTAATGAAACTGACCTTTTCCAGTCCTGTGGCCACTGCTGAGTTTTCCACATTTGCTGGCACATTGAGTGCAGCACTTTCACAGCATGATCTTTTAGGATTTGAAATAGCTCAACTGGAATTCCATCACTTCCACTAGCTTTGTTTGTAGTGATGCTTCCTAAGGCCCACTTGACTTCACATAGCTTCACATAGACTTCACCAGACTTCCAGGATGTCTGGTTCTAGGTGAGTGATCACACCATTGTGATTATCTGGGTCATGAAGATCTTTTTTGTATAGCTCTTGTGTATTCTTGCTACCTCTTTTCAATCTTCTGCTTCTATTAGGTCCATACCATTTCTGTCCTTTATTGAGCCCATCATTGCATGAAATGTTCCCTTGGTATCTCTAATTTTCTTGAAGTGATCTCTAGTCTTTCCCATTCTGCTGTTTTCCTTTATTTCTTTGCACTAATCACTGAGGAAGGCTTTCTTATCTCTCTCTGCAGTTCTTTGGAACTCTGCATTCAAATGGGTATATCTTTCCTTTCCTCCTTTGGTTTTTGCTTCTCTTCTTTTCACAGCTATTTGTAAGGCCTCCTCAGACAGCCATTTTAATTTTTTTGCATTTCTTTTTCTTGGGGATGGTCTTGCTCCCTGTCTCCTGTACAGTGTCACGAACCTCTGTCCATACATAGTTCATTAGGCACTCTTTGTCTGTCAGATCCAGTCCCTTAAGTCTGTTTCTCACTTCTACTGTATAATTGTTAGGGATTTGATTTAGGTCATACCTGAATGGTCTGGTGGTTTTCCCTACTTTCTTCAATTTAAATTTGAATTCAGCAATAAGGAGTTCATGATCTGAGCCACAGTCAGCTCCTGGTCTTGTTTTTGCTGATTATATAGAGCTTCTCCATCTTTGGCTGCAAAGAATATAATCAATCTGATTTCAGTGTTGACCATCTGGTGATGTCCATGTATAGAGTCTTCTCTTGTGTTGTTGGAAGAAGGTGTTTGCTATGACCAGTGCGTTCTCTTGGCAAAACTCTATTAGCCTTTTCCCTTTTTCATTCTGTACGCCAAGGCCAAATTTGCCTGTTACTTCAGGTGTTTCTTGACTTCCTGTTTTTGCATTCCAGTCCCCTATAATGAAAAGGACATCTTTTTTGGGTGTTAAGTCTAGAAGGTCTTGTAGGTCTTGATAAAACTGTTCAACGTCAGCTTCTTCAGCATTACTGGTTGGGGCATAGACTTGGATTACCGTGATATTGAATGGTTTGCATTGAAAATGAACAGAAATCATTCTGTCGTTTTTGAGATTGCATCCAAGTACTGCATTTTGGACTCTTTTGTTGACTATGATGGCTACTCCATTTCTTCTAAGCAATTCTTGCCCACAGGAGTAGATACAATGGTCATCTGAGTTAAATTCATCCATTCCAGTTCATTTTAGTTCGCTGATTCCTAAAATGTTGATGTTCACTCTTGCCATCTCCTGTTTGACCACTTCCAATTTGCCTTGATTCATGGACCTAACATTTCAGTTTCTTATGCAGTATTGCTCTTTACAGCATCGGACCTTGCTTCCATCACCAGTCACATCCACAACTGCGTGTTGGTTTTACTTTGGCTCCATCTCTTCATTCTTTCTGGAGTTACTTCTCCACTGATCTCCAGTAGCATATTGGGCACCTACCGGCCTGGGGAGTTCATCTTTCAGTGTCCTGTCTTTTTGCCTTTTCATACTGTTCATGGAGTTCTCAAGGCAAGAATACTGAATTGGTTTGCCATTCCCTTCTCCAGTGGACCACGTTTTGTCAGAACTCTCCACCATGACCCGTCTGTCTTGGGTGGCCCTACACAGCCTGGCTCATAGGTTCATTGAGTTAGACAGGGCTGTGGTCCATGTGATTAGATTAGTTTTCTGTGATTGTGTGAAAACCACAATCACCTGCTATGAATAATGTGCTTGAAATAAAAAGATAAAACATGATTTGGGGCCTTCCCTGGTGGTTCAGTGGTTAGGACCCCAAGCTTTCACTGTTGGGGGCATGGGTTTGATTGCTGGTTGGGGGACTAAGATTTCGCATAGTGTGCAGTATAGTTAAAAAAGGTTAATTTCAGGAGAGGGAAATGGCAACCCACTCCAGTACTCTTGCCTGGAAAATCCCATGGACCAAGGAGCCTAGTAGGCTACAGTCCATGGGGTTGCAAAGAGTCGGACACGACTGAGCAACTTCACTTCACTTCATGGCAAAATGTCTTGTGTGAAACATGTTTTTCTTAATTTCCATGAAACAACATTCTGCAGTCTAATAAAACTTTTATCTACTGTAAAAAAAAAAAAAAAGGTTAATTTCATTAAGTGGATTACCATTTCCTGGTCATAAAAAGAGATAATAAGAAGTATTAATAGGGTGCTGTTGGAACAGAGAAGGCCTGCTTAATTCAGTTTTTTTTTTAATCCCTAAAAGAGGACTTCAGTTCTGAGGTTTGAAAGATGAGGGTAAAAGCGGTATTCATGGTAGAGGGAAGAAACACCGGTTGCAAAGTACATGATATATGCAAAGGGAGTAAAATCAGAGGCAAAGAAAAAGCATGATACATTTAATTTTGTTGGCACATAAAATGTGAGGTAAGGGTGAAGAAATGAGACTGGAGGAATCAAGGAGGGTAAGGTCAGTGAGGTCTTTTGAGTGTTCTGCTGAACTTGGTGTTATCCTATAGGCATTCAGAACACATTGACATATTTATGCAGAGGTGGGAGAAAGTCAGCCTTACCTTTTCTGTCAGCCCACCCTTAAAGTTCCATGAAGAATAGGCTTAAGGGTGATAGACTTGAACCAGGAAGGAGGTTGAACCTCCTTAAACCAGGTACAGGCCATGGAGGAGGAAGCGATGAGGGCTTACTATGTGTCAGGTACTGTTTGAAGCATTTCATAGGCTATTCAAAGCTTACGAAGACCTTGTTGGCAAGTTTCATTATCTGTATTTTATAGACAAGGACACGAAGGCTTAAAGTGATGAATTAACTTGCCCAATATCGTATAAATTATAAGTGTAATAAAATCATGATTCACACCCACTTTGGAGTTCTTCTAGCTCCAAAGCCCATTTAATTAATACTGTTCTATACTGAAGTGAAAAAAATAGAAGATTTGGTGCTTCATAAAGTATGGATGAATGAAGAATAGGGAGAAATCATAGATGTTTCCTAGGTTTGGCATTTGAATGACTAGGTTGTGGGGTCACCAGTTGCCATGGGAGAGTACGAAGAACAGGTTTTGGCGGAAAGCTGATAAATTATTATCTCTAATAATAGTCTTCTTGTATTTTGCCAACCTTTTTCCAGAGGAATTTATATATTCTTAGCATAGTAGTATACTGGTATTAAAGAACCAGCCTGCCAGTGCAGGCTAGAGACATAGAAGATGCAAGTTCAATCCCTGGGTCAGGAAAATGCCCTGGAGAAGGAAATGGCAACCCACTCCAGTATTCTTGCCTGGAAAATTCCATGGACAGAGGAGCCTGGCGAGCTACAGTCCATGGGGTTGCAAAGACTTGGACACGACTGAGCACACACACATACTGGTATGTACTGACTGTTTTTCCTGTGTTAATTCATTGTCTTTTTGCTGCTGTTAGCTATTCACATAGCTGTTTATTTATTTACAATCCAGTGTTTTTTGTAAACTTCCTAAGTTAGATTCCTGGGAAAATCAGATACTCACTTGCTATTTGAAATGTTGTGATGAGCATTATGTTCTGCCTTAAATTTATACAGTAAATATGTATGTCTCACTTTACGTCCAGCTTGTTATATCTTAAATCCATTGTTTATGTGGTAGTCATTCAGTTGTGTCCGACTGTTTGTGACCCATGGACTGTAGCCCACCAGGCTCCTCTGTCCATGGAACTCTTCAGGCAAGATTGCTGGAGTGGGTTGCCATTCCCTTCTCCAGGGGATCTTCCCGACCCAGGGATCAAACCCAGGCCTCCTGCACTGCGGGCAGAGGCTTTACCGTCTGAGCCACCAGTAGTCATCACCATCTTACTCTATGAACTAGGTTCCATGCTGACTCCCAATTTCTCTGAAATTGTTATAACTGTAAGAATATTTGATTGGTCATAGAGTCATTGTCTAGTACCTCTGAAGTATATTCTGAAGTGTATTTATCCATAACCCTTTTTGCTTTAACATTTTAGGCTCTTATTTTGAGCATGGCTGTGCCCACTATAATAGGTCTCAGCTTATGGAAAGAGGTAAGAAAGTTAGATTTTTCATAAGGTTAAAATATATGTTGTTTATAAGGTAGTGATAAATTTTTATGTGTGTGTAGGATACTTATATTGGGACAGTATTTTAACAAAATAAAATGTGATATACTAAATAATACTGAATTTTCTACCAATAGGACCATGATAGAAGAGTTAAAACATTTTTAGAGTGCCATCTGATGCAATTTTCTATAGTCTAATATTGTTAGACTATTAACAATTGACAAAGGAAATAGCTGAATAAATAGTATTTACTAGTAAAGAGTAAAAAGCATTTTGGCAACCCCAAAATTTAAATATTTACAAAGTAATATAAACTCTTTACCTTACCATAATGTGACATGAAATTAATTGCCAGTAAACCTGTGAATTATTTGACTTAACCTGAAATTTATTTGTTTACTTATTTTTTCAGTGTGATGTGCATGAAAGATACAACTGATGATTAATTGGTGAAGCTAAAATTATGTATTGAGTATAGGTAGTAAATTAACCAAACGGTAGATTATTTGGACTGAGAAGAGTGAACAAGAAACTAAGAGAAAGTAAAGTGCTCTGTGCCCTTTTTTCTGTGAGAACAGTGTTGTAATATTGTTTGTCACAAGTAGGCCTCTTAGTCTTTGGAAATACTTTGAAAAAGCTTCAAACTTTCTAAATACTTACACACAGGTTTCGGGGATTTTGTTTTGTATTTTAGTTTTTTCCAAGATTAATGACAGAACTAATGGAACTACAAGAATTTTATGACCCAGATACGGTGGAACTTATGACCTGGATAAAGTAAGAACTGAATTACCTGAGATTATTGTTAAGCTATTAATTAATCGTTGCATGCTATTTAATAGATTCAGGGGGAATAATAAGGTAATCCTTTTTCCATGAAACTCAGGAATTTTACCCTATATTTTTAGGGACAGTTTTTTAATTAGACATATAATTCTAATTTTCTAATTGAACTCGTTTCCATCAAAAGTACAGTATTGATAAGTTGAGATGTGAAGCTCTAGCTATTAAGCATCTAGAAATGTGGAATAAAAAGGAATCAATGTCCTTTTATTTAGATAGTCAAGAGATGCTTCTTTTAACCAGGGTTGGAGGTGAATGAACGGTGGGTTTCTAGTGTTGATAACCAAAGTTAACAACATTTTTAATTTTGATACTCATGCAGATTTTAAGGTGACAGGAGATGTGCTCTTGGACCTATGCAAGTGGGGAATTGTAATTGAAACACCCTATTCCGTCCCCTAACATATTAATACATACAGAACCAAGGGATCCTCAGAGGGTCATACTGTCAGTGAAGGGATGAACTCAAAATATCCAGCAAGTGGTAGAAAAAGATGGTAAGAAAGCATGTCTTCCTTGGCCTCAGCTCTTGGTCAAAAATAAAGTGTTTCCTCTGAATTTGTAGCGGTCCATCTGAATTCACATGTCTGTAGCTTGAAATTATACTTGTTTAATCCAGGGAACCCTGTATCAAGAAATTAGCATCAAAATATTTCTGGGATGGTCTGGAGTGCCTAATAAAATCCTCAACCCAGGCTACCCAGGATTTCACAAATAAAGCTTCATGGAGATAAGTTCTAAAGTTACAAAACACATGAAGAAATACTTCGACACAGCAAGACATATTGCTGTCATTTATGATAAGCAATAGAACTAGACCTCTAGCAATTTCTGATAGTAAAATTTGTGTCAGGTTTTGTGGCACAGTGGACTCTCATAAAAGTTGGTGACTTACAAGCAATAAACATTTGTTATTTTGCACCACTTCCGTGATCAACTGAGTGGAAGCAATAGGTAGGCTTCTGGTCTGGGCCAGCTCATGTGGAATTGGTTAGTCTGGCCTGGCCCCTCTCACGTGTCTGTGGCTGGGTAGTGTCAGCTGAGGGCATGGAATTGACTTAGCCACTTCTCATCATCCAGCCCAGGTGAGACTGGGCTGATTCACAAGATGGTGGTTGTAGAGCTCCCTAGAGCAGCATGTTTTAAGTCTGCTCACGTTGTGTTTGCTAATGTCCTATTGGCCAAAGCAAGTCACATGATGGAAACTAGAGTTTCCTCCAAGAGCATAACTATGGGGAAAGAATCATTGCAACCATTTTTTTCAACCAGTCTACCCCACGAATAGAGACTGATAAAAAGTATGAAAAATTTTAAACATATAGATAAGGAAATTAATACTTGAAAAAGGAACAAAATACTATCAGAAAAAGATCAGGATAAAACGGAGAAAAAGATTGAAACTGTTTCTAGAAATGAAGAATTAATTTTATAGAATAGGTGAATAGAAGTGAGAATTGTTGTTGTTCAGCTGCTAAGTCGTGTCCAACTTTTTGCGACCCTATGGACTGCAGCACGCCAGGCTTCTCTGTCCATCACTATCTCCCTGAGTTTCCTCAAACTCATGTCCGTTGAGTCAGTAATGCCATCCAACCATCTCATCCTCTGTCACACTATTCTCCTCTTGCCCTCAACTTTCCCAGCATCAGGGTCTTTTCAGGCTCTTAGCTCATGGCCAAAGTATTGGAGCTTCAGCATCAGTCCTTCAGTGAATATTCAGGGTTGATTTCCTTTAGGCTTGACTAGTTTCATCTCCTTGCAGCCCAGGGGACTCTGAAGAGCTTCTCCAGCACCACAGTTTGAAAGTGAGAATAGGTCTTATATGTAAGGTCTCATTATTATGACGACACCTCTTGTATGTATAAAGATTATTATTTTAGATCATCCTTAACTACTGCCCGTTAATATTTTTTTGTGAATTGTATTTACCTTTGTGGAACACTGACTGTATAGCCTTCTGTTGTTAACAAAAGAGTAAGTAAAAAAAAAAAAAAGTCATATTAACATGTATGATTTACCACAATATTTTTAAAAACAGCAAAGGCCTAAACATTGGACCTTTTACATCAAATGATTGAGCGTTTATGTTACTGTGATGTGATTTTTCTGTTTCATTTTTGTTTCCCCATTACCAGGTGCTCCTTGAGGACACTGGCTGTGTCCTCTTTACTTTCAGAGTTTTATACAGTAGGTGGAAGCTGATTGTTGAATACAGGGAGGGAATAAATAAGTCGGGACATTAGAGCAGCCCTTTGGGATCTGTCTTGTGAGGGGCATCCATCTGGGACTTTGGAATTACGATTTAGAGGAGAGAAGTCCTTCATGTGTTAACTGGAGCCAGACACACGGGTAAAGGCAGGGAAGGAGCAGGAGGATAGGTGCATCTGGAAGGAGCTGGGTTATGGTGGTTAGTATTTGCCAAAGATGAATTTGAGAATTCACAGCATCACCATTGAACTGTCACTGTTGCATTACCCTGCATTATTGCCACGTGACCTAGATGGCAATAGATGTATTTATCCTCTCCCCTGCTCTGTCTTGAAAGCAGTGACCTTGTCCTCCCACTTCTCTTTTTAAACAATTTCTGACACATAATAGCTGCTCATTTTTTTTAATGAATCAAAAAATGAAATGAAATTAAAACTGACATTAAAACTTAAGTATACAATCCATTTTAAGTTGCTTGGTATTTCAGAATTGATACAGATTGGTAAACTAAATAGTATACTTACCTTTTCAGTGTGTGAATCTTTGTGGTTCTTTGCAGAAGGCAAGCTCCAGTTGCAGCTGTGTTTGCAGGAAGTCCACAATTAATGGGTGTGATTAAATTATGCACCGGATGGATGGTGACAAGCTTGCCTCTTTACAATGATGATGATCTTCTCAAGAGAAATGAAAATGTAAGGCATTTTATATTCTACATTGGGATCTTTTTTATAAGACGTTTTAGTATAGTTTTATAATGATGTATATGTTCCTTGGGTTAGCTAGGAAAATCCAGACAATTTCAGAAGACTTAATTAGTTTTAATTTTTTAAAAAGCTGTATGGTACATTTAAGCAAGAGGGACCAACATTAGAATATGAAGTTCTTTTATGAAAAGTATTGATATGTTTCTAGGAGAAACATTTCATTTCCCACAAGGCTCCAAGGGACTAATGTGTAATAGTTTACAAAGGAAACATCTTTAAGAATATCATTGTTCTCAAATTATTGAAGGAAGGCTTTCAGTTAATGTCTTTATACACTTTGTATTTCTAAGCCAAAATTCTATTATTGCTTATAAAGCACTGATTTAGTTTTCAGTATGGGCTATTGTTAATAACTTAGTATGTGTAACATTTGTATGGTATCTAATTGCTTCTCTTTCAGAGAATTTATAATTTTGAATGTTTGGTTTAGATGTAAATGTAACTTCATATCTGAAGTAATGACCAATTGAACCTGAGTTCTAAATATTCTGTTTTTCAATTGGAGAGAATTTCGTATAGTTTTTAAGTATACTCTATGCTAAGTAGAAAGTATAGCAGCATAGAAGTTAGACTGTAATACAGAGGTTAGACTCTAAGAGTCCAGACTCTAGAATTAGAGTATCTGGACTCAAATGATACCTCTGCCAGGTACTAGCTTGTGACCTTGAGCAAGTTTCTGAATCTGGAAATAATAGTTCTGACCCTAATTCTACTTAGGAGAATTAAATAAGATAATACACTCTGTCTGAAACAGTAAAATTTAAATGTTAGCTATTATTATAATTATGTACTATTAATATTATAATTCTTTGTGTACACACACATTCACATATAATCACAGAAAGTACAGAGAGGAGTTCAAAAGCAGAAGCAAGTCAGTTCTGCCTACAAAAATCCAAGTCTTCATAAGGGGCATTCCTTTGATCACAGATTTGAAGGATGACTTACTTGTTTGGCAAAAGAATACAGTGATTCCAGATTGAAAAAGTCCCAAGAGCCATGAAATTTGTTTGGCCATGAAACTAGAAAATAAGAGGCCAAATTCTGAAGGACCTGGAAGGTCATACTTAAGTATTTAGACTTACCCTTCAAGGCATTTGGGAGTTATCAAAGACCTTGTATAAACCTAGGAATGCTTAGGAGTTATTAAGGTTACAGAACAGCTGAAGCGAGGGAGAGGTCAGAGATGGGGAGGTCTACCTGGGAGTGATTCATCTGGGAGACAACAGTCACCTCTGATTAATATTCGCTGCACTTGGAAAGGTAGCACTGCTTAGAAGATACATCACAGCGTATTCCTAAACCTAGTTTATGTTCAGTCACTCTGTCATGTCCGACTCTTTGCAGCCCCATGGACTGGGGCCTGCCAGGCTCCTCTGTCCATGGAATTTTTCCAGGCAAGAATACTGGAGTGGGTTGCCATTTCCTACTCCAGGGATCAGACCTGCATCTCTTAGGTCTCCTGTATTGGCAGGCAGATTCTTTACTACTAGTGCCACCTGGGAAGCTCCTTCCTAAACTGTATTTTTCGTGGATTTAAACCAACGGACTCTGACATGTCTTTGTTTTCTTTGTTATTTTTTGATTGTTTTTTAATAATTTTGTTTTTTGAATTCTAATATAGAATTTCAGAATCACATGTAATTAGGTCAGACTTCTAATTACATTCTAGTTAAATTTAAACATTTTAGAGTTTTCAGTTTTATATGAATAGGAACCAATTTTTTCCCAAAATCTTCATCTTTCTCTGTGGTGTCTAGTACATAGCAAAGTACTGAATAAATTTGTTTTTAAATTAAAATTCAAATTGAAGTCCATAAATGATATCATTTCATTTGAATTAGACACCACAATCTATAATTCATAACATGTGACTAATCTTTGTATAATCTCCTAGGCCAATGATTCTCAAACCTGGAATGACGGTGCCCCCAGAGGACATTTGGCAATGTCTGGAGACATTTTCTGTTGTTATAGCTGGAGAAGGGGTTCTACAGGCACCTAGAGGGTGGAGACCAGGGAACGCCTAAACATCCTTCAGTGTGCAGAACGGCCTCTGTTTGGTCCCAACAAAGAATTATATGCCCCAAAATGTTAATAGCACCGAGGTTGAGAAGTCACACCCTAGTCTAACAGTAATGTTATTGCCATTGCATCGAAGTCATTTTTTTTTAACATGCCCCAGTAGTATGTTACAGTTGTCCCAGACTTGAAAATAAATAAAAATGTGTATAAAATACACAAATAAGTATAAACTGGATAGGATAGAACCATTCACATGAACTTACTTAGCAGGTGAAGTGAGTGAGAAACTTCCTCTTGTTGTAGTCACATTCTGTATCCCACAGAATGAGTATCTAGCATGTCAGTGGATATTGGACCTGAAGTTGCTGAATAGACAGCAACCAGAACATGTCGTCAGCAGCTGCTGAATATCCTGCAGATAGACTGGGATCTTGTCCAGTCTAGATTACAAACCTCAGGATTTTCAGGACAGTCTGATACTTTTGGCCTAACTTTTATGGCTTTTCCAAGTTTAGCATTTCAGAAAAACTGAAAAAAAATATATTATCTATTGTAATAAGATCCAGAGCTTATTATCTAATAAGGTCAGCAAAATTATAATGAAAAAACACCATGTAATCAAGGCATGGGTTTTAAGCATGCCTGTTCTTTAAGTATTGTGACAAGGGTCAAATTATTTTTAACCTCACTGACTTTATCTCATGTATAAAATGAGTATTAAATACTTTGGTACATGGTAATAAAAATATTAAAGGAACTATTACAACTCACTAATAAAAAGACCACCCAATTAAAAAATGGACAAAGGCCATTTGCAAAAATGTAGATAAACATTGAGGGCATTATGCTAAGTGAAGTAAGTCATAGAAAAAGACAAATACTGTATGATATCACTTACTTACGGAATCTAAAAAAGCTGACCTCATAGAAACAGAAGAGTTGTGGTTGCCAGGGGTTGAGAGACCTCGAGAAATGAGGAGATACTGGTTAAAGAGTACAAACTTCTAGTTATAAGATGAATAAATTCTAGGGATTTAATGTACAGCATGGTGATTGAAGTTAATACTGTATTGTAGATTTGAAAGTTTTTGGGAATAGATCTTAGATGTTTTCCACACACACACAAAAAATGGTGATTATGTAACATGATGCAAATATTAGCTAAAGCTATGGTGCTAAATTATTTTGCAGCATATGAGCTTATCAAATAAACATGTTGTACACCTTAAACTCATACACAATACTGTATGTCAGTTATATCTCAATAGCATTGAAGGAATGGACAAAGGACTTGAATGGATATTTCTCTAAAGAAGATATGCAAGTAGCCAAGAGCAGATGAACATAAGCTTATTGAGGACAGGAATCAAGTCTTAGTGAATATCTTTATTTTCCACAGATAGTACTAAGAACATAGTAGATGCTCAGTGTTTGATAAATAGAAGTTTTAAATGTCTTTTAAAGTTGTTGTTTTAATTATTTTCTTTCAGATCTATCAAATCTATTCAAAGCGATCTGCTGAGGATATTTATAAAATACTGACATCGTACAAGGCTAGTTACCTAATAATAGAAGATGCTATCTGCAATGAAGTGGGAACCACGAGAGGCTGTCGGGTTAAAGATTTATTAGACATTGCAAATGGCCATGTAAGTAACCATTTGTAAAGTTTTAATTATTTTTTTCTTTTTGAGAAAAATGACTATTTAAACTTGTAATAGTATCTTCAAACTTTATTTTTTGGAACTTAACTAAGAATATGATTAAAAATTATGTAATAGTGTATGCATGTGCTCAGTTGTGACCGACTTTTTGCAACCCTGTGGACTGCAGCCCGCCACGCTCCTCTGTCCATGGGATTTCCAGGCAAGAATACTGGAGTGGGTTGCCATTTCCTTCTCTAGAGATGTAACAGTGGGGAAGCTTATTAAAAGTAGTTTGAAGTGTTTTTGCAATGTACGAAAGAAAAGTTGGACAATTTTGCAAAAAAAAAAAATTTTTATCAATACCGGGACTCATAATAGTTGCCTGTACTTGTACATGTTATACATTTATGAACAAAAGATAATTTGTTTTGAATTATGATTTTATTTTAACATTATAATATAAAGAGCAGCTGTTTGTTTTGTTATATTCTTATGTTGAGAAATTTCTTATAATTTGGTTCATATCTAGAAAAATTGTTTATTAAATTAACATAGTCTTGTACATTGAGCCCCTATTATCCACAAAATTAGTGTATTCAGAACTACTTTAGTTGTTAGGATTTAACTGTATTTTCAGTTTTCATTGATTTTGCTCTTTTACCATGCTGAGTTACTTCTCAGCCTGAAGTGTATATACTATATACCTGGCAACTAAGACTTGACAGGGGAGTTTGTCAATGTTTAGTAATTAGTGTTTGTATATCTGGTAATTAGGCACTAGAAAGGGTACCTTCACTCCTGGGAAAGTTGGGGGTGGAGGATCTTAAAGTTTAGTAGGTCATTCTTACTTAGATTGCATATTCTATTCAGACTGCAGCCAAGACTTCTCTGTCTCTTCCTAATTTAATAGCTTTGTCATAATCATCCCAGACCAGTTTGGAGGTGAGAAATTAGTTTGTTGCTTTGGGGGTTTTTTTGGCCATGCTGCGAGTCATGTGGGATCTTAGTTCCCCACATACCAAACCTGTGCCCTTGCCAGGAGAGTCCAGAGAAATTGACCTCATGACCTCTTAATCTTATAAACTTATTCTGTTTTCTGCTGCATGTATTTTGAATTTTCTCTCTTGGTACTTGATGTCTGTGATCTTTGGCTAATTGGTGACAGAATGGAATTTTATTAAACATCAGGTATTTGGTAATAAGAGTAGGAGATGGCAACCCACTCCAGTATCCTTGCCTGAAAATCCCATGGACAGAGGAGCCTGGCAGGCTCCATGGGGTCGCAAAGAGTCAGACACGGCTGAGTGACTGAGCACCCACGCATTTAGTAATTACTGCTGTATTGCTGTCTAGAGTTTTATTCTGCTCTTGGACCCCTTCTTGCTCCATTTTGAAGGTCAGGTTACTTCTTTCATGTAATTCCAGGCACAGGCTTAAAGCTAATCTCTTCTTTTATTCTTAAAGTTGATTCTCTGACATCTCTCCAAGGCATTAGGATATTTAGTGTTTTTATTGTAGGAAACTCTTTGAGCTAGCTAAGCTATCTTAGTGAACCTCATTAAAGTGAAAATGTAAAGGATTTACTGATTAGTCACAGAAACGTACTGTTGAGTCAGTCCTGCACAAGGAGAATATGAACGTACATTAAGAATATATGTCCATGTCTTAGCTTCGGTAGGCTCCCTGATAAGATTCTTCAGATGAATGATAATAGACTATGGGGACATAGCCTTCTAAATTTTAGGATTAAATCTTTTAAAAATTGGAAAAGACTCTATGCTGGTTTCTCAATCTCAGTGGGAAGTTCAAGAATTTACTGAACATGGTAACTCTTATGAAGAGGCTTTTATTTGCTGAATAATATGAGATGTTTGCTAACCACTGTGAGATACTCCATATTTAACAAATATATATATTTTTTATATAAATATAGTCACTTGTACCTTGATTGCATTTCTCCTATAACCTTTTTAACATTATGTTTCATATCATTTGATAGGTGGTTTGTGAAGAAGGTGACAAGTTGACCTACTCAAAACATGGACGATTTTGTCATGAGGTCAAAATTAACTATTCTCCCTATGTGAATTATTTCACTAGAGTATACTGGAACAGATCCTACTTTGTATATAAAATCAACACTGTGATATCCTTTCAGTCTTGAAAAATAGCAGAGCCTTCATTTCAAAGACTTATATATCACCTGAAGTAAAATGCAATTTTCTTCTACGTACGTGGTATCTTTTGGAAATCAGAGTGTGGACGTTGAAATGTTGCTGCTGATTTTCCCTCCTGCTATTAACTGGATCTAGAGTTCTGTGGGGGAAAGAAGATCAAACATTACTGTGCTTCAGTAAAATGTAAAATCTGCCACACTGCAGTATTCCAGCCAGGTGTTTTCGTTATTGCTATGATTTTACCTTCCAAACTGTTGTAAAATTTTTCTCATAAATCTTCTTTCCATCATAACATTAGTCTTGAATTTGAATATGTTCAAGGTCAGAGTATGTCTCAAACATAACATTTAACAAATACTTAATGTGATATAATTATAGAATAGAAGGAAAGAATTATCCTTACCCTCAAGGCAGTCTCTGAAGGTTTTTCATGATGTATAATAGAGCTGAAATAAAAAACTAATTTAAATGTTCACTGAGAATTTGTGGCGTTTAAATTAAAATGGAAATTATATAAAGGAAAATGATTTTTAAGGATATACGTTGATATATCCAGATTTTCCATGATATAGCTCTCATCATCTGCTGCTTATATGTGAGCACTTTCTTAATAACATATAGTGCTTGATACTGCATTTCACTACATTGTGACTATTAAGTGGTTAGTTTTTTCACTTACACCCATAAATTTGATACCAATTTAATCATGATAAAACAGTTAACTCTTGTTACCTATGTATTTTTTAAAACAGATATTTAAAAGAATGTTGCTTTAAGTTAAAAAATAAAAGAACGTTCAAGGTTTTTAAAAATACGGATATGGAGTATATAATGTATTCATGTGTTTTCTATTGAAGTATGAAGTAAAAACTTAAATCTTTATCAGAATGAGAATATATCCACTAAAGTGAGCAGCAATTTCTGGAGATATGTGTAGATGCTGTTCAACATGCCTCTGCATAGACAAGCATTTGTGGTAAAACACAAGTACTGTTCCTTGTGAAATGGTGGTACGGTTTTCATTAAGAACAAAATGACAATTACCATAAAATTCACAGCACAGTTCCACAGTCTGTGTTCCTTTTTGCCTTTTTAATTATATTTAAAAGAAATTCTATAATGATTAATGTGGCCTTATAAAGAGTTTCAGGATGGGTGTATCACTTTAATAAGATGGGATGCATGTTTAGTTTTACCTTACACACCTGTTAAGTGAAAAGATTTAAAATTTTTTCAATGGTTAGAGTGCTGCAAAAATTGCAATTTCATCACTCTAAATTACTATATTAGAAAGGAGCATCTTTCCATTATCTTTATGTTCTGTAATATATCTTTTAAAAGTACAAGAGCTCATGCATTCTTAGACTAACTCAGATGTTTTGTTCTTTTGGAGCTTAAGAATTGTTTGATGGCAGTATCGTATGTCTGGTGCATTAGTTTTATTGGTTCTCATGTCATGCTTTTATGTAATGTTTAGCAATTAATACTAAGATAGCTACAGGCAGGCTATTTCAGCTTCTCTGTACATCTTAATAGTGAGTCACTAGTATTTAGCTTCAAGCCTTATAAAAATATTACCATAGTTACCTAAGTACGAAGTGTACAGAAAGAAGTACATGGTAGTACTTATGATTAGATGCAGCATGTAAAACAATGTAATTGAAAAGATGGCTTGCATATTTTGAAAGGGAAATAGAACAACCTACTTTCTATGTAGCATGAAATATTTAATTGAATTTTTACTGATTTATTTTATGATCAAATATGCTGAATTTTGATTGTTGTGTGTTTTTTGTTTTTGACATATTAGTAAGTTGCTTTTGCTTCTATCAACTTATTTCTTAAATAAAACAGGTTTGGAGCAGCTTTTAATTGATTTTTTTAAATAATGAATTTTTCATTTAGCATCAGTTGAAAAGAAAAATGTGAGCTTTATTATAGAAATAATACTACTAGGTATGGAAGATAAGCTTATTTACTTCTATTTTAGCTCTAGTTAAAACAATAGTGCTAGAAAACTTGAGCATTTAATTTCCTTACTTATTTGTAGAGTAAAATGATTAAGAATTCTGCAAGTAATTCTATTTGGGTTAGGTTTGACAGTAGAGATCTACTGTGAAAGGGGCAAAGTTTGTGGGCTTGGGGTGGAAGGAATTTCTCAAAGAAATACAATACATACTTTGCCCTTGATGTTGCAACACCATGGAAATAAGTGCCTTAACCTCCTTATTTCAAAGTTTACTTTTTATTATTAAAAAATTATCCATTTCTTTCATTTTCATAAGAAAAATTTGATAACTTTTCCCTCATCATTAAGCACAGAGAAAGAATCCTCAGTATACTATTTTCACTATTAACTTTAATTCATTAGTAACCAAATCTTTGTTAAAGGTAGTGATGGGATTTCTAGCCTGCTAAATTAATTTATTTAGCTTCCCAAATGCCAAACAATCCAACAGATAAAATTTACTTGATAAGATGTATGATATTGACTGTGCTGGTTTATATGTTTTCTGACTTTGGCATCTGTGTTAGACTGGTAGAGTTTTACAACCTAGGGAGTATGCATTGCACTTATAAATTTTTTTCTTCATTACTTTCTGAGTATATAGACAGCATGTTTTTTGGGGACATTAACTCATATTGCTAAAAGCCTAATATGACACTCTTCCATACAATCTAGATTGACTAAAGGAAAAGTAGAGATGGAGGTCAAAGTCTGTTACAAGTTGGGGCTGAAAAATATGCTTTAAAAGATAGGGTATTAATTTATTGAACAGCGAACAGCCATCTTATTAAACTTTGTTGTTTGAGGGAAATCAATTGCTTTTTGCCTTTTTCTATTTTTGAGCTGTTAAAACATTTTGATGCCTTTTGGGGGTAAAAGTAGTATCTCTCTCTCTCTCTTTTTTTTTTTTAGTATCTCTCTTTATAAAATTATTGGGTTTTTAAAAGTTGTAGGTAAATCAGTTTTATTTGTAAATATACTTTATGTGCATGAATATTTAAAGGGTATTTAAATGAACTGTTCTGTGCATTTAAGAACCTATTGTAAAACAAACTCGCTACTGCATCTCAATCTATTTTCTCATTTGTCCATTTTTTATTTTTTTGTCCAGTTTTTAAAATATACTTTATTATTACTGTTTGCTGATAGTTTTAGATCCCAATATATATTAAAATTACAGCCTGAAAAGTTGCAGTTAAAACTGAACAATTTCTTATTGAAATAATAGCTCATTGTTTAGTTTTTGAATGTATAAAATTAGCAATTTAAATAAAATTAGATGTGAAAATTGCAAAGGAATATATTTGATTCAACTATTTTCCATCCATTAAGATTTCTAAACAATATATTTGTTTTCCATAATTTTAAAAAAAGGACATTTTAGAACCAGATTTGCTGAATTTAGCATAAAGGACTTTCTGAGTCATTTCTGTTTTGTAAGTCTCTTAGAATTAGCACATTCTAATTTTGGCAAATATAATCTTATGTGCAGTTTTATAAGAGATACATTGGACATTTGACTACAATAGTGGAATAATAGCATCAAAAAGAAACATGCATTCCATACTTCTAATGTATGATATCTAATAAATAACCCCCTTCATATTTTAAATTAATAGCTTTTGTACAGCTATTTAACAAAGATGAATACAACTGAATTTTCTTTTTTTTTAATTTATTTACTTTTAGTTGAAGGATAATTGCTTTAGAATACTGTGTTGGTTTCTGCTGTACAGTATCATGAATCAACCATAGGTACACATACATCTCCTTCTTAAACTGCCCTCCAACTTC
Source organism: Cervus canadensis (assembly GCF_019320065.1). Classification (NCBI taxonomy): domain Eukaryota; kingdom Metazoa; phylum Chordata; class Mammalia; order Artiodactyla; family Cervidae; genus Cervus; species Cervus canadensis. The sequence goes on along the minus strand of NC_057397.1, from coordinate 65,889,048 downwards.
CGCCCATCCCACCCCTCTGGGTTGTCACAGAGCATTGGGGTGAACTCCCTGCATCATACAGCAAATTTCCACTGGCTGTCTGTTTTGATGGCTCAGCTGGTGAAGAATCTGCTTAAAATGCAGGAGACCTAGGTTGGGAAAATCCCCTGGAGAAGGGAACGGGCTACCCACTCCAGTATTCTGGCCTGGAGAATTCCACGGACTGTATAGTCCATGGTGTGGCCAAAAGTCAGACGTTACTGAGCAACTTTCACTCTCACTTTTGGTCTGTTTCACATGTGGTGATGTATGTGTTTCAGTGCTTCTGTCAGTTTGTGCCACCCTCCTTCCCGTGCTGTGTCCACACATCTGTTCTCTATGTCTGACCTCTACTGCTGGACTACAAGCAGGTTCATCAGTACCATCTTTCTAGATTCCCTGTATGTACATTCATGTACTATATTTGTTTTTCTCTTTCTGACTTATATTCACTCTGTATAGCAGGCTCTATGTTCATCCACCTCTCTAGAACAAACTCAAATTTGTTCCTTTTTATGGCTGAGTAATTACCCATTATATATATATGTATCACAACTTCTTTTTTTTTTTTTACAACTTCTTTCTCTGTTCATCTCTCAATGAACTTCTAGGTTGCTTCCATGTCCCAGCTAATGTATATAGTGCTGCAGTGAACCTTGGGGTACATGTGTCCTTGAGAATTGTGGTTTTCTCAGGGTGGATGCCCAGGACTGGGATTTCTGAGTCATTTCTGGTCATTCCTAGTTTTTTAAGAAATCTCCACACTGTTCTGTATAGCCACTGTTCTCCATAATGGCTGTATCAATTTACATTCCTGCCGCAGTGCAAGAGTTCCCTTTTCTCCACATCCTCCTCAGCATTTATTGTTTGTTGATTTTTTGATGATAGTCATTCTGACCAGTCTGAGGTGATAGCTCATTGTCATTTTGATTTGCATTTCTCTAGTAATCAGCATTGTTCAGCATTTTTTCATGTGTTTGTTAGCCATCTAATACAATTGATTTTATGTATGTTGACTTTTGAATGGTGTCTACAACAATGTATATTTAGATTGTGTTCTTCTGTAACTAACGATACATCTTCACAAAAGAATAAAAGTTAATTTCAGTAAACAGAAATCCTTTAAAAAAGTTGGGTTATAAACTAGTTTATAATATTAAATGTACTTTTATCAAGAATGAAATTATTTATTTCATGCTTAATTTTACTCCTTGTTTTGTTTCTATAATAAAATTCTTAGAATGTTAAGTTGTCTTTTATTTATACATGAATCTTTTTTGGTTACAGCTTTATTGAGACATAATTTATATACCATACAGTTCACCATTTAAAGTGTACCATTGAACAGTTTTTAGTATAATCACCGAGTTGTGCAACTGTCATCACGATCAATTTTAGAATATTTTCATCACCCCAAAAAGAAACCTCACACCTTCTGTCTGCCACCCCCAACCACTTCATCCTCAGGTAACTTCTACTAATTTACTTTCTGTCTCTGGACAAAATGTTCTACTTTTAACATTTCACATAAATGGAATCACATAATATATGATCTTTTGTGACTGACTTCTTTCCTTTAACAGTGTTTTCTAAGTTAATTCATGTTGTTGCATGTATCCCTTTTCCTTGCTAAGTAATACTCCATTGTATGGGCGTACATTTATCCATTCTGTGCACCCATCCGTTGATGACATTTGGGTTGTTTCCACTTTTTTGGCTGTTATGAATTATGCTCTATGAATGTTCATATACAAGTTTTTAGGTGGACATACATTTTCACTTTTTTGGATATATGTCTAGAATTTTTTAGTCATATGATAACTGTGGTCACTGAGGAACTGCCAGATTTATCAAAGTGGCTGTATTTTACAATTCTGATAATGTATAAGGTTTCCGATTTCTCTGCATCCTCGCCATCACTTGCTATTATCTTTCTTCTTGATTTATAGGCATTCTAGTAAGATCTGAAGTGGGGCACATTATTCTGTTTTTAATCTGCATTTTCATCATATCTAATGATTTTGAACATCTTTTCTTGTGTTTACTGGCCGTTTGAATATCTTCTTTGGAATAATGTTTATTTAGAAATTGCCCGTTTTTAAATTGGGTTGTCTTTTTATTATTGAATTGTAAAGGTGTTTATAATTCTAGATTATGAATCCCTTAACAGATACGTAATTTGGAAATACAGTTGTCCCTTGATATCCATGAGGATTTTGTGCCAGGACCTCACCCTCTCCCCTCATTGCCCATGTATATCTGAATCTGTGGACAGATCCAGGAGACCCATAGAAGGTCTCTTTATCCTCAGGTTCTGCATTTATGGATTCAGCCAGCTGCAGAACATAAACATAGTACTATGTTTACTGAAAATAAAATCTGCATATAAATGGACCTGCATAGTTCAAACTCATGTTTTCAAGGGTCAACTGTATAGTTGTTGCTTGATATCCACTGGGGAATTGGTTCCAGGAACCATGCAGATACCCCAATCCACAGATGTTCAAGTAAGTCCCTTGTATAAAATAGCATCAAACAGTCAGCCTTGTGTATCTGTGGACCCAGCATCTGCATACCAATTAATCATGGCTTGGTTGAATCCAGGGATGAGGAGCCTGCAGATATGGAGGGCCAATTGTATTTCCTTCCAATCAGTGGGTTCATTTCACTACACTGATAGTGCACAAATGCTTTTCATTTTGATTGCATTATTTTCACACTTGATGTTATTGATAATAGCATTTTTACTTTGATGTGTTTGAAGTAGATCTCCTTACATGTATCTTATTTGGAATTTGTTGAGCTTCTTGGTTATATACATTAAGAGTTTTGTTTTAAATCAAAGTTGTTAAGATGAAAGCTAAAAAAAATTGAAACTCTTTGAGGTGGTGGAGATGTTAACTAACCTTACTGTGGTAATCATTTTTGCAATGTGTACTTATATAAAATCACTACATTATGCACTTTAAACTCACACAGTGTTGTCAATTACATCTCAATAAAGCTGGGAGGAAAAAAAAATCAAGGTTGGAACTTCTTATACTCCCATTATACATATGTTGGTGTGTTTAATGGTGATCTATGTTTCTCTGAGGTTCTGTTCAATTCAATTTTTTTTCTCTCTGTTCTTTGGATTGCATAATCTCTATCATTTGTTAATTTTTCTGTTAGTTCAAATCTACTGTGAGCCCCTCTGCTGTGTTTTTCATCTCAGTTATTGTATTTTTCAACTTCAGAATTTTCATTTGGTCCTTTTTAAAAAGTAACTTCTTTCTCTTTGATATGCTTTGTTTATAGCAACTCTGGAAATTGACATCCCCCTCTCCCCTGGTAAAGGCTCAGCTGGTAAAGAATCTGCCTGCAATGTGGGAGGCCTGGATTCAATCCCTGGGTTGGGAAGATCCCCTGGAGAAGGGATAGGCTACCCACTCCAGTATCCTGGCCTGGAAATTTCCATGGACTACACAGTCCATGGGGTCGCAAAGAGTCAGACACGACTGAGCGACTTTCACCTCACTCACTGTCCCTTGGAGCGTGTTAATTATAAATGGCTTGTTTATTTCTTTAGTGTTAGCTGGACTGTTTTAGTGATGTCTATTTCCTCCACATAGTGGAGTCTCTGTTCCTGGTCTCACACGTCACTGCCTTGAGCATGTGCACAGATAGTCTTGTATGACAGTGATTTTTGTAGGGCTCCTTGCCATCTCTTTCCTTGACTGTATCCAGCTATTAAGTTCCCTTAGTCATCAGCTGACTGCTCTGTTTATTTTTCAACAATCCCTGGGGTATAAATCTCCACAATCTGATCCAATTAAATCCTGGCTTTTTGAAGGATAGTGTCAGAGGACAAGGTGAGTTTGTTCTTTTATTTATTTATTTTTATTTTTGGCTGCACGGAGTCTTCAATGCTCCACACAGGCTTTCTCTAGTTGTGGCAAGAAGGGGCTACTCTCTAGTTGCTGTGCATGGACTTCTTTCTCTCTGCGGTGGCTTCTCTTGTTGCAGAGCACAGGCTTTAGGATGTGTGGCTTCAGTGAGTGAAAATCGCTCAGTCGTGTCTGACTCTTTGCGACCCCATGGACTATACATGGAATTCTCCAGGCCAGGATACTGGAGTGGGTAGCCTTTCCCTTCTCCAGGTGATCTTCCCAACCCAGGGATCAAACCCAGGTCTCCCGCATTGCAGGCAGATTCTTTCCCAGCTGAGCCACAAGGGTATCAGTAGTTGAGGCTTATCAGCTCTAGAGCACGGGTTCAGTAGTTGAGGTGCATGGGCGTAGTTGCTCCTTGACATGTGGGTCTTTCTGGAACAGGGATCAAACTCGTGTGCTCTTCATTGGTAGGTGGATTCTCTACCATTGGACCCCCCAAGGAAGTCCTGTGGTTTGTTCTAAAGGTAGGGGAGCTCTTCTTAGCTATCTCTTTCCCTGGTTCCCTCTGGTAAGCTAGATGGCCTATTGTTTAGCTTGTATCTCTTACAAAGCTACCTGCTTAATTGCTTTCCATCAAAATCTCTTGTTTTGAGTACCCTTAAACTTGAACTTTCCTACAGTCTGTTTCAAATAATGTCAGTTCTTTCAGGGATAGCTTTGAAGCTGTTTCATATCCTGGTTCTGTCCCTTAGGCAAAAATCACTGAGCTATAGTTGTGGAGCTGGGAGTGGAGACAGGTATGTGTCTGAGTGAGACTCTAGGAGCAGGCTTCTGGGTGGGGATGGTCTGGTCTTCTTGACATGCCTTTCCCAATTTGAAACTGTCTTACAAACTCTTGTTTTGCCTCTCCATGAAAGTGAAAGAGGAGAGTGAAAAAGTTGACTTAAAACTCAACATTCAGAAAACTAAGATCATGGCATCCAGTCCCTTCACTTCATGGCAAATAGATGGGGAAGCAATAGAAACAGTGACAGACTTGATTTTGGGGGCTCCAAAATCACTGCAGATGGTGACTGCAGCCATGAAATTAAAAGTTGCTTGCTTCTTGGAAGAAAAGCTATGACCAACCTAGACAGCATATTAAAAAGCAGAGACATTACTTTGCCAACAAAGGTCCGTCTAGTCAAGGCTATGGTTTTTCCAGTGGTCATGTATGGACGTGAGAGTTGGACTATAAAGAAAGCTGAGTGCCAAAGAATTGATGATTTTGAACTGTGGTGTTGGAGAAGACTCTTGAGAGTCCCTTGGACTGCAAGGAGATCCAACCAGTCCATCCTAAAGGAGATCAGTCCTGGGTGTTCACTGGAAGGACTGATGCTGAAGCTGAAACTCCAATACTTTGGCCACCTGATGTGAAGAACTGACTCATCTGAAAAGACCCTGATGCTGGGAAAGATTGAAGGCAGGAGGAGAAGGGGACGACAGAGGATGAGAGGGTTGGATGGCATCACCGACTCAATGGACATGAGTTTGAGTAAGCTCTGGGAGTTGGTGATGGACAGGGAGGCCTGGCGTGCTGCAGTTCATTGGGTCGCAAAGAGTCAGACACGACAGGGACTGAACTGAACTATCAGAGGAGGGCGGACTGGCTGCTGAGGGTCGGGGCGGAGTCCTCTCCTGGCGTCCGGGAGGCGCGGCTTCAAGGCCGCGGACTGCGGCTCCCCAGCCTGCCGCCCCCAGGCCCCGGGCCCGGGCGCCGCGGCTGCTTCCTCCCCAACCGGGCTTCAGAGACCCCCGCGCCCCTGCCCAGAAGGCTTCGCAGGGCCGCGGCCCCGCGCCTCCTCGTCGCCTCCGCGGAACCCTTGGAGGGCCTGCTGATGGCCTCGGGAGTTCAGCCTGGTGACCACCTGCTCGCGGTGCCCCCAGGTCCGCGCTGTTCGGAGCGCAACGGGTTTGAATTGCTTGGTCGGCAGCGGCTCCGCGGCGGCCCCGGGGGCGCCCAGGTGCGCGTGGAGGTGCCCCCGCCCGGTGGACACTGTAATCCCGCCGGCGGGCAGAGCAGACTGTGCGCCGTTCCCCGCGCGGGCACCGGCGACCCAACTCCGCGGCTCCGGTCGGTCCCCCAGGCTGCAGCCTGCGCCGCCGCCGCCGCCGCCCAGGGAGTGGAGGTGGTTGACGGTGTAGCTCGACGTCGGGGCGCCGGGGATGCCGAGAGGGAGAGAGCCTGGAGTCTCGGGGTACACGGCCCGTGGGGAAGGCCGAGGGTTCTGAGGTCCTGTGGGTGATGCTCGTGCCCTTTCTCGAGTCCGCCCGGAGGCACTAATGTTCGCTCTCCTTGTTTTTTATTGTATGGGGCAGATGCAAGTAGCCAGCAATTCGGGGCAGAGCTGCAAACACAAATGGAGCAGGAGGCGTCAGGGACTCTGGCTCCTCGGTGCACTTACTTATTGCTATGACAAACCCAGACTGCGTATTAAAAAGCAGAGATATCAGATACGAGTGCTTTAGCTGGGCACGTGGTTACCCACAAACATGACTACATTTTCCAGCCTCCCTTGCAGCCAGGCACAGCAGTCAAATAACTAAGTGCTGGCCAATGGGATATGAGCAGACGTGGTGTGTGCAACTTATTAGTATGTCTTCAAATGAAGTGGAGTGCACCCTGCTGTGTCCCACTTACTGCGCCCCCTTCCCATATCTGGTAGCTGGAATGTGAACACGATGGTTGGAGATGGAGCAGCCATTTTGTACCATGAGGTGAATACCAGCCGCTGAGGATAAGCAGAGCTACAAAGACAAAAGAAGTCTGGGCTTCTGACATATTAACCTCTGGGTCTCTTTCCTGCAAGAGCTATATGGACTTCTCTCTAATTTTTGGCCAGCATATGGTCAGTGTAGCTAATGTGAAAGAAATCCATATGTGGAAGAGATATCTGCACCCCCATGTCTATTGCAGCCTTATTCACAATAGTCAAGACATTGAAACAGTCTAACTGTCCATCATGTGGTGTATACATACAATTGAATATTATTCAGCCATGAAAAGAAGGGAATCTTGCCACTTTTGATGACATGGATCAACCTTGAGGGCATTATGCTGAGTGAAATAAGTCATACAAAGATAGACAAATACTGCACGATCTCACTTATATGTTCAGTTCAGTTCAGTCACTCAGTCGTGTCCGACTCTTTGTGACCCCATGAACCGCAGCACGCCAGGCCTCCCTGTCCATCACCAACTCCTGGAGTCCACCCAAACCCATGTCCATCGAGTCAGTGATGCCATCCAACTATCTCATCCTCTATTGTCCCCTTCTCCTCCTGTCCTCAATCTTTCCCAGCATCAGGGTCTTTTCAAATGAGTCAGTTCTTCACATCAGGTGGCCAAAGTATTGGAGTTTCAGCTTCAGCATCAGTCCTTCCAGTGAACACCCAGGACTGATCTCCTTTAGGATGGACTGGTTGGATCTCCTTGCAGTCCAAGGGACTCTCAAGAGTCTTCTCCAACACCACAGTTCAAAATCATCAATTCTTTGGCACTCAGCTTTCTTTATAGTCCAACTCTCACGTCCATACATGACCACTGGAAAAACCATAGCCTTGACTAGACGGACCTTTGTTGGCAATGTCTCTGCTTTTTAATATGCTGTCTAGGTTGGTCATAACTTGTCTCCCAAGGAGTAAGTGTCTTTTAATTTCATGGCTGCAATCACCATCTGCAGTGATTTCAGAGCCCCAAAAAATAAAGTCAGCACTGTTTCCCCATCTATTTCCCATGAAGTGATGGGACCAGATGCCATGATCTTAGTTTTCTGAATGTTGAGCTTTAAGCCAACTTTTCCACTCTCCTCTTTCGCTTTCATCAAGAGGCTCTTTAGTTCTTTACTTTCTGCCATAAGGGTGGTGTCATCTGCATATCTGAGGTTATTTGATTATTTAGCTAGCAAGTATTTATTGGGTGCCTGTTATGTGCCAGGGACTGTACTAGGTAAGCAGTGCAACCACTGTCCTGCTCCTTCCCACCTACCCTCAGGAGCATAGAGTCTTAGCAGCGAAGTTAGCCTGTTCAGGAATTGCACGGAGATGAGATGAGTGCCCCGATGGGGATGCACAGTGCTAAGGCAGCAGGGAACAGGGCTCAGGGAAGGCCTCGGAGAAAGTCAATGTAAGCATCAGGAATTTGTTTGGTAGCTTTAGGACTCACTTCTTATCTCTCCAGAGTTCTATTTTTGGAAGCCTCTATGAAGATGTGATTCAGTTAATTGTAACGGGATAGCTTATGTAAAGAACAGATGACCTCCAATCGCCAGCCTCCTGTTACATGCCTTCTTCCTCACTGCAAAGCATAAGAGGGGGGATTCTAGGCGACTGTTAGATGTACTACACACAAAAGGCCACAAGATGGCAGTGCAGATATCAGCAAAATACTTGACAATACTTAAATATGCATTCATAATTGAACCATATTTTGTTGGCTTTTTAAAAATTTTCAGATAAATGAACTGAATTTAAATTTATTTATATTTATATGATTTTTCAGAGACCCTTTTATGAAAAAATCTTTAGGGTACACTGCGTGTGTGCTCAGTTGTGTCTGACTCTTTGGGACCCCATGGACTGTCCATGGGATTCTCCAGGCAAGAGTACTGGAAGTGGGTTGCCATTTCCTCCTCCAGGGGATCTTCCCAACCCAGGAAGCGAACCCAGGCCTCCTGTGTCCGTGGGATTCTCCTGGCAAGAATACTGGAGTGGGTTGCCATTTCTTCCTCCAAGGCATCTTCCCCACCCAGGGATTGAACCCATGTCTCTTGCGTCTCCTAAATTGGCAGGCTGACTGTTTACCACTAGTGCCGCCTGGGTACATAATAGTAATAATATCTCTATGCATTTTGTTTCCATTATAACTCTATTTTCCTGGTGCGGAGAACTGATTTCAGAAGGGAAAAGTTAACAACTTACTGGAAAACCAAGAATGCTGGGAGGATATAAGAGAAAATATTTTAAGCTGTCATGAAGCCCTCTTATATCATGAAGCTATCGTGGGGAGACTATGACCAGCTACTACGATCAGCATAAAACAGAAACTCCTGCTTGAGTCACTGTTACGCACACACAGAAGGCTACCCTTGCAAGATACTCTGCAACATGTACCATCATAGTAAACATGTTTGCTAGATTCCATTTACTCTCATGATATTGCTACATCTGGTGCCATCTCTTTTGTGAATTTTTTTCTTGACATAAAGTTAAGCACTCCAGTGCCTCTCAGGCCCTGTGACAGCCTTCAGGCCGTTTGATTGACAATTACACTTCCCGTCCCATCTTCCTTTCCCTTCCCATACTCCTTCTCCAAGGGGAGATGTAGCATCCAGTATCCGGGCAAAGTGAGGCGCTGTTGCTGCCCGTCGACTATCCTACTGTTAGGGTTTGCCGGGAAGGCGGTGGGCCTTGTTACGTTTCCGGACTTCACTTTAAAACTGGGACAGTCCTGGCCAAACCAGGAGAAGCTGGTCCCTCTACTGGTGTCCAAAGGAAACAGGGTAATCCTCTCCTGTTGTGGAGAGAGAATGATGGAGGAAGTGTGGCAAAATATTCACAATCGAGGCATTTGGGCAAAAGGAGTGTGAGAGGTCTGTACACTGTTCTTGCAACCATCCTGTAGGTTTATAACTATTAAAAAAACAAAAAAAACCAACAGCAAGGTATCTTCTTCTTGGCCATGCTGTGCGGCTTGTGGGATCTTAGATATTTGACCAGGGGTTAAACCCTGGGCTCATGGCACACAGCGATGAAAGTGCTGAGCCTTAACCACTGAGCTGCCAGGTAATTCCTGCAGTTCAATTCAGTCGCTCAGTCGTGTCTGACTCTTTGCGACCCCCATGAACCGCAGCATGCCAGGTGTCTTCTTTATGAAGCAGAATGCTAAGTTTGGCCTCTGGGATCAGATAAAATGGAAACCCAAGTCCCTATTTTAATACTAACTAGATGTGTGATTGCCAACATCTGTTGGATTATCGAAAAAGCAAGAGAGTTCCAGAAAAACATCTATTTCTGCTGTATTGACTGTGTCAAAGCCTTTGACTGTGTGGATCACAATAAACTGTGGAAAATTCTGAAAGAGATGGGAATACCAGACCACCTGACCTGCCTCCTGAGAAATCTGTATGCAGGTCAGCAAGCAACAGTTACAACTGGACATGGAACAACAGCCTGGTTCCAAATAGGAAAAGGAGTACATCAAGGCTGTATATTGTCACCCTGCTTATTTTAACTTATATGCAGAGCACATCATGAGAAATGCTGGGCTGGATGAAGCACAAGCTGGAATCAAGATTGCCGGGAGAAATACCAATAACCTCAGATATGCAGACAACACCACCCTTATGGTAGAAAGTGAAGAACTACAGAGCTTCTTGATGAAAGTGAAAGAGGAGAGTGAAAAAGTTGGTTTAAAGCTCAACATTCAGAAAACAAAGATCATGGCATCTGGTCCCATCACTTCATGGCAAATAGATGGGGAAACAGTGGAAACGGCGACTGACTTTAATTTGAGGGGGCTCCAAAATCACTGCATTCAAAAACCACTACAATATTGTAAAGTAATTAGCCTCCAACTAATAAAAATAAATGGAAAAAAACAAAAACAAAATCACTGCATGGTGACTGCAGCCATGAAATTAAAGGATGCTTGTTCCTTGGAAGAAAAGTTATGACCAACCTAGACAGCATATTAAAAAGCAGAGACGTTACTTTGCCAACAAATGTCCATCTAGTCAAGGCTATGGCTTTTCCAGTAGTCATGAATGCATGTGAGAGTTGGAGTGTAAAGAAAACTGAGCGCTGAAGACTTGATGCTTTTTAATTGTGGTGTTGGAGAAGACTCTTGAGAGCCCCTTGGACTGCAAGGAGATCTAACCAGTCCATCCTAAAGGAAATCAGTCCTGAATATTCATTGGAAGGACTCATGTTGAAGCTGAAACTCCAATATTTTGGCACCTGATGGGAAGAACTGACTCATTTGAAAAGACCCTGATGCTGGGAAAGATTGAAGGCAGGAGAAGGGGATGACAGAGAATGAGATGATTGGATGGCCTCACTGACTCCATGCATATGAGTTTGAGTAAACTCCAGGAGTTGGTGATGGACAGGGAGGCCTGGTGTGCTGCAGTCCACGGGGTCGCAAAGAGTCGGACAGGACTGAGTGACTGAACTGAACTGAAATCTCAGAAATGGAAGTCGGAAAATTGAAATCAACAAAAACAGATGTGTCTAGATCACAGTCTGAACCTGTAGCGTTCACTAACGTTTCCGAAGACTCTGAGGCTTGCCGATGAGGTTGTTCTGTCGGCTGGCCAAGAAACGCCCAGGAAACAGGGAAAGCCAACAGAGCGACGCAGTTCACCCTAAAGCCGTCTCCCAGGGTAACTGGGAGGAGGCGTGGCCTGGGCATAGGCCACGCCCTCCTCGTCCAACTCGAATAACGATTGGTCTGGAAGCGCGGCGGGGGTGGGGTAGAGGCGGATCCAGAACGCCCAGCCCCGGTAGGGGGTCAGGCCGCCATTTTGGGTTGTGTGGGTTTCCGGGACGTTCCGCGTGCCTCCTTGCTTCCGGGCAGTTCCGCACGTCAGGGGCCCCTGGGTCCCGCGTCCGAGCGTCAGGTTGGAGCCAGGAAGCGTCCCTGGGGGTAGCGGCGGCGGGGGCAGGATGAGCGCGGAGGCGGCGGACCGGGAGGCGGCCACCTCCAGCCGCCCCTGCACCCCGCCGCAGACCTCCTGGTTCGAGTTCCTGCTGCAGGAGTCGCTGTTGGAGAAACACCTGCGCAAGCCCTGCCCGGGTAAGCGCGGCGCCCGCGGCCCGGGGACTGCCCTCGGGGCTCCCACCACCCCGCGCCTTCCTCAGCCGCGACTCCGCGGCCCGGGGAGGCGGGCCTCGGGGCCGAGCCCTGGCGCCGCCCCGTCTCTGACTGGGCATCACACAGGCCCGCGCGGGGCGCAGCTGCGGGAGGCATAAGAATAGCGGGAAACAGACTCTCCCGCGCCCTCCCTCTTTTCGTGTTTGCCGTCTTGTCGCCTCTCAGGTGGCCTTGTGACCGTACTCGGCTTGGGGCCTCAACCCTCCCCTGGGGCTGAAACCCGGACAGTTTGGGCAGGGAATGCGGTCTGCGGAGACATCAGCTGTTCAGAGGCTGGTCCTGACGCTTAATAACTATCTTAGGTCCCTATTTTAACTGTTTTATTCCTCAACGAGGGGATTCTGCTGACTCAATTATTCCAAAGTTGGGCTGTAAATCAAAGCGAAAACTTCTGAAAGCAGAAAATGCTATCACAGTTGCAAGATGGTTATTCTATAATGATGTTCATGATTGATACCGCAGTTCAGGAGTGCCGTTTAGGGAAGGTGGGAAATAACGGATATTTCCGGAAAGAGGTATTGGCCTGAAAAGGTGAATTCCTTGGATGAAATTTTGCTGACAGAGTTCGAATCCAGATGTGGCTTGTTCAGTCTAATCCGCTGGCCAGAACTGATGGAGACTCCTGGGCGAGAAGTTGGTGTACTTCACGTGGGCGGTTTTACCACTATATTGTATTAATGTGCTTTTAATTCAGTGCTTTTGATGAACGTTGGCTGAGTGTTTCTGGGTGCTTCATATCTGCATTCTTGTGTAATTCCGTCTTCATGATAGGTAGGTGATCCTCTATTTTGCATCGACAGAAACAGGTGCAGAGAGGTAACTTGAGGTAGGTCCCACTGATTAAGCGTTAAGGGAATAATTTTAAACATGGCATTTCTTTCCCCTAATTGACAATTGTTGTTTGCTGAACTGGAATTTGTAACTATTATGTTCTGTCCTCTAAAGTGCTTTCCTCTGCAAGAATCTGTTATCTTTCCTTCTTACATCCTTCCTGGTCTTTCGTTTTAATAGCCAGGCGCACTTCTTGTGAATCATAATCCTTAGTCATTGTAACTACACAACTGTTTGGATCCCCTTTTTTACCCCTTAACTTTCAAAAAAGTTGAAGACTAGTTGATTTATGATGATTTGGGTGTACAGTAAAGTAGTTCAGTTATATGTATACACCTGTTCCTTTTCAGATTGTTTTCCATTGTGCAGATGGTTAGTCACTCAGTCGTGTCGGACTCTTGCGACCCCATGAACTATAGCCTACCAGGCGCCTCTGTCAATGGGATTCTCCAGGCCAGAATACTGGAGTGGGTTGTTACAGGTTATTAAAATAACCTATTTGAATATAGTTCAATATCGAGTATAGTTCCCTGTGCTATGTAGTTTTGATATATTGATAGGTAATACAGTTCAATATGTTGATGGTGAATATAGTTCCCTGTGCTATATGGTAGGTCCTTATTGTCTATCTCATGTATAGTAGTGTGTATCTCTTAGTCCCAAGTTCCTGATTTATCCTTAACCCCCAACCCCTTTGGTAACCATCAATTTGTTTTCTTTCTGACTCTATTTCTATTTTGTGAGTAAGTTCATTTGTATTATTATTTTTGATTCCACATAAAAGTGATGTCATATGACATTTCTTTTTCTCTGACTTACTTAGTATGATAATCTCTAGGTCTATCCATGTTGCTGCAAATGGTATAATCTCATTCTTTTTTATGACCAAGTATTGTTTCACTGTGTGTATGTACTGCACATTCTTTATCCATTCATCTGTTGGTGGACATACAGGTTTCTTCAGTGTATTGGCTATTGTTAAGTAGTGCCACTATGAACACTGGTGTGCATGTATCTTTTTGAATTAGTTTTCATCTTTTCTGGACATATGCCCAGGAGTGAGATTGCTGGATAATATTAATTAAGGTTATTTTCCATTATAGGTTATTATTATTTCCATTCCAATAATTACTAAAAATTAATTTTTTAAACTAACGTCTGTATTTTTCATATTTGTAGACTTTTAGATGATGGCCATTCTTACCATTGTGAAGTGATTGATTCCTCACCGTAGTTTGATTTGCAGTTCTCAAATAGTGATATGGAGCATCTTTTCATGTGCCTATTGGCTTATTTGGGTTCCTTTTGTGGCCAGAAACCAATATGGTGAATCCTTTTGCATCTTCATAATTAGACCTTAAGTTCAAGAATTGCTTTCTTTTAAATCCTAGATCCTGCACCAGTTCAGCTTATAGTCCAGTTTTTGGAACAGGCTTCCAAACCTTCAGTTAATGAGCAGAACCAAGTTCAACCTCCGCCTGATAACAAGAGAAATCGTGTTTTAAAGCTACTTGCTCTTAAAGTTGCTGCACATTTGAAATGGGACTTAGACGTATTAGAGAAAAGGTATACAAGATTTAAATGAATTTTAAAAAGATGTAAATGAATTTATTTTGAGAACTGTTAGATATTTTGGTTTATTTCAGTATGTGTTCTTACAATACTGGTCTTTAAAGTGAAAACTACTTTTCTGTGTATTCTTGGTAAAATATGCAAGTATTTTTCAAAAAGTATAAGAAAATATTTGACTGTTGAATGAATTTAAATTACCTTTAAAGTATAAACTTGGTGTTATCAATAATGAGCCAGTTTATTATTTTTATTTTTTTGATGTGCTAAGTAGAGAAAATCCACGCCTGAACAGTTTTAAATCTTCATTTTACTTTTGCATATCTGAGGAAAATAAATAAAAATTAATGATGAATTGTACATAATACTATGGTACATATTGTCTTTGTTAAATAATTCATTTAATTTTACTGGTCATAAATCAATCACTGTCTCTTAAACTTTTAAACTATCTTATTAGAATTAGTGGTTATTTGTTTATAAATAAATATTTCAAATGCATAGTTATATAATAATTTGTTTTCACCTCCTTCTCACAATTTAAAGAGAAATACCTTATAGAATATTTGGAGAAATTCAGAAAATAGGAAATAATAGGGAAGGGGAAAGAAGTGTTTTTAACATTTTTGTGTAATTTTTGTTGTTTTCCTCCCTATATATATGTATTTTATTTTGGTTTTCCTCCCTATATTTTTAAACAAAGTTGTGAACATACCTTGTATACTGTTTTGATTTTTTGTTTTGTTTTTATTTTAATTTTATTTCATATAGCAGGATATCATGAGCATTTCCCCAGTTTGGTTTTTGGAGATTATCCGTTGTATAGATAATTTATTAAATTGTTCCTCTATTGACAGTTTTTTTAGTTTTTCTCTAGTTTTTCATTTTTATAAATCATAGAGCTTTAAAATGTCTTTGTCCATAAGCTTTGTATAAATTTCGAGTTGCGTCCTTAGTATAGATTGTTAAATTGCCAGGTCAAGCGGTGTAAACATTGTTAAAGTGCATTATGCATATACTGGATTGCATTTCCAGAGAGTTGTATTCGTTTATACTAACACTAGTAGTATTTGAACACTTTTTTCACCATATATTTTCCAGCACTGAATAGTAGGATTAAAAAAACGGTTTGCTCTCTAAGGGGAAGCTTATCTGTTAATAGATTCAAGGCTTAGCAGCGGATAGCAATGTGTGCAGAACAGTATGATGTATATGATAGAGTTGGAAAATTGAGCACTTGACTGGATATTTGATGATAAACAATAATTTCTTAGATGTGAAATTTATACTGTCATTATGTTAGGAGGTAATTTTTTGGAGATATGTTCTGAAATACTTGGGAAGAAATGATTTACTGTTGGGAATTTGCTTTACAGTAATATGGAAAGGAGGGAAGTGGGTGAGAGTAGAGAGGAAACAAGATTGGCCATCAGTTGATAACTGTTGAGGCTGGATGATGGGCACATTTTGGTGTGTATTATATTATTCTGTCTACTTTTGTATGTATTTAAATTCTTTTCATAATAAAAGCTTAAAAGATCTTTTGGTAAATTTTCAGTTACGTTGTTGAGACAGATTAGTAGAATGGCCCTGTGGATTTACTACTTAAACGATTTAATTATTTTTAGCAAAGACACTGAATTGTGCATTGTGTACTTGCACAACTTATATGTCTTCTGATTCTTCCCTTTTAAGTTTGTCTGTTCCAGTATTGAATATGTTGTTGAATGAACTGCTGTGCATCAGTAAAGTTCCTCCAGGGACAAAGCACGTAGACATGGACCTGGCCACCTTACCTCCAACCACTGCCATGGCCATCCTTCTCTACAATAGATGGTAAATTTTTCGTAAACCTAAAATATGCTGGGCAGCCTGGCTTTAATTGCATTCTGACTTCAGGGGTGTGCTTTTAAGTCATTCTAGGGATCTCTCAGAGGATCTTGGGAATAGTGAGATGGTGGAGAAAATTATGACTGCATAGACGAAAAGCATTCTGATAGAGACGTGGATGACTTATAAAGTTTTTATTATATGTCAGAATTTTGGATAGTTTGTAAGTTTTCTAGGAAGTACTAAAAAATACTTGAAGTGACATTTATAATGTATTAAATTTTGTTTTTATTTGTCTTTTTTTTTTTAAGGGCAATTAGGACAATTGTTCAAAGTAGTTTTCCTGTTAAACAGGCAAAACCTGGACCTCCTCAGTTAAGTGTGTAAGTTGGCCAATAAAGACCCGTACTTGGCACTTTTTTTTCAGGTTTTTTTTTTTTTTAAATTTTGCAAGTTTTTAAGAACTCTTGGTACAGAAGGAATAAAGCAGAAATCAGAGGGCAGAAGGCCTGCATGCAGGTAGGTTTGGAGGGGTTAGAAGGGTGAGAATCAGACAGGGCTTTGGATAACTAGAGTAGAGAGCTCTGAAAAAGGAGGGGAGCAGTTTGTAAACTGTGCCTTTCATCTGAATGTTAGCTGACCTGCTTCCGGGAATTAAGATTGTTCTCATTTAATTAAATTTACTTGAAAGAGATATGTTTGTTCTGTATGTGGGAAATTTTAATTTAGAGTGCAAAAGTTAAGTACAATAGTTTGATCAGGTCTGGAGTTTTAAACCTAGTTCTTAAATTCCAAGTGGTAGCAACTTACCCAAATTTGGAGCTAGAGTGTAGTTTCTAACTTGATATAAATGAGCTTTTGCTGCCAGAAAGTTTTATTTTGAAATTGAGGGTTTTTTTTTTAATGCAAAGCAAATGAAAAAATAATGGTAAAGGAGCATCATCATAATTGAGTTTATTTTTTAAGCATGAAAAGAAGTAGTATTAAAAGCATTTTTATTTATTTAAATTCAGCCTCACTGTCAAGAATGATCTTTAAGTTTTGAATTTTCAGTCTTTCAAGTAATAGGTGATACTCTTCTATCATTTCTCTTTTAGTATGAATCAGATGCAACAGGAGAAAGAGCTAACAGAAAATATTTTGAAAGTGGTGAGTATTGGTATCGGTTACACTGTAACCTTTCTGGGATGTATTATATTTAGAGCATGTATAGGTGCTTCTTCTAATCTTATATATTAAGACTTGGCATGGTCTCGATGTGATGGCATTTAGACTTTGACTGTTAGAAGGTAATTTGATAATATTCTAAATTGACACGTTCCTTTTTTTTTTTTTGGGCCATGCTGTGTGGCTTTTGGGATCTCCAGTTTCCCAATCAGATTGAATCCAGGCCACTACAGTGAAAGTGCCAACTGCTAACCACTGGACTGCCAGAAATTCCCTAAAACTACTTTTATATTCAGAAAAATAGTTATTTTTAAGATTGCTTTTAACATAACATAGTCAACATAGCATAGTCAACATAAAAGTAGAAATCATAATTTAAAAATGATCTCTTTAATTCTTTATTTAATACCTACAATGTACCAGAGATACCACCCAAAGTGCAGAGACTGGGAAAGGAGAAGGAAGATAACAGACTGTCTGTATCTATATACAACAGATAATGTATTTTGAATGTGGAAGCAAAAAACCTGCGTTGTTGTTATTATTTAATGCCTAGTAAAAATGACTGGCACGTTGAAGCATACAAAACATTTCTTGAATACATCAATGAAATGGTGTAAAATTGTAAGCATTTTTCATCAGTAACTTTTATATAAAAGAAAGATATCAATCTTTTCCAATTTGTGTTTTCAATTTCACAATAGGAACCTTCTGAATTTTAAAATCTTAAAGATAATTTTAACAAATATAATTTCACTCTTGCTATGTTAGATGCATTTTTAAAATAGACTACTAGTACATTAAGCTGCTAAGTATCCTGTAAATATTTTTGGTTGCTGTAGTCCAGTACTGCCATTTTTGTGTTTTAAAATTTTGTTTATTGAACTTTTGTAGCTAAAAGAACAAGCTTCTGATTCTATCCTGGTACTAGAGGCAGCCCTTAAGTTAAACAAGGATCTTTATGTCCACACAATGAGAACATTAGACTTACTGGCTGTGGAGCCAGGCATGGTCAATGGAGAAACTGAGAGTTCCACTGCTGGATTGAAAATCAAAACCGAGGAGATGCAGTGCCAGGTATTTATTTCAGTGTTTAATCAATGCATGGCAAAATTTTGGAAAATCTTGCATAAAATCATCCTTGTATTTTTAATTAGAGTTTATTTCTGCCCTTGTCCCTTTGATTTTACTTCTGATGTTATTAAAACTTTGCATTGTATTTAATTGTGAATTTTATAAGACCTCTCTTGAAATTTTTCTGAAAGAAATGGAAGGAAAATTTCTTATGATCTTTTGTCTCCAAACTAGTTTCCTGGTTATATTTAAGAGACTGAGAATGCAGGGAGTAATAATATGAATGAACTGACTAACAGTTCATTTACATTATAAAAAAATCTAACCAGACTGAAAAAACAAAACTAATATTGTGCTAGATTTTGAAAAATGTAAGGCTCCTAGAGAAATACCTAGGTTTTCAAGGATCTTAAGTCTGCCTGCTCTCTGTAACTCTGTACCCTAGTTCCTTTGTTGCTTTCAGTTGTTTTTTGTTGTTAGATATTTTATGTATTGATAGCTTCTTTTTCCTTGCTTGATTATAAACTCTTTGTGGTCTCTCTTTTTTAAAATATATTTGTATTTGCATCTTCCTTACTTTCTAGCCCCAAATCTTGAGTATAATAGAAATTTTAAAAGAATTAATGATTGCCACTACAGTAGAGCCTTCTATGTTCTATATTTTCTTCATTGTGTGAATTGGCATAATATTTTAAAAAACTAATCTTTTTGGCTGCGCTGGTTCATTGTAGCTGCTTGCGGGCCTCCTCTAGTTATGCCGAGTGGAGGCTACTCTCTCCTTGTGGAGCACAGGATCGTGGGCTTTGGTGGTTGCGGCTCGTAGACTCTAGAGCACAGGCTCAGTAGTTGTGGCACATGGGCTTAGTTGCCCCAAGGCATGTGAAATCTTCCTGAACCGGGGTCCAACCCACATCCCCTGCATGGGCAGACAGGTTCTTAACCACTGGGCCACCAGGGATGTCTGGCATGACTTCTTTTATCATTATTTCCCAATCTTGAAAGAGCTGAAATAGCTCTGACTTTTAAAAGGGTTGAGAGGTACCTTTTCAGATTAGCTGGTTCTGGAGTTAAAGATAATCCCTTCTCAAGACTTGCTGAGATGGCGTCTCATAGAGTAGGAGTCGGAGTCGGAGTCATGAGGCATTGGCAGTTGGTAACCACCTCAAGGGCTCCCCAGGTGGCTCAGCAGTAAGGAATCTGTCTGCCAGGGCAGGAGACGCAGGTTCCATCTCTGGGTAGGAAGATCCCCTGGAGAAGGAAATGGCAACCCACTCCAGTATTCTTGCCTGGAGAATCCCATGAACAGAGGAGCTTGGTGGGCTACAGTCCATGGGGTTGTGACAGAGTTGGACACAACTTAGCAACTATACAACAACAACAACTCTGTCTTTGCCTGGAAAGGGGAATTATATGTGTCTATAATAATGTGTGCAAATATAGGTGTGCTTGTGTGTATATAAATCTTTCTCTGTTATATACACACACATACTTTATTTTAAACTTTAGCACTCCTTTATCCTAGATGGAAGGAAGCACTTTAGAATGGAAATCTGCCCAACATTAAGTGTGGATTAAATACTATAAAGCAGTATTCTAGAGGCTGAGGAAGAATTAATCTTGATTTGTTGAACAGGACAGAATAGTATCTGTAGTCCATATCAGTGAAGAGTAGTTTGGTCAGGAATATCAGAGACTTACAGCTTAGGAGTTTGAAAGAGGAATGAGTATCTGTTGGCTCAGGTTGGTTTGGTGCAAATGGAAATAAATGGTGTGGAATGAAATTTATTTCTACATCTGATGTGTATGGGGAGTTGAGAAAACTGGTGTGATTGAAATAGAGAAGAATAGAGGTTTGGAGAGAAAAGGCAGTCCACAGCCCAGGTGGGATGCATGAGACAAGTGCTCGGGCCTGGTGCACTGGGAAGACCCAGAGGAATCGGGTGGAGAGGGAGGTGGGAGGGGGGATCGGGATGGGGAATACCTGTAAATCTATGGCTGATTCATATCAATGTATGACAAAACCCTCTGAAATGTTGTGAAGTAATCAGCCTCCAACTAATAAAAAAAAATAAAAAAATAAAAAAAAAGCAGTCCAGATTCTGAGATCCTTGAAAATCAGGCCGTGGGGTTTGAACTTTCTCCTACTTGGGGGAATAAGTTGAAGGCTTTTTAAAAAAGTCAGATTGAGAAGGCAGACCAGTCGGCCTTGTGAGGAGTAAATCTGAGATAGAATATTAGGAACCTAAGGGTCTGGCTTCAGGTTTAGACTCCGCCAGTGCTTAGTTATATGCTTTCAAGTAGAAATGTCATTTTCTGGGCCTTAGTATTCTTATTCATAAAATGGCCAAGTTCAACTCAGTATTTGAATTCTGCATTGGGTAAATCTAGGCCACCTGATGCGAAGAGCTGACTCATTGGAAAAGACCCTGATGCTGGGAAAGATTGAGGGCAGGAGGAGAAGGAGATGACAGAGGATGAGATGGCTGGATGGCATCACCGACTCAATGGACATGGGTTTGGGTGGACTCTGGGAGTTGGTGATGGACAGGGAGGCCTGGCGTGCTGCGCTTCATGGGGTCGCAAAGAGTCGGACATGACTAGCAACTGAATTGAACTGAACTGAACTGAGGTGTCTGTTTAGGAATGCTCCTGGAAAAATATGCAGATTCTGTTAGAAAAAGACAACTGGAAATGCGCTGTCATGTTATACTCATTCGTTCAGATTTCTCAGTATTTTATTCTGGCCAGTTCTTTGATAGTAGACATTTGCCCCTCCTACCCTTTTGGAGACACTCCCGTGGCTGTCCCCTTTTTCATTGTTAGAAGAATCCCCTACCTTCTGAGACTTGATGGGAGGGAGAGCCTGTTTCCTATAATAAAACTGACAACTCCAAATATTAGTGTTCTCTAGCCTTATCCTGCTGGAGGGCAGGCATGTCACAGCGGTGTGATGGAGACATTCAGACTGAATTAGGAGCTAGCTGGGCTCGCCCGGTGGCTCAGCAGTAGAGAATCTGCCTGCAAATGCAGAAGGCACAGCAGATGTGAGTTCGATCCCTGGGTTGGGAAGATCCTCTGGAGAAGGGCATGACTACCCACTCCAGTGCTCTTGCCTGGAGAATCCCAGGGACAGAGGAGCCTGGCGGGCTACAGTCCATGGGGTCGCAAAGAGTCAGACATGACTGAAGCGACTTAGCACGCACGTGGGAGCTCGCTAGTCAGTCAGTGAAGTGGGATGATGGAGAATCCACTGTGATGGTGAGTAACTGCAGCAGTGACAGGGAAGTCTAGTTCCCGGGGCAGCCCTGGCAGGAGTGGAGCGCTGCCTTCAGTGTCTGGTCGTGGTGGCCGCAGTTGCCAGATCTGTGGAGTTGGCTGTTGAGGTGGCTGTGTGCTGGTTCACTGCATCAGTTGCGGCTCTTGTTCTGGCTGCTTGCCTTCCATCCCCCGTTTGTTTTCCAGGCCTGATTCTTTGGCTTTCCCAATAATTCTGTAGTTAAGTCCCCTTAAGTCAGTCAGAGTTGATTTCTGTTGCTTGTGACTAAGAACATTGACTGTTTTACTGCTCATTAAAACATTGTTTCCTTTTTTGCTACATGTGTAACTGTGTTGCTGAGATAAAGGTGATTTTGAGTTTTGTTAGCTCTTAAGTTCATGAAAAATCACTGAGCAAATTGGTATTCATTACCATTTTAGGTGTGTTATGATTTGGGTGCAGCATACTTCCAGCAAGGCTCTACAAATCCAGGTGTCTATGAAAATGCCAGAGAAAAATTTTTTAGAACCAAAGAACTAATTGCAGAGGTAAATACAGTCATAACAGTCACATGATTTTCAATCCTTTAAAACATCTATATATTTTTTGGCTTTCATTTTTCTGATGATTAAAAAATTGTTCATTGTAGTAAATTTGATCAAAAAACTAATGGAAATATTTTTAAAAATCTGTAATACTACTGCCTGGAAATAACCCCTTCCTTTTATGGTTTTAGCTTTTTTTTTCCCCCAGTTTTTCTTCTTTATGTTTTTATACAGTTAAGCTCATGCTATTTTGTATCTTGCTAAAATGTTAGATATTTTAAATGTATCTATCCTTTTCTGTTGTATATAGATGTGCTATGATTTTCCTAATGTTTGAGCATTTAGATAGTTTGCTGTTCTTATTTATTATAAAGTTGCAAAATTTATATCTCCAAGCATAAATTTTTGTTTGAATTTTAGATAAAGTTAAATTCCTGCAAGTAGAATTAACCATGTCAGTGGCCATTAATTTTTTTAAAGGATGCAATATACAAAGCCAAATTGATTTCTAGGTACATTTCTCTGAGGGCTCTGCTATCAGAGTGAAATTTTTTAAATTGCTAATTTTATATTTATCTAGAATACCTTTAAAATAGTTGTGCTTCCTTAATTCCTAGTAGGGCAAATGTTTTCATGTGTTTATTGTTTGCATTTTTCTTTTTATGATTCACACAACTGAATTTTAAAGTGTATAACTAGGTTTTTATATGCCTGGTGGCCAGAAAAATTCCCATTTCAACCTTTCCTTTCTTCACCAGAAACATTGAATAAATGCACTAGAGATATACTTTGTTGGGAATTCTCATTTTAATTTGCCTGGGGAACTCATCAGATTTCTAATTTTATGGCATTATGGGTATAGTAATTTAAAGCATCAATTTTTCTTTTTTTAAAGCTTTAATTTTTTAAAAAAAGTATGTCTTAAAAATTTTTCTGTTTCAGTGGAAGCATGTCTATTTTTTCTGGTTGAGTGAAGATTGAGTTTTCTTTGTTGTCCCCCTTTAATCTCTGCCAAGTGTATGTATCAACATTTTAAAGTGTTTTAATCTTTTTTTTTTTAAACAGTTTTCATTCTTTGTTAGTATCTTAATTGTTGTTATACCTCCAGAGAGTGATAATAATGTCTACCTTTTTATGTTGGCCTGAAAACTAAGCCAGCAGTCAGTAAATTTTTTTGTAAAGGGCTAAATAATAAATACTTTAGGCTTTGTGGGCCATATACAGTTTCTGTGGCATAGTCCAAATTTTTGTTTTTCCTCCCTTTATGACACTAAGGATTATTCTTAGGTCATGGAATCTATAAAAACAGGACATGGGCTGGTTTTGGCCTGTTAGCAATAGTTTGCTGACCCCTGCTCTAAACCTTTAACTTCATTTTTTATGGTTCCTGTTTTCCATTGGCATTTTCTTATACTGTTAAAATGCAATAAATGGGTGCTAGACTGTTCTTTCTGTTACACTGATGGATAATGGTGTATACCTCTTACTTTACAGATAGGTTCATTATCTCTTCATTGTACCATAGATGAGAAGCGGTTAGCTGGCTATTGCCAAGCATGTGATGTTCTCGTACCTTCCTCTGATAGTACAACTCAACAATTGACTCCATATAGTCAGGTCCATATTTGTTTGAGATCTGGCAACTATCAGGTAAGATGTATGACGGGGATACAGTAGTGTCATTGGAAACCAGACAACCGAGTTCAAATCCTGACATCACCATTTACAGTTGTCCCATTTGGGGCACGTCAAACAGACTGGTCTATAAAATAGTTGTAATAATAAAGCTTTTTATGAGAATCAAATGAAAAGTTATAGTTTATAAACTCTTAAGGCAGAGCACTGGATAGATGTTGACTCATATTGCTAATAATTATCCTTTCTTGAAGGTATAAAATTGGCCCATTTTAAGTACATTCTGTAAGAAACTCTGTAGGCAGAACTTTTAACTTTTAAAATTACAGGTAGAGAACTTTTGGTTTTATGGAGGCTAAAGATCTGGAAGTACGGTCTTCCAGCCTGACCTTATTAGCCACTGCGAACAGTAAGACTGAAGGAGAGGGTGAGCAGAGCGTTTTTGGTCGGTTTGGATAGTCTATTACAATAGCCCCCTTTTCCAGGGAAGCTGGTTGTCATCTCAGTTTTACTCATGAAGAGAGCTTAAATTAGTCTGTTGAGATTTTTTGTTGCCCTCTCTGAGTATATATCTGTAGCTTTGTAATGAAAATCACTGGGAGTTAGGATTTGTACTTTTAAAATCTTTTTCAGAAAGCCTTCATTCTAGAAAGTGAATAATACCTTATCTTATTAAATTCAAAACAGAAATTATGTAATGACAGTGCTCTAACATGCCTTTAAGTTTTGTGTCTCCACAGTGGACTTTTTTTTTTTTTTCACAATGGACTTTTAGCCTAGGTTTTTAGTTCTCTTTTCTCAGCTAGGGTTTTAGGTTTGTTTTTTTTTCTCTTCAGAGAAAATAGAAGAAGGGAGGGGACAGTGCTCCCTCTCTCTCCCTCTGGCCCCCTTTTTGCCAATTCTGATTTGCCCTAGGGAAGAAAAGTAAACTTTCTTGAAGGTAGGTTTCAGATATAGATGAAGTTCTCAAACACAAGAGATCTTTTCAGTTACATATCCCTAGTACAGGCTTATGGGGAGTAGTAATCAATTATGATAAGATATAGAATCTTTAAGAAAGTTCCTGGCATAGTGAGACCTGTGCAGGCGAGAATGTTAGTCAGATTGGCACATGTTGCCATGTGGGCCGTGCTTGGTCACTCAGTCATGTCTGACTCTTTGCGACTCCATGGGCTGTAGCCCGCCAGGCTCTTTGGTCTATGGGGATTCTCCAGGCAAGGATACTGGAGTGGGTTGCCATGCCCTTATCCAGGGGATCTTCCCAGCCCAGGGATTGAACCCAGGGCTCCTGCATTGCAGGTGGATTCTTTACCAGCTGAGCCATCAGGGAAGCCCACATGTTACCATAGATATAATAAAGGACCAAATGTATAACTCAGGAAGGTAGTGTAATGGATAGCTAGGAAAGGGGAAAGAGCGATTTTGTTGCAACTCTGGAATTTATCACTTTAGCTATATATACAGGAGTGTCTTAGAAATCATGTTTAGCTTTTTTGGGAGTAGGGGGATAGGATTCTCTCTGTGGCTGATGAGTTATTGAACAGCTGTAACAAATAGGTCTTCCAACATTGGGAAGTGACTTGCTTGCTCCCATGTAGCTCATGTTTTGCTGTGGAAGTGAAATAGTGGTTGCTCTGTAGTTTGAAACCATTTTTGTCAGTGCTCTTGTTGTAGAGCTGATTTAGCTGTTTCCAGAAATCCCCACACTGTCATCCCTACTTTCTTCCATTGTTTGATAAGGAGCTGATAAACAACTGAGAAAAAAGACTATAAAAAGACTGTGGTAATATCATTTATTAGAATGACAAATTGTCTACAGTTCACTAATATATTTTAAACCATTTAACTTGATTAGACTAGTTTCTTAGCACATGTTTTTTCTAGCTGAAATATTTCTCTTTAACATTTTAAAAAGTTTGTTGTATGAAATCATGTTTAAAGTAGAGGAGAGGAATTTTAAAAGTCTCTATCTAATAACATAGCTGAATTACTACTTGATGATTCTTTTCTCACCTCTCACTTTTGGCCCATGATCTCCAATTTTAAAGAAGGGTAGGGGGGTTCTTTTGCCTTTTCATACTGTTCATGGGGTTCTGAAGGCAAAAATACTGAAGTGGTTTGCCATTCCCTTCTCCAGTGGATCACATTTTGTCAGAACTCTGCACCATGACCCATCCGTCTTGGGTGGCCCTACACGGCATGGCTCATAGTTTCATTGAGTTAGACAAGGCTGTGGTCCATGTGATCAGTTTGGTTAGTTTTCTGTGATTTTGGTTTTCATTCTGTCTGCCTTCTGATGAATAAGGATAAGAGGCTTATGGAAGCTTCCTGATGGGAGAGACAGACTGGGGGGATAACTGGGTCTTGTTCTGATGGGCGGGGCCATGCTAAGTAAACCTTTAATCCAATTTTCTGTTGATGGGCGGGGCTGTGTTCCTTCCCTGTTGTTTGGCCTGAGGCCAGACTGTTGACCCACACCTCCACCAGAGACTCCGGGACACTCACAGGCAAGTCTAGCTTAGTCTCTTGTGGGAACACTGCTCCTCACATAGTCATGTATGCGTGTGAGAGTTGGACCATAAAGAAAGCTGAGCGCTGAAGAATTGATGCTTTTGAACTGTGGTGTTGGAGAAGACTCTTGAGAGTCCCCTGGACTGCAAGGAGATAAAACCTGTCCATCCGAAAGGAAATCAGTCCTGAATACTCATTGCAAGGACTGATGCTGAAGCTGAAACTCCCATACTTTGGCCACCTGATGCGAAGAACTGACTCATTGGAAAAGACCCTGATGCTGGGAAAGATTGAGAGCGGGAGGAGAAGGGGTCAACAGATTGGTTGGATGGAATTACAGGTTGGATGGCATCACCGACTCAATGGACATGAGTTTGAGCAAGCTCTGGGAGTTGGTGATGGACAGGGAGTCCTTGTGTGCTGCAGTCCATGGGGCCGCAAAGAGTAGGACATGACTTGAGCCATTGAATTGAACTGAGGGGAGTGCTATTTTTACCCTTAATGTAATTTTAAAATTTTCGGAAGAGGTTTTCCTAGCAAGATATTTTAATGATTTTCTCCACTTTGTAATTTCTATTACAGAAAGACTTAAAATTTTATTAAAAAAACTTTTTTTTTAAAAGAGACTTTCAAGATTTTTGAAATAGTTGCAATTTTTTGTCTGTGTTCTAGGAGGTAATAAAGATCTTTGTTGAAGACAACTTAACCTTCAGTTTACCTGTCCAGTTCCGGCAGTCGGTCCTAAGGGAACTCTTTCAGAAAGCTCAACAGGGGTAAGTAAGTGAATTACTTTTTGATTTTTATGTAAAAGAGTAAGTGTGCATTTCCGACTTATCAAAAACATCCCTCCAGATTACCCGTATGTCTGTCACAATTCTTTTACTTTATTTTTACTGTATGGAAAATTAACATGATCAGAGGAGCCACTTTAATTTTCATCTAATCCTTTTTTTCAAAGTGCTTGGGTAAAAAAATTTACACAGCGGAGTTTGATTCTGTTAGTTTGATTCAGATTAATCTGTATACCTAAATTATCCCTTGGTAAATTCAAAACTTTCCTGTTTATTTTTTTTCCCCCATTGACTTAGTTATTTACTACTGTGCCTGAATATTGTAAAAATCTTACCTCTCAAGAATAAATGACCCATTCTTGTAATTTTAGTTTTACAATATATGCCTTTCTATTAAAAAATAAATGAGTGTATCTACTTTTGTATTCGACAGAAATGAAGCCCTGGATGAAATCTGTTTTAAAGTCTGTGCCTGTAACACAGTCCGTGATGTATTAGAAGGTAGAACGATTAGTGTTCAATTTAACCAGCTATTTCTTAGACCCAATAAAGAGAAAATAGACTTTCTTCTTGAGGTAAGACATTTGTTTCCCCCTTTGATTTATAATTTTGCTTTAAGTTTACCAGTGACTTCTTAGCTGCCACATCCGGAGCCCTCTTTGCTGTCTTCATCCGACTTGCCTCTCCGGCTCGGGGTGGTACGGCCGACAGACCGCGCTTGCCTGCCGTGTCTGCTGCTGGAGCTCTTCTGGTTCTCCGCCATCACTGGGTTTTCCTTAGTCCTCCATTGACTTCTCTCTTGATCTCCCTTTAATGTTTTTACTTAACAAAAGTTTTGTCTTTGGCTCACTCAACTTCTATTATTCTTCACCACTTTTATTCTCTTCCAAAACTTCAGTCACCTCTCTAAAAACGCTTAAATCGTACTTCTTGCCTCTCATGTGAGCTCCATAATTTGTGTTTCCACTGGACCTGTCTGTCTCTTTAATAGTCTTAATGTAACAGACCTTGAGAGAAGTACCTAGAATGCAGTTAATACCATTTTGTTCCAAAAATACGACACTGCCAATGCTCTCGAAGTCCTTAATGTGTCTTCCCGCACCCTCTCTGCTTTTCCTTGAAGAAATCAGTGCCCTGCTTTTTTGTGATAGTTATTTCCTCGTTTCTCATTACAGTTGTATCCCCTTTGTATGTCCTCTTAACGAATATTCTTAAATTTACCTGTTTTGATCTCCACATAAGTGTAATCATATAAAATAAATTGTCTTTCAGGGAACATATTTATGTGACGTTGTTTCAAGTTATATGCAGATATAGTTTTTTTTTTCCCCATTGCTGTAAGATGTTACAACATTATATAACCATGCCACAATTTATTTATTCTTATGATGATGGACATTTGTGTTATTTACAGTTTGGGGTTATTCTGCTTGAACATTCTTGTACTTATATCCTGGTGCGCCCACATACCATTTGTCTGTTATATTCCTGGAGAAAGTATATCTGCAATTTTACCATAAAGTTTCAAAGTGTTTTTGCCATTACATGTATGAGAGTTTTTGTCCATCAGGATCTCACTGTCAGATTTCCTGTCTGGGTCACTGTGTTCTGTCCTTTACTAATTTTAAGTATTGCAACTATGTTTTCTGAGTTTCACTTTTAACTTTTATTATTTTAAAAGTTCTTAATTTTAAGATAATAAAATTTATCAGTCTTTCTCATAAAGGAAGAGATTAGTGAATTTCGCCTGTGTCTTGCTTAAGAAAGCTTTTTATATCCTGTAGTTGTGAAAATTTTCCTGTATTTTATCTTCTAAAAACTCCAGAGCTTAGCCTTTGTTTCACATTTAGGTCTTTAATCCACCTATGATTGAATTTTGTATATCATGGGAAGTAGGGAATCTGGTGTCATTTTTTCCCTCACTTGTTTCAGTACCAGTTGTTGAAAGTTTTGTCTTTTTTCTGCTGGTCTCTAGTGCTGCCTCTGTTGAATGCCGAGTGTCAGACATACACACGTGTGTGGGCCTGTCTCTGCTCTGTTCTGTAACAGCTCTTCTGTTTGTTTACCCGTCAGCCATCCCCATACCCTGTCTTGGTATCATCTGAAGTACAAACCTTGTTTTCCAAAGTTGTATTGGTTCTGCTTATCTTTTTACATTTTCTTGTAGACAGTAGACTCAGATTGTCAAATTTCAGAAGTAAGCCTGTTGGATTTGTTTGAAATTACATTACATTTAAAAGCCAGTTTGTAAAAAATTAGTATCATTACCATATTGAGTATCCTAATCCATGAACTGGTATGGCTCTTGATTTATTTTGGCCTCTTTAATGTCCTTTTAAGCTTTATAATTTTTCCATAGAAGTCTTTTTTTTTTAATGAACTATAATTGAATTTGTGTAATTGCCTTTGTTTCCAGCTAGTAATATACAATTCACCCATTTCAGGTGTGCAGTCCAGTGTAATTTTTAGTCTGTCTGTAGAGTTGTGCAGCTATCACCTCAGCCAGTTCGCCAGCATTTCATTCCTCTCTGCCCCTGCAGGAACACTTCTTAACCATTAGCAATCACTTCTCATTTTTCTCTCAATCCCTGCAACCCCAGGCAACTGTTGATCTATTTTTTGTGTCTAGATTTGCCTATTCTGGACATGTCACATAAATGAAATCATAAAACATACGGTCTTTTGTAACTGACTTCTTTCACTTGGTACTGAAGCCATATCATCCATGTTGGAGTGTCCATCAATACTTCATTCCTTTTTATAGCTGAATAGTGTCCTACTGAGTGGATATATTTACTCTTCAGTGTCTGTTTTGAGGGTCCGTTCATCACCTGATGGACGTTAGGATTGTTTCTACTTTTTGGCTCTTGTGAGTAGTACCACTGTACACATTATATAATTTAGCTTTTGTGTCAACGTATTAGAGAATACTGACAATTTCATGGGTTTAGGCTCTTTAATAATGTATTTTTTTGACTTCTTGTAAATAATATGTGGGAAGCCCAACCTAATAAATTCAGAATGATATTTAAAGAGTATTATTTTTAGATAACTAATATTTTCATAGCTAAGTTGCTCTTTATTTTCATTGTTTATTTTTTAAACCTTGGTTACCTCCCTAACTGTTGGTTCTGTGTTCTTTAGCCATTATCGATCATTCTTTTCAGCTATCCAAGATGAGTCTTTTCTCTCACTTTTCTGACAGGAACTACTGATTCTTAAAAGTTTTATCACTCCATTTAATTTGGGTACATACTTTGTACCCAAGGATTTGTTGGGCAGGGTTTGTTCATATGCTAAATAGATTATTCTTTACTGCATATAAATACCTGCAGTTCTTGAAATGGTCACATTCCACTCCCTCTTCACATAATGCAATCTTATTCTTTGGTCTCATTTCTTAAATTTCTTAACCAAATCTGTGACTGATCCATGTTTGAAAGAACAATTTGTTTTTAAATCTAAACTTTTAAGCTGTTATAATTATTTTGAAGTACCCATATTCAAATAAAAATTACTCAAATTCCTAGGTTTGTTCAAGATCAATAAATTTAGAAAAAGCTTCAGAACCTTTGAAAGGAAACATGGCTGCTTTTTTGAAGTAAGTGCCTTTCTTTTCTTCTTCTTCTTAATTTTGAACTTAGGTCTGTGAGAAAAATATCTTTTATTCCTTATCATTTTACATTTACCTTGCTTGTCTTCTTATAACCAGGCGGTAATTGGTAGCTGAGAATACTTAGGTTTAAATTTGTGTAGCCACATAAAACAGGATTCTTGCTGTTACTCTCTTTGTATATTATGGCATTGAAATCATAACTTTAGATAAGGACCAAAGGGAAATTTTAAAAACTGTTCCAAATTATTGTTTTGCAATTATTAAATGGTGGCTCTTAAACAGTTTATTAATAAAAATTGGTTAATATGATTGTTTTTCCCAAACTAAAATTATACACCTGTTTGTTTTGTAATATTTCTTCCTGATGTAGGAATGTGTGTCTGGGGTTGGAAGACCTGCAGTACGTGTTCATGATCTCTTCGCACGAGCTCTCCATCACGTTGCTGAAAGACGAAGAGCGGCAGCTGCTTGTCGACCAGATGAGGAAGCGGTCCCCCAGAGTCAACCTGTGCATCAAACCCGTAACTTCATTTTACGACATCCCAGGTGAGAGTTCCGGGCTCAGGTTTTGGCACATTTTGCCCCTCAGTATATTTGAGGCCGTCATCTTAATTTTTTTTTCTATTTACACTAATGCTGGTAACTAATAGAAAACCTGTCTTTCGAGGTCATATTTCTGTAAGCAGTTAAGTTTTGGGAATCTGCTGAGTCTATGGTTAATGGAGATGTAGGCCTAGATACATAAAAGATTTTAGCTGGGGAAATAGATCCATGTAACTCTGCTGCTGTGTTCTTGAAGGTGTACACCAAGAGGGAAGAGGAGTGGTTAAGTGGTGCAGGCTTGCATGCATTTCAGCCTTTGTATCACTGTCTGCTGCTAAACATTCAGCTTTGGCAATATGCCATTTTTGCCCTATTTGATGATTTTCTTCCATCGTTTTCTCTTATTTTTTAAATGTAATAGGAAAGTATAGTGCTGCTTGTTAAGAAGAAATACAAGCTTCAACACTTCAACATGCAGGGGAGACAGAATTCAGTTGACTGAGTGAACTTGTAGCTACTTTGGACCTCACTAGATTTAAGCTGCTTTGACTGTCGGTCGTAAAGGAAAAGAATAATATTATCACAGATAAAATGTCGGAAATGCATTATTGAAGACTATATGTGAAAGCTGACTTGTAATTAGGAGTTTTAATGATCAGTTCTTGGTTCTCTGGGAAGGCAATGCCTCTACCTTCTCATTCTCTCCCTTCGAAAAACATTCTTAATGTTTACTACTCAAAACATTTTAGAAGTGCTTTTAACACAGGATGTTCAAAAATAGGAGACTGTCTGTGTAAGTTAAATTTTTCCATATATCCCATATAATTCTTCCCATGTAAAGTTACTGATTTTTATTGGTTTATATTTTCATTATCTTTATTTGTTAAATGAAGACATAGCACAGGTTGTGTTGGGCTTTTTATATGAGAGTGAAGTTAAAACATAGTTTGCATTAAGTTGGATAAATCAGTTTTCAAGATGAGAGAGACTCCTAATATTTATAAACGTGCACAGTTTCTGTCCGTAAATTACCATTCTCATGTTTGTACGATTATGAATGAGTAACGAGTGAATGCCATATCAGATAATTATTTAAATGAAAATCTCTTCTTCCTTTCTTAGCCTCAGCAAGTGTCAACATTGGCCAGTTGGAACATCAACTGATACTGTCAGTGGATCCATGGAGGATTCGACAGATTTTAATTGAATTACATGGTATGACTTCAGAGCGTGAATTCTGGACAGTGTCTAATAAGGTAAGAAACCTCTGTTAAGAACAGATAAGAAAATTACCCTTGTTTTCTGATGTAATTTAATAGAAGAGCTGTTGCTTGACTTTGGGAATAAGAAGCCCTTTTATTTGTTAATAGTTCATCAGTAATGCGAAAGACTGTCACACGACATTGTATTTTGAACATCTATTGACAGAGAAAATATGAAATAGGCAAAAAAAATAATACTAAATCAGTAACAACTAAAAATGAGTTTATATTTCATTTGTTGTTAGAGCATCTACATGCATTTTCAGTATAGCTGTAAATATGTGTATAAGGTATGATATTTGTGCAGTCTGTAGCTAATACTTGCCATACAGAGTATTTTTGGTTTAGTTTTTTCATGTCCTCTCTAAGTCTGAAGCCTGCAGGTTAGAACCACATCATTAAAACTTCTTTATAGAACATTTTAATCTTCAGATAATTTTTTTAAAATGCCCCCCTCGCCCCCCAAAAAATACCAAGATAATGTTTCTGAAGTTGTCTTAAGTTTTCCTACATGGAAAGTGCAAATGAAACCGCTTTTTAAACTTTCAGTGGAATATAACTAGAGATACAAGGGAAATAGTTCACAAATGCAGGTAAAGTTAAAGTATAATAACATGGGGAACTTGCCTTTAGCACGTGCATCTTATTCATCAGGTGTAGTCGTAGTACATCCATGCTGTCGTATCCCAACTCTGCAACACCATGGACTGCAGCCTGCCAGGCTCTTCTGTCCATGGGATTTCCCGGGCAAGAATACTGGAATGGGTTGCCATTTCCTTCTCCAGGGGATCTTCCTGACCCAGGGATTGAACCCAGGTCTCCACCATTGCAGGAGGATTCTTACTTGCTGAGCCACAGGGAAACCCCTATAATAATATGAATATGTTTCTAATATAGCTGCATACTCCCTCTCTGCTGAATGTGATAAAAAGCAGCTAGAATTGATGCATATTCTGTGGGATTTGAACATACAAGTGAAGTGAAATGAAAAATTAGTCTGAATCTTAGTTGGGTTTCCATAGCATTGAAGTCATTATTTGTGCTCATTTATACGGATGAGAGAGTGTACAGCCTGAGAGTTACGAGCCAGAGTTCTGGTACGAGGCACCTGAGTGTGAGTCCCAGTGCTGTTCTTAATTAGCTGTGCAGTCTTCAGCAAGTTATTCAGCATCTGTGTCCTCCGTTTTCTCGTTTGTGAAATGGAGATATAATACCTATATAATAGTAACTGTTGTGAGGATCATATGGATTAATACATACTAAACTCCTAGAATTTTTCTTTATTTCTATAGGCTATCCTTCAGAAAGTTCCAGTCCATTTAATTATTTATTACTAGGTTATTATAATGAATATGTTCATCTTGATTAGCAGTTCATTGCAACTATCATTTTCCTTTCTATTTAAAAAATGACCTTTGAATGATTTTATTAAATGGAGTTGACTGTTACTGAAGGATTGTTATCTAGATTTGGCTTTGTGTGTGTGTGTTTATGTGTTTTTATTCCTTCTAGTGGGAATTACCTCTTGTCTATAGTAGTGTCATCCTGGGAATTAAAGACAATTTAACAAGAGATTTGGTTTACATTCTAATGGCCAAAGGTCTGCACTGCAGTACTGTTAAGGTGAGTAAAAGTATACATTGACCTCTGGTTAAGAATATGCTCTATTAATTTAGGATGAAATCAGGAATCAGGATCAGTTTTGTTTTTCTGATCTTAAAAATCATCATTGTAGGTCTGAAAGGATATCTGAAAAGGCATCTCGGTTTATTCTTTTCCCTTTATCCTCATAACTGTACAAAAATGGTCTTGGACATATGGTTGCTTCTCTATTTCTTTCAAAAAATTAGAGAACATGAATAGTTCTTATTTGTATTTAGTATTACGTTAGTAAAAGATTGTATTTCAAGCTAAAAACAAAACAAAGATCCTTAAAATCACTTCTGTAGATTTTACATGAGGAATTTGTAATCTGTTTGGGAAGTAGTCTGGGTTGGAAGTACAGATTTGGGAATCATCATAGATCACGCTAGGAGGATATACTAGGGTGTGTGGCATTGCGTCCAAGAAACAGTGGCCTGGAAGAGTCTGGTGTGAGAACGAGACTCATGGAGTCATGACAGCTCAGGGGACAGAGGATGTCAGCTAGAGGGAGTGGACAGTACTGGGCTGTAGCCCTGAAGTGCAGTTAGGTAACTGGGAAGTACTCAGTAGAGTGTGCCATTAGGAGTTTTTTATTTAGTAAGAGCCATTTCTTCTTCATGACCTGCGGGATAGAAACCAGATTATAAGAGCATGTGGAGAGAGAGAATGAGCGAAGACTGTGTTTTGGAAAAATTAGAAGGAAATTTGTAGGAAAGGGCTTAGATCATAGCTGATTTGTTTTATTAATTAGTTATATAGGCTAATATGGTTGTGTGCAGAATTTTAGGATGTATATATATATATATAAATAAAAGAAATATTTATTGGATTAAATCAATAATGCAGAGATGATAAGTAAAAAGGTGTAATCTAGCCTCACGCCTCGAGATAACCAGTGTTCACCATTTAAATTAATTCTTCTCTTTGTTCTGTACTTATAAAGACATTTTTCTCACTTCAGAGGAAAGGTGATTCAGACCATTCTGCTATTCTTTTTATAGGACTTTTCCCATGCTAAACAGCTGTTTGCTGCTTGTTTGGAGTTGGTTACAGAATTCTCACCAAAACTTCGTCAGGTCATGCTGAATGAGATGCTGCTTTTGGATATTTATACGCATGAAGCTGGAACAGGGCAGTCAGGAGAGAGACCTCCTTCTGATCTTATTAGTAGGGTGCGAGGATATCTGGAAATGAGGCTTCCTGGTAAGACACTTTCACAAAGTCAAATTTCAGGACTTTAGTACTCAAATAACTGTGGGGAAGATTCTAAAAGAATATTTACAGGACTTTTTAACCATCAGTGAAAAAATTAATTTTCTTTTAAAACAATTCAGATGTGGAGTTCACTCAAGAACATTGGGGGAGGTGTAGAAAACTGTTCTAGGACTGCCATATATTAGTACCGAAAATATATTCGTTTACAGTTCTGGCGATGAGATGTCTGAAATCAGGGGGTCTGCAGGGCCATGCTTCCTCTGAAGGCTGTTGCTCCTCTGTACAGAGAAGGCAATGGCAACCCACTCCAGTACTCTTGCCTGGAGAATCCCATGGACGGAGGAGCCTGGTAGGCTGCAGTCCATGGGGTCACTAAGAGTCGGACACGACTTAGTGACTTCACTTTCACTTTTCACTTTCATGCATTGGAGAAGGCGATGGCAACCCACTCCAGTGTTCTTGCCTGGAGAATCCCAGGGACGGCGGAGCCTGGTGGGCTGCCGTCTGTGGGGTCGCACAGAGTTGGACTTGACTGAAGCGACTTAGCAGCAGCAGTGGAAACTGTGGCAATCTGTTATTGGAAAATATTAGACTTTCTAGAAGAAAAGTATAAAATGTTAGTGTTTTTCTATTTTTTCCACCTGTAACTATTGTTTTTAATTTACTCAGCTGGAATCTGAGCAACTATTTGCTTTGTTCTTTTAATGTTATGATAGTAATTCCAACCACTTTCTTCTTTGATTTTTAGATATTCCTTTTCGCCAAGTTATTTCTGAGGAGTGTGTGGCTTTTATGTTAAACTGGAGGGAAAATGAATACCTTACTCTGCAAGTTCCTGCATTTCTACTTCAGAGTAATCCATTTGTGAAGGTAATTCATGTTTAATCTAAATGAATTATTAAGGTGGGATTATTGGACTAGTTTCTTTAGATCTGTACTCCTTAGGAAACTTGTCCAGTTTCTAAGATTGAATATAAGTTTGGACAAATGCCTGTTGGTTTGTAGGTAAACATATAGTTTTTGATAATTAAGGCACTTGAGTTTGTCCTCTCAATTTTTTTTTCTAGTACCATATAGTTATGAAAATGTAAGCAAAAATTATTTAGTTAACAGACATCATTTTGGAATAATCCTAAACTAGTGAGAAGTTAGTTGTTCTTGCTTTGATCGATGTAGTCAGACCCTGACTTTAACTCTGGAGTACCTGGGGTAGACCTGAGGAAACCCCCAGGGATGAACTGCACCCATTTCCATGTGAGCACCTTACCCTTCTTTGAAGCCTGTTAAACTCTCTTAAGTTGATGCCTGATTCTTATTAGTGTGTGTGCAAAGTCGCTTTAGTCGTGTCTGACTCTTTGTGACCCTGTGGACTACAGACAGCCAGGCTCCTCTGTCCATGGGGGTTCTCCAGGCAAGAATACTGGAGTGGATTGCCTTGCCCTCCTCCAGGGGATCTTCCCGACCCAGGGATTGAACTCTAGTCTCTTACGTCTCCTGCTTTGGCAGGTAGATTCTTTACCACAAGCGCCACCTGGGAAACCCCCTTAATTAGCGCGCATGTTTGTTATTAGTGATTATTTCCATGTGAAAGAATTTATTCAGTGACTTCTGAATGACGGTATGTTGTTTATTATTCTTTCTTAATTGCATCTCTCCTGTACCACTGAAAGTGCTTCTCTGTGCAGAGAACTTCAAAAATACAGAGGGTGTTTTCCCTGAGAAAACACATCTTTCCTGCGTTAATACTACATTTGCCCTGAAGAAGCAGTGAGCTTTTCTCCCTTTCTGGCCTTACAGTTTAAAAAGAAGAAATTTCATGATTTAAGACTTTTTATGTATGCATTTCATCACAAGTTTCCTCACTCTTTTTTAAAAATGCTTATTTATTTATCTTTGTTGCTGCCCTTGGGATTTCTCTGGTTGTGACGATCAGGGGCTACTCTCTAGCTGCCGCTCGGGGACTTCTCATCGTGGCAGCTTCTCTTGTTGCGGAGCACAGGTTCTAGGGCGCACGGCTTCTGTACCTGCAGCTCGTGGGCTCAGGTGCCCTGCGGCATGTGGGATCTTCCCTGACCAGAGATCGTACTGGTATCCCCGCATTGCAAGGCAGATTCTTAACCTCTGGACCACAGGGAAGCCCTTATTCTTTTCTTAATGCTTGTATTACCTTTTGTTCTTATCTGCCCTCATCTCATCTTTAGTACATAGTCCCTTAAATTGATGGCTATCTGGGAACCTTGCAAGATTGTACTAGTTTTTTACATTTGTCTTCGGTTATTTGTTTCTTCCTTCTTATTTCATGTATGTCCTTTGGAAAACTGAGCCCATTTTATTTCAGCCCTTTGGAGACTTACTGATTTTTTTGGTTTTCCCTCCTTTTTTGTTTTCTTTCTGATTGTTGATAAAAATATATTGTTGTCCTGAATTATCCTTCTCTTTGTAATTTCAGACTTTGGATTATATCTGTGTTTTTAGTCAACTTTGTGAGATGGGAGTTCCTCATATTTAGGGAATTTTTCTGATTACGCCCAGCCGCCTCTTAGGCTTTAGTGAGCCCTCCGATGAGAGAACCGTTTTGTTTCAAGGTTGTCATGTCTGCTTAGAATGGCGGCTTGGTGTTAAGATGGTGCGTGGCTTCTCTCTGTTCATCTGAGCAGTGAACTCGGTGGAGCCGTGCTCCAGAGAGGTTGGCCGCGTGTTTGAGGGCCCGCAGTGCAGAGGGTTGTGCTGTTGGTTACCTAGCCCCTGCTTCCTGCACTTGCCCCTCATCTGGCTGCAGAGGAGGCAGAGTAAGGGGTGACCTTGCTGCAGGGCCACTCAGGCCTCTTGTTGTCTCATCTGGGTTAGGGTTTTGCCTGCCTCCTTCCCTAGCTGGCCCCTTGTTCCCTTGTTAGCATAGAGGAGAAAGTAGAGAAGTCTAGAGTGTGGGATTGTATTAAAAATTATACAGTGTAGACCACCTTTCAGATTTTGAATTTCATGTGGAATATAAATATACATGCACAGGGAAGAGTTTGGAAGGGTATTAGTAGTCATTATCCCTAGGTAGTGAAACAGTAAGTGATTTAAATCAATTTGATTTTCCATTCTGTTACGTATTTTCTTTCTTTAAATATCCGTTTATCACAAAAAGGAAAGAAGAAGCTCTTAAGCATGTGACTAAAGATGACCTTTTGAAATAGTAAAAGCTGTCTAGTCTCCCTCGCAGATCAGGGTGGGGGTAGTGTAGTCTAGGAAAATGTACAGCATTGATGGGCTCTTGGATTATAGGAGACTGGCCGGTGGGAGGAGGGGAGAGGTTGGTGCTCACTTAGGTCGCAGTGGTGCAGGACGAAGGCCCCGGCTTTGACCGAGCCTGCCCGGCCTCTTACGGCACAGGGGCCTCTCCTTCCTCCTTGGCCCGCACCCTTTGGCGGTGCCGGTGCGCCTCCAGCGCCGTCCTGCACTTCTGCGGGGGTGTGTGCTGCGTGTTCATTCTGGATCCTTCCTCCACCTTATGTCCTGAAGGCTGCCTTTGTTCAGATCAGTCCCTTTCAGTAATCTGTGCTTCCTTAATTCTGCCTCCTCACATCAACAGTACTTACATCCCTAGTCGCTACCCTTTTCCTTAGAGAAAACTTGCTCTAAATCTTGTTCCTCTGTTCTGCCAACTTCAGTGTCCATATTTTTTCCTCATTTTTTTTCATTAAAAAAAAATAATAATGTGTGAGTGTGAGTGAAATTTAACCACTATTTTAATCTCATCTCTGGGCTTTTACAGTTAACACTGTCATGTATATATTCCATTACAGGCTTTTTGTTTCTTTTCCAAATGGGATCATAGTAAGTGTATTTAGCAACTCCCCCCCCCCCGCGCCCCCCGACTTAATAGCATATCTGTGAATTGTTTCAGTTTTATTCTCATTAGACTATGCTGTTTTTGTTCTCCTTAGACTGGTTGTTTAGAAACAAGAAGGTTTGTAATGTGGTGGAACCAGAGGATCCTCTTCCCAGATCTGACTCAGATCTGTCAGTGGACAGTGACCTCTAAATTCCTTGGTGGTCGGATAGAGGCCAGCATCAAATAACTGTGCTTTGTATGTGTGGGCAGTTTTTATCTTTCTTCAAATGTTCCTCAGTGATAGAAATAGCATGTATGACATTACAGAGTATCTTTTGTGTGTTTTCTGTTTTTCATGTTACAGCTTGGACAGCTTTTAGCAGCTACATGCAAAGAACTTCCAGGCCCTAAAGAAAGTAGACGGACTGCTAAAGACCTTTGGGAAGTTGTGGTTCAGATCTGTAGTGTGTCCAGTCAGCACAAACGAGGAAATGATGGCAGAGTTAGTTTAATAAAGCAGAGGGAATCTACATTAGGCATAATGTATCGGTATGTTTCTATCAGTTTGTTTTTTAAGTTATCTATATACTATTTTGTACTATTTTCAGAACATCTGTCATTATCCTTGTGTATCATAAAAATGGACAGTGTAAGAATTCTCTGGTGCTAATCTCCCATGGTCTTGTCTAATAGCACCACCTTAGGAAATAACTGTTTATATATAGTTACTTTAAAGAACTACCTGTTAATCATCTAATATAATCAAACCTGAATTCAAAACCAACAGTGTCTGGTTGGATAGTACTGAAGATGTCACATGTAATTAAAACAGGAAAGACATTTTATTAGGTTAGTATGACAATAAAATATTACACTCTTTTATACATGCAGAACTGGAAAGTTAGGAATAGACCTTTGCCTAGAATTTACTTTTTTGTTTTCATTTTGAGTTTCTGGTATTAAATGTATATACAAAAATTTGTGTTTTTGTAGGAGTGAACTTCTTTCTTTCCTCAAAAGATTAAGGGTAAGTTTTGTAAAAGTGGGTCTAACTACTCTTGCTGATTTCTGAGGATATGATAAAATATTGAGTGTTAAAATGATGATTATTTAATCTGTTAATGTGCTTTTTATCTTCGGTGATCATTTTTTGAGGATGGGATAGTCTGAATGGAGAAGTTTATTTTGCATTTATCTTACTCTGTTTTAGTGAGTAGAATAGGTGTTTTTGAATTTTAAAGAAGTCTTCATAATAGGGCTAGATGTGTAAATCCTAACTTTAATTCTTGATAGGATTAATATCATATTTGTTTATTGAACATAGATTCCACTCTTTAAATTCCATTCTGTAAATATTATTATTAACTGTGCCACACAGCTTGTGGGATCTTAGTTCTCCCACCAGGGATCAAACCTGTGCCCCTGCGGTGGAAGTGTTAAGTCTTAACCACTGGACCACCAGGAAAGTCCCTGAATATTAGTTTGAGGATTAAAAAGTCAGTTTTTTTAGAGGTAGCTGGAAGTACTAGTGGGAAGGAGTTTTATTTATTCAATTTCAAAAGACAGGGGAGGACAGACACCTAAATTTGATCATTTTTGTGTTGTGTGTTGTGATTTCTTTCATGAGATTAATGTTAATCTCTAGTGTACTCTTAACTAAAGTAGGTGATAACTTTCAAAAGTGTAAGAATGTTTTGAAGGAAAGTACTTGGTATCCTTGAAGCTGGTAGAGAAATACTAAGATATATAATATTTAAGGATTCTCTGTTTTCTTTCTCATAGGAACCATTGGTTTTGACTATTATTTTGTCACTCTTTGTGAAACTTCATAACGTTCGGGTCAGTATTTCATAATTTCATCTAAAAAAATCTTTGAAAGTTCTTTTTAAATCACAGTTTTTCTTTCTTTTTTTTTTTTAAATAAGGAGGACATTGTGAATGATATTACAGCTGAACATATTTCTATCTGGCCATCCTCCATCCCCAA
The DNA here is from genome assembly GCF_019320065.1 of Cervus canadensis. Lineage (NCBI taxonomy): Eukaryota > Metazoa > Chordata > Mammalia > Artiodactyla > Cervidae > Cervus > Cervus canadensis. Next base: position 65,847,950 of record NC_057397.1, on the reverse strand, counting down.
GTAAGAAGTACTACAGCTTACATTTTATTAAATTGTTTATATATTTTATATATATATATATATAAACTATCCTGACTGGTATAGATAACCTTGAATAATTTGATTAAAAGACTGAAATTTGTTGCAACTCTATAGCCAACTTCATATTTCTCTATTACAGTAATGATCTTCCTAAAAATTACGCATCAGGCATAACTAAGGAGCTGAAGAGTGCTAGCCTCAGGTTGAATCTAGACTGACTCTCAGTAGTCCCGATTTCTTGTAAGTGGTGGAATTAGAAAATGGAGGCTTATAAAAGGATGACTTTCTAGCTGGTTTTTCTGATACTGATTGTCAGAGGTCCCCAATTCTTTTTAGTTACCTTAGAAATTCTTTAGTTACTTTAAGAACTCTTCTTTCTTTTATCACCTGAGAACCACAGAAAGAGCTGGACGACTAAGGACAACTAAGGGGAGAAGAAAGTGTTCTTCCTTTTCTGGAAGAAGAAACCATTTACATTTTCCTCTTCCCACAGATAGCAGCTTCTTACTCAGGAGAGTCCATTTGTTTCCTCACAGAAGTTACGCTTCCTTTTCTCCCCTAGCCCGTAGTCATCTTCTTGTGCCTGAAGGGCAGGCACAGAAATCTAGGCCATATGTTATTGCTCTTAATGAAGGCATCTCTGAAGAAGAAAAGATTGTAGTAGGTAGGTAAGCAGTCTTAGAGATTGGAAGCTCTCTCGGACAGGGATTTTGGAGGATCCAAAGTGGTGAGTGACCCTTGCCACCACTTACGAGTCCTGGTTCCCAGAGCAGCACCGTGCTTCCTTCGAATAACTGCAGATTTTTTGTGTAAAATTTGGTATATTAGATAACAATCCATTAATCAGGTAGAGATCATTTTGCCTTTTTTTTCTTTTTGACTGTGCTGAGTCTTCACTGTGGTGCACAGGCTTTCTCCAGTGGTGCAGGAGCTCTTTTTGCAAAGCGTGGGCTCGAGCTGCGGGCTCACCAGTTGTGGCGTGGGGGCTCAGTTACGCTGTGTTATGTGGGATCTTAGTTCCTTCCCCAACCAGGGATCGAACCCGTGTCCCCTGCTTTAGGGCGCTGGGGAAATCCCCATTTCCTGTTGGTTATGATAAGTCTTAGGTGTTACTTCTTCAGCCTAAGTTTAGATTGTAAAATACTGATTGATTTTCTTCAGTATGTGTTTATAAATGAGGCAGTGGTTTGTCATAGAGGTTCCGAGCCAGACTCACAGAGCCTGAGTCCCAGCCTGTCCACTTACCAGGTATATGACCTTGGGTTAGTTGTTTTCTGTGTCAGTGTCCTCATCTGTAAAATGGAGATAAGAATAGTAGCTACCCCGTGAGGATAATACATGTTCTAAGGTAGGTGTTTACAATCATTACTGCTACATAGTAGGCTTAACTATTTTTATTTTCATGATAAAATTATTTTAATGTAAATTAACATGGAGAAAATAAAATGTGACTAAATGTTTGACCAGAGACTTTTCTCTTGAGCAAGAGTCTTTGAGTCCAAGAATAGTGTGAGGATGGCATAGATTAAACATTACTGCTTTATTAAAATTGTTTGATATATAGAACCAATTCTTAAACTTAACATTTTACAAATTTCTAGAAATTATAAACTAGCTAAACTTATTTGTGCTGTGCTTAGTCGCTCAGTCGTGTCCAACTCTCTGTGACCCCATGGACTGTAGCCCACCAGGCTCCTCTGTCCATGGGATTCTCCAGGCAGGAATACTGGAGTGGGTTGCCATGCCCTTCTCCAGGGGATCTTCCCAACCCAGGGATTGAACACAGGTCTCCGCGTTGCAGGCAGATTCTTTACTGTCTGACCCACCAAGGACGCCCTTATCTTATTTAAATAATTGTAAATACATTAGTTGTAGGCTTTCCTGGTGGCTGAGCGGTCAGGAATGCATGCAGTGCAGGAGCTGCAGGAGACACGGGTTCGACTCCTGGGTCGGGAAGATCCCCTGGAGGAGGGCATGGCAATCCACTCCGGTATTCTTGCCTAGAGAATCCCATGGACAGAGGAGCTTGGCAGGCTCAGTCCATATGGTCGCAAAGAGTCGGACACGATGGAAGTGACTTAGCACAGGGAGTTCCCTGGTGAGCCAGTGGTTAAAAACCTGCCTGCCAGTGCAGGGGACAAGGTTCAGGAAGGTTCCCTGGTCCCAGAAGAGCCCCCATGCCAAGGGCAACTAAGCCAGTGTGCCAGAACTACTGAGCCTGCGAGCTGCAACTACTGAAAGCCTGTGTGCTCCAGGGCCTGCAAGAGGCAACAAGAGAAGCCAGCACAATGAGAAGCCTGCGCACCTCGACTCCAGAGCAACTCCCACTCACTGCAGTTAAATAAAGCCCACTCGCAAAAATGAATAAGCTATAAACAGTTGGATGTTTGCTAGTAGCACCACAATACTTTCCCACTACACTGGGAACAGTGGTGAATTTTGGTAAAATTTAGCTCCTCAGGGCAACAGAAATTGCCCTTGTCCAGGTTCATCTTGTAAATGATAGAGCCAGAACTTGAACTGTGGTACGCTTCTGAATCAAAAGCCTGTTTTCCCTAACATTGGGTCTCACTGCTTCTGGGAGGTAGGAGCTGTGGTGGTGTTTCTTGGGTGCTGGCCTGGCTTTCATCCTCTCACTTCTGTCTCCCTATTCTGTGTCTCAGAATTTTCAGGTTTAAAAGGCTCAGAGCAGCTGGCCCCATTCCCCTCGTTTTTTGGATTCTTCATTGCTTCCAAATGCATTGCAGAGATGACACTTGCCATATCTCACTCCTAACCCAGTGAAACATCTAATCCAGGAGTTAGTTACTCTTACAAGAAGCCACAAGATGGATTTAAGGCCACATGTAGCAGTATTGTTGGTGTTTAAACCCTTGTTTTTTGTAGCTTTCTCTAGATTACAGAACTTAAAAATCATTTGGAAAATTTTTATGAGTGTATCTCTTTATAATTTTGTTTCCTGTAAGTTATGCATAAAAAGTGGAGATAGGGTTATATCATACCACCTTTTTGTGCTTTACATTGTAAAATGTTTAAAGATACTCATAGAGTGGCCTAGTTTACTTTATTTGGCATTTTGGGGAAAGGAAACAAAAATCAGATTGTTTTCAGCCTCGTGTAAAAAGCTTATCCTCCGATTTAGTTGTTTTGATAGTTTAAAAATATTTACTGCTAGTAATATTTAGCATTGTATTTATGATCACTTAAATTTTGACTCTTTTGTTTGTTTGTTTGTTTTAATAAATGTGTGTGTTGAATGTGAAGTTGACTCCTAAATTATGTTTATTGTCTTTGCTGTAGCCTCCAGTCAGTGGATTTTGAAGCTGTAGCGATCACAGTGAAAGAGCTAGTTCGGTATGCCCTTAGTATAAACCCAAACAACCACTCCTGGTTAATTATTCAGGCAGACATTTATTTTGGTAAGTGACATGTATCACTGCTTTGTGTTTTGTTTTTGTAGCTCTTTTAGAAGTAAAAATAAATATGTTACACTTACTCTTACAGTACTTTATTAAACTGTCTTGTTTTTGACATTCTCTAACTCTTCTTCCAAGATGAAATTGAGAGTAATTGTTACTGTTATATGTATGCATTTTTCTGAGTCTTAGATTCAGATGTTTTTAATTTTATGTTGACCACCTTTTTTCTGTTTTTTTTTTTTTCCCCATAGTAAGTGGTCATCTGAACAGTTGGTAAAACATTCTTAGGAGGTTAAAGTTTAGTTTGCAAAATTGCTATTTTAAAGGTTCTTAAATATATCCAGGCACTCTTGATAATTATTTGAGTTCATGGGAAGAGATTTGTTGCCACCCAGTTTTAGCAGTAATTAACTCAGGGCCAGTCTTATTTCATATGTACCTTCACCTACATCATCCTGCTCTCTTCTGGATTATTTTTGAAACAAACCATGGCCAACTAAAAAATATGTCTTTATTTTTGGCTGTGCTGGGTCTTCATTGCTGCCTGAGGGCTTTTCTCTATTTGCAAAGAGCAGAGGCTTCTCTGCACTTGGAGTGCTCAGGCTTCTCACTGTGGTGCCTTCTCTCCTAACAGAGCGCAGGCTCCCGAGTGTGTGGGCTTCAGTAGCTGCTGGGCTCAGCCTCTGCCACTGGGGGCAGGCTCAGTGGGTGTGGGGCCTGGGCGTAGTCGCCCCCAGGCATGTGGGATCTTCCTGGATCAGGGATGGAACGCGTGTCCCCTGCATTATTGCAAGGCTGAATCTTAAGTACTGGACCACCAGGGAAGCCCAATAATTGCCAGTTTTGATGCTTATGTTTACCCTAGCCCCACAAATAATTTATTATCAGGATCTTAATATCTTTATTCAGAGTAAATTTTCTGATTCTAAACGATCTCAGAAAAATAAGGTCTGTTTCTAGTACAGGCATTTGGAGAATAAATGCCTCCAAGTACTAAGTTATGTACTAGTAAGTTTGACAAGAAATCTGAGGTAAAACTTTGCCTAATCAGTCCTAGAAGGAAACGATTTATATAGGGCTTCTTTAAAGTGGTTGAAATAATAAAGCCAATTTTTCTCATTCTTGCCCTGGCTAAGCGTTACCCCTAGGTCTGTGGTTGGAATCTACTTTGTCATACATGAAGTAATAATAGCTGACTGTTCACAAAAGAGGCCCTGTCTTTCCAGCTGCATATTTAATGACAGATAATCTTTATCTCTGTTTTCTGCTTCAAGCAACAAATCAGTATTCGGCAGCTCTTCACTATTACCTCCAGGCAGGAGCTGTGTGCTCTGATTTCTTTAACAAGGCTGTGCCCCCGGATGTTTATACAGACCAGGTAAAAGTTGTTGTCGTGCGCTTGCTTTCTTCTTGTGTGTCTGAAAACTTTCTTTTTCCTGGGCCTCTTTTTTGCCTGAGTTTCTTCCTTTCCATAAATGTGGTGGTAACTCCCAAAAGGAGTGATTGCTCTAGGTCAGACCACGCTTCATAGTTCCAGTGCCCACAGCCATTGCTGATTTGATTTCCCCAAACACCTCAAACTCAACCTCTCCACAGCTGGTTCAGCATCTTACTCTACCAGTCTCTGCTCCTGATGACCTTCCCACACCAGAACAAAAACATAAATCCCCACTGAAATATCAGTCAACTTTGTTTTGCCCTTTGAGTTGACCAGGCATAAATCCTGAGTGTCATCCTCTTTTCTTTTCTAATCCTTCCAGCAATATCCACTCAAACCTTTAAGGCATGTTGATTCTGTCTCCTCAATCTCAAATTTTATTCATTTTCTCCCAATATGCTCTACTCTGTCCTCTGGTTTAGGCTGCCAATATCATAATTAATAAATGGCATTTTTTAATACTTACAATAAGGATTTGAAATAGGATTTAAAGTATTTTAATAATTAGGTTTTTAAAATTAAAAGTTCTATTTTTTAGAGCAGTTTTAGATTCACAACAAAATTGAGTGAAAAACAGTAGAGTTCTTCTATTCTTCCTATCCCTGCACATGTACAACCTGCCTTATGATTGACATCCCACGTCAGAGTGGTACATTTTTTATAATTGTTATCAATTAGTTTTTTTAAATAATCAGAATTTTGTTTTTGTAGGTAATAAAACGAATGATAAAGTGCTGTTCTTTGCTGAATTGCCACACACAGGTTAGTTTACAAAATTATGATATTGGTCTATTGTCATGTGAGTTAGAGTTTATAGTAAATACAAGGCATTGCACTGGCAAGTATTTTCCATGTCATAATTCGTTAAGTTTATAGCATTTAAGAATTTGGCATGATCTTTAAATTTTTTTAAATAGTTTACAGAATTTTAATGAAAATGAAAGTATGGCTTACAAAACATTGGCCTTTGAACCTTTTAAATAGAAAAGGCATTCTCAAGCATGCCTTATATTTAAGAGTAGAGATGTGCTTTAATCATTGGGTATGTGTTAGTGTCTCAGTCATGTCTGACTCTTTGTGACCCCATGGACTATAGCTTGCCAGGCTCCTCTCTCCATGGGATTCTCTAGGCAAGGATACTGGAGTGGATAACCATTGCCTTCTCCAGTGATCTTCCTGACCCAAGGATTGAACCCAGGTCTCTTGCATTGCAGGCCAATTCTTCACCATCTGAGCCACCAGGGAAGTTCCACATTAATCATCAGGGAAATGTAAATCAGCACCACAGTGAGATACCACTTCACACTTATGAGGAGGCAGTAACTGAGAGACAGAAACAAGTATTGGTGAAGCTGTGGAGAAATTAGAACCCTCATGTGGCTGGAAGGGATATACAGTGGGACAGACGTTTTTGGAAAACAATTTGCTGCCTACTCAAGAAAGTAAACATCAAATTCCCTACCATATGACCTGGGAGTTTCACTCATAAGTATATAACCAGCAAAACTGAAAACATATGTCCATAAAAGAATTTATATGTGAAATATTTATAGCATAGCAGCATTCATTGTTCATAATAGACAAAAAGTAGAAACAACCCAAATGTTCATTTGCTGATGAATGGATGGATACACAAAATCTGGCATATTTTATAGTGGAATATTATTCAGCCGTGAACAGGGTTGAAGTACTGATACATGCTACAACAGGGATGAATCCTGTAAGTTTCATGTCGAGTAAAAAAAACCCAGATACAAAAAGCTTTGATTTGTATGATCCCTTTTATATGAAATGTCCAGAATAAGCAAATCTGTAGAGTCAGTGTAGGTTAGTGGTTGTCAGAGACTAGGAGATGAGGAGGTAGGAGAGGGACTGCTAATGGATATGGAGTTTTTTCCCTGTGGTAGGGTAATGAAATGTTTCGGAATTAGATAGTGGTGATGGTTGTACAATTTTGTGAATATAGTAAAAACCACTGAATTTTATACTCTTGAAAGAGTTCATATTTTGGTATGTGAATAACAATTTTAAAATTTCTATAAATATTTAAGAAAGAGATCAGCATTATGACCTACGTACCCGATTGAAATGGATCTGTCTTTAATCTTAAGCAGACTGGCAGCTTACATTTTGCCAGAATGAGCTTCTGCACTTGCCAGCTGTGGAAGGTTTAATTGGATGTTCTGTATGTCCTTGAACACTTAACACTTTTGTCAGTTTTTCATTCCCTTTGATTTTCTAAACCAGCTTTTTGCCAGCCTCTCATTCAAGTAAATCTCTAAAAATTTTATGATTCAAGTCACTGGTGAAGAAGATATTGGGCAGACAGACACTTGTGTAAGGATTTTTACCATTAAAATTGGATGGATTCCATACATACGAGCTGATTGATTCAGCCTGATCTGCAAGACCTCTTAAGTTATAGAGTATATTCTTGACATAGGGCTTCCCTGGTGGCTCAGATGGTAAAGAATCTCCCTGCATTGTGGGAGACCAGGATTCAATACCTGGGTTGGGAATATCCCCTGGAGGAGGGCATGACAACCCACTCCAGTATTCTTGTCTAGAGAATTCCATGGAAGGAGCCTGGCAGGCTACAGACCATGGGGTCACCAAGAGCTGGACACAACTGAGCGACAAAGCACACATTCTTGACATAACAGTCATTAAAAACTATCCCTGCAAAACCAGGAGTCATTGTTGACACTAATTACATGAAACCATTTTTATTTTATCTTTTTCCCCAAACTTTAAACTTTTTATTTTGTATTGGGGTATAGCTGATTAACAGTGTTGTGGTAATTTCAGATGAACAGTGAAGGGACTCAGTCATACATATATTCTCCCCTAAAGCCCCCACCCATCCAGACTGGCACGTAACACTGAGCAGAGTTCCATGTGCTATACAGTAGGTCCTTGTTAGTTAGTTATCCATTTTAAATACAGCAGTGTGTACATGACCTTCCCTAAATCCCTAACTATCCCTTCCCCACAGCAACCATAAGTTCAATATGTGAAACCATTTTTAATTCTTTGTTTATGTAGGTGGCAATTTTATGTCAGTTCCTCAGAGAGATTGACTACAAAACAGCCTTTAAATCACTGCAGGAACAAAACAGGTATGAGTGGTTTTTAAAATAAAGTTGAAATTTTCTGCTTAAGAAAGATGAAATAACTGAATTCTGTTTTTCAGTCATGATGCAATGGACTCCTACTATGACTATATATGGGATGTTACCATTTTGGAATATTTGACTTGTATCCTTTCATTAACATATATGTGTTACTAGAACAGTTAATTTTCTGTAAATTAAAGTATTTAATATTGTGTATGTTCTAAATAAAAAATGAAGAACAGAATAGAGACTCTTACCATGATATGTACTAGTATTAAATTTATTATTCTTAACTGATTCATTTAGATCTTCATCATAAAAGAGGAGAAACAGATAAAAGACAAATTGCAGTAAGTTATTTTGTGCTTTGATTCTTCAATGATATACTTAATTTCCCTAATACTAAACCATTTCTTGTCTCATACCGTGTTGGTGTCCTTACAGTGGTCTGCAAGGTTGAGAGTGACCTGACCTCCAGCTAGTCACTTGATTCCCCTTCGCTAAGTTCTGCTACCCCAGTACCCCTACCGTTCTTTGAGCATCCCAAGAACATTCACCACCGAAGTGTCTGTCACATTTTCTCTTTCAGGAACATTCTTTTTAACTTTGCTCAGGTTTCTCCTCAGATGTCACCTTCTTAGAAATCATTACTTTCCTGTTGTTGTTCAATCGCTGAGTTGTGTCCCACTCTTTGCGACCCCATGGATTGCAGCATGCCAGGCTCCTCCGTCCTTCACTGTCTCCTGGAATTTGCTCAGGTTCATGTCCATTGAGTCGGTGATGCCATCCAATCATCTCATCCTCTGCCCCCTTCTCCTTTTGTCTTCAGTCTTTCCCAGCATCAGGGTCTTTTCTAATGAGTTGGCTCTTCCCATCAGGTGGCCAAAGTACTAGAGCTTCAGATCAGTCCTTTCAATGAATATTCAGGGTTGATTTCATCTAGGATTGACTGGTTTGATCTCCTTGCAGTCCAAGGGAGTCTCAAGAGTCTTCTCCAACACCACAGTTTGAAAGCATCAGTTCTTCAGCCCTCAGCCTTCTTTACAGTCCAACTCTCACATCCATATGCGACTGTTGGAAAAACCACAGCTTTGACTATGAGGACCTTTGTTGGCAAAGTGATGTCTCTGCTCTTTAATACATTACCCAGGTTTGTCATAGCTTTTCTTCCAAGAAGCAAGGGTCTTTTAATTTCATGGCTGCAGTCACCATCCACAGTAATTTTGAAGCCCAAGAAAATGAAATTTCACTGCTTCCATGTTTTCCCTTTCTGTTTGCCCTGAAGTGTTGGGATCGGATGTTATGAGGTTAGTTTTTTGAATGTTGAGTTTTAAGCTGGCTTTTTCATTCTCCTCTTTCACCCTCATCAAGAGGCCATCTAGTTCCTCTTCACTTTCTGCCATTAGAATGGTATCATCTGCGTATCTGAGGTTGTTGATCTGTTAAAGCTTTCTGTTTGGACTAAACTGTATGGCCATTATTTAGAGGCAACAGAGTGACAACAGCATCTTAAAAAAAAAGAGAGACAAGAGAATATAGTACCAGTTCCACTTTATTGGAAGCTACTCATTCTTTCGTTTATAACTTAATCAGGGTTGCAAGGTAATGCTGAAAATTTCTCAGTACCCTGATGAGATTTCCAGACTACCTCTACTTGTATCATTTTTTAAGCCCCTTCTTGGGAGCTTAAACCTGCCTCCTTACTAGCTCATGTAGACACTAACCTAGTTGTTCCTCTGCATGTATCAAAAAATGTATAATCGACTTATCCAGCTCCCCAACATTCCAAGTTCCATTGTCATCTTTACTCTTCATCAGCCTCCAGTAGCCATAGCCAGGCCTTTTTGACAGAATTGCTCTATGAAGATCTCTCTGCCAATAATCTGTCCCTTTCTTACCTCTTGCCTTTCATATTTCTCATCATCATGGGATGTTCAAGTTCATGACCAAGTATTCCCCAATCTGTCACCCCTTTCCCTTTGCCTTCTTTCCTCCTGGCCTGGAGTACAGCAGACACTGGCCTGTGGACTCCATGGCCTGCAACCTTAGTTGGCCCCTAATTTCTTTTGTCTACCTGCCACTAGTCAATGGTGTGCCTTCTTTTTAGGGAATATTTTAGACTTTTGCCCTATTAAGCCCTGTCCTCTCTCTCCTTTTTCCATTTTCAGTAACTTCCTTGTGTTTGAAGTAGACAAGAAAAAAAGACTGACCAGTTCCTGTCCTGGTGAAAGTTATAGTCTTGGGAGTTACGGCCCTGTGAGTGCCAGCTTCAAATTCCTGTTTCAGATACCTGCTTTCCACCTTTGAAATAATTGCCAACTGTACTCAGTATAAGTTTATGCTACCCCTTTATGAAGATAAATTTTTATGCTTTTGATTCTATCCCTTCAGTCATTCTATCCCTTTGAGTTGGTTATCTCCTCTCTTATATTGTCAGGCACTCCCATTAAACCTAAAAACTATTTCATCCTTAATAAAAACTTATCTTGACTGTGCCTCTACCTCTTTCTGTCCCCTCTGCCTAGTTTTTTGGGCGCTTTTACCCAGTACAGTTTGATTTCTCCTGTCCCTCACTGTTTTCAGTCTTTATTGTTTACATCTCCTTCCTTCTTTGAAATTATTCCTTTGGCTTCCTTGACATCATTTATACTCAGTTCTTCTCCCTGACTCTTCTGCCTTCTCTTCTTTGTGAATATTTCCACATCTACCCCGAACCTTGGTTTTTGTCAAGAAGTTAGTCCTTGGGTATTTCATGATTGCCCTTCATTCTCCCTAGGTAACCTCATCCACTTACGGTTTTGACCACTGCCCACTTAGGGTGTGTTATTTCTCTCAAATATCTACCTCCTATTCCAATTTCTGTCTTCTTAAAATTTTTATTGGGATATAATTGCTTTACAGTGTTCTGTTAGTTTTTGCCATACAGCAGAGTCAATCAGTTATATACATATATATGTGTGTATTCCTTCTTTTTTAGATTTCTTTTCCATTTAGGTCATCACAGAGCACTGAGTAGTTTCCTTGCTATTCAGTAGGTTCTTATTAGTTATTTTTTTTATATGTAGTAGTGTATATATGTCAATCCCAAATTCATCCCCCCACACTGTTATCCATAAGTTTGTTCTCTGTCCAATTTCTGTCTTATACTTTGGATTTTTTTAGCCAGTTGTCTTCAGGATATTTTGTTCGAAATAACTCTAGTTATTCCCCACTACTAGGTTTTTTCACATGCATTCTTTCATATTGAAATAGCATTATCAGCAAGTCCTCCTACCCACTAACCTGATCATTTCTGAATAGTCTTAGCTTCCTTCAGGCTACCTTTCAAATAGTCTGTTGTTTTTAAAAAAAAAACAGCTTCTTTAAAGGTAATTTTAAGGTCTTAAAACATGCTTTCACAAAACATTCCATGGCAGAATACTACTATAGATTTTTATCAGGCTGAAGTATTTCTTTCTAATCATGAAAGAGGTGGGTCACTATATATGGTGCTGAGCAACTAGCTATTTTTACATATATAAAAAGTGAAGCCCCAAAATATGAATTTTTATTTTTTGAATTTTTTAGAATCTTAAAAATGTGTCAGATTACATGCAGACTTTATTTAGTGATATTTTTAGTCAGATAAACATAAATGAATTTACTTAATATTCTGAAGATAATTCCACAAACTGTGGTAATTGGTCTTTTCCTTGAGTGCTTCCAGTCTTTATGTTAATTTCTTCTACACCTCTTAGCATCTACAATTAGAGGTTCAGTTATTGTTGTTAGCAAGTAGGTAGTTTTATATTATGTATAGTAGCAAAGCTTTGTTTTTGACCAGACCTCTAACAACATCACTTTTCTGTTTTGGAAGATCAAAGCCATCGGCCAGACAGAACTGAATGCGAGCAACCCAGAAGAAGTGTTACAGCTGGCAGCGCAGAGAAGGAAAAAAAAGTTTCTCCAAGCAATGGCGAAACTTTACTTTTAAGCAGTTAGTTACAATTTTTAACTTTTATTTTTTAAATGATGGGCTAAAAATAAACAGTATTAAAAGATTAAGTTTATATAATACATATGTACATATTTAGTGGCGTTTTCTTTTCAGACAGAATACTGAAACATATTAGTTTAAAAATGAAAACTATACAGAAGACTTCATACCATATCAATAGCTTAAATTTATAATTTCTTCAAAGGAAAGAGTCACATGTTCAATAACAATAAACTAGTAAATCTAGGATAATTTTCTAATCTACTTTTGAGGCTGACATTTCATTTTTAAAAAAACTAGAATATTTATGTAGGAGTAGCTATATACAGTAAGTTCTTATGTCAAGGTTTTGTTGCTTTTTTTTTAAAATAAATAGATTTCTAGGAGTCAGTATACATTTACTGCTTTTCTGCCTTAAGAAAATAGAAGTTTAGGTCAAGTGTTAAGCTTTATCACTTTGACACTGTCCTTAACTCATAATGTAAGAATTTAAAAAGGACCTTAGCAGTTTTGTAAATATAAATAAAGCCTTAGTCACACTAAATTAAGATAACTCTAAAGATTTTTTTTAGAGTAATAAAGTGACTTTGTCATATAAATAGTTTGAAAGGGTACTTAAGTTTTTCGCCCCAATTATGATGTACAAAGAGTTATTATAAAGCAACCTTTATGTCAAAGCCCCAAGTAGGAGCCACAGGTTTTATCTTGTTTATAATTTCTTTGGTATTCCCACTGTTCAGAGTACAGTTTAAACACCATGTTCATCTAAGCTTTACTGGTTAAAAATGTTTTATATAGCAAGGCAAATAAAAATAGTCAAAAAGATGAAAGTTCACCATTTTTTAAAAATTCAAGTTTTATAATAGCTTGCTTGCTACAGCAGCTATAGATAAATTAGTCACCTTATTAAAAAACTAAACCTTTGTAAACAAGTTTAAATTTTATTTTCAAGAACCAAATTGCACTAGTTAAGAGTTTATAAATTTTGAGAATCTAAAAACTAGATTCAAAGTACTATATCATTTAATATACCCTTTAAGGTAACAGTTATCTAGTTGAAAATTCCAATGATGAAATTCCTAGTTTATCAAGATAAACATAGCAACACTGGGTCAAAAGACTTGTTATGGCATAAATCGTGGCTGGCTTTTATCCAGCCAGTATTGGGAATGAAGTCATCTTTGTAAACAAGTACTGCTGTTTCTTTAAACAGCTAACATGGGAATTAAATACATTTCCTCCTTAGTGCCAATTTTAAGTGGTTTTTAAATCAAAGAATGGCAGTGAAACTTCTGAATTGGCAGGACAGTCACAGCACTATTTTCCTGTAAAACTTAAGTTCCATGAAATGCTGTGCAGCACTTCATCAGTTCCAAGTTGTTTGCTCAGTTAACTTTCTTAGTGTTTTCCTGGTGGTTTTTCAGTGCTCTTCGGTGGTGTCATAATGCCTCCATTGCACACTGGTGACAACTGTCCCTCCTTCCTGAAGGTGTTTACATAATTTACTTCATCCTATACATGTGAAGAAATCATGCAGAGATTAACAGCTAAGATGAAACATTGACATGATAAAACAAAGTCAGACCAGACTCTTAGGCTTAATATAATGGTCTCTTTATGTCTTTACAACTGTGAGTAGTCATATTCTAGACGTTCAATGATATTAACTGCCTGCAACTTGTATTTTTAAACTCTACCTGGAGTACTGGTATTAATCTTGAGACACTTAAGTCAAATCTTGATTTGACTTCAAAGTTAATTTTTATTAGGTTTTCTACATTTGAAATCAGTGTCCTCACTGGAACTTTCTATCCCCTCACTATCTTATATAACTGCCTCAAATATTACTCCATTAGTATCCTTACTGTCAGTTTCAGTGCCTTATCAAATAGACCAAAAAATACAAGAAACATACCAGCATAGCCAGATAATTTGTATGTGTCTGTATGTTGTGTCTGTCTTCCATAGAAATCTTCTTAAAAATCTTAAGCTTCGCTGGGCTAGTACTTTTTACTACACTGACAAAAGGTACCATCCAGTCTACACATTCAGAAATGTTGTCCCATTCCAAACCTAGATAAAGAAAAGTTAGAAAAATAACATGTATCATTAGAAAAATACATACATGTTTCTGTTATATCAGAAACATGATTACTGTATTTGCTTGTGCTTGAAAATTTAAAGATAATTAAAAACTCATGTAAAAAGGAAACCAAAACAAGCACATAAAATAAACCAAAATCAATAAGTTTAGCAAGTCAAAACAGGTGATTCCTCTCAAACTGTTTATAATGTGACTATTTTGAGGGAGAAAAAGACTTAGAGCTTTTTAGCCAGTACATGCTACATAGGGAATTGAAACTGTCAAAAACCAAAAACTTAAGGCAGAGCTATAATCACACTGACTAACTTCAAATGGATTTAAATTCCATTTGACTTCATTTTTAAAGAAAATACTTATTTGGCTGCCCCGGGTCTTAGTTGCAGCATGTGGGATCTAGATCCCTGACCAGGGAGGCACCTGGGCCCCTGCATCAGGAACGTGGAATCTTAGCCACTGGACCACGAGGGAAGTCCCAACCTTAATTTTTATTTGTGGATATACACTGGATTAGAAACTACTTATAATAGAAGGGAAGATAATTGTTAAACTGCTTTTTTTCATTAAAATTTTAAAGTCTTGTGTAGCAGGATGCTAAGTTCATAAATAGACCCTTCAAGAGTTGTAAATGTGTAAGGAAAGAACAAAATACACGGTCTTACCTGAGGCTTTCTTAACCACTTCAATAGAGGTAAAGTGGCACAAGGCAGCAGCAGCCAGTATTCTGTACTGGAACTCTAATGAATCGATGGCTAAAATACACAGATCTAAAAGCTAACAGAGGAAAAAGTGCAAGAATTTAGGAAAGAATGAGTACTACATGTCATTAGTCAGCTAGCATTTTAGAGTGCTTACGATGTGGACCATATGCCAAGAATTGCTAAAATTGCAGGGATCCAAAGAGAAGTAAACTGCCATCCAAAGGAAGTTCCAGTCTTGTTAACAGACAAGTAAAGGACTGTTACAATGTAGCATGCATATCCTATTAGGAAGTGCCCTGATCCAGAGTAGGGAAGACTCTGCTTAAATCAGCCCTAACACAGGAGGCAGCCAGAGAGACTGGGGGGTGGAGAATGTTCTGGATACAGGAAACAGAATTTACAAATATTAAGTGAGAAAGTATTACTTTTCTGTGGAATTCCGGTATTTCAGAACACAAAAAATATGAAATAAGGAATATCTTTCCCTCATGTTTTTAAAAAGGGAGCTGCTAGAGAGTTTTGGCCTAGAAAGGGTCTTTAAGTTGAAGTCAGACCTTTATAGTTCTGATTATTCTACTTATGAGAAGCAGGCAGGAAAGAATAGTACCCTCCTCCTGTACTTTCTTAGAATATTTGTTACACACTGGCCTAGGAAAGTTTAAACTTAAAATTTTTAAATGTTATAACTAAATTAGGTGATTTTAATTCCAATATGTAAAATAGGTTCCATATGTATTCAGATATAAGATGGTAAGATAATTATATTGCAATGATTTTATACCATTTAAAACCTAAAACAACTGGCCGAAAAATACCTTTCTGTGTTAAAAATCAAAAAGAGGTATTTAACTGTCTATCTCATTCATACTCCTAGTGAAGAGTGCTCATGATATATTTAAACTCAAGTTTAAAAACTTTTCTAGAAGTTTCAGTTAGCAATGTAAATACTGGGACAGAATTTTATGCATCAGGAGCTTTGTTCTAGTCAGTTAAGGAATGAATTTAATTCAGTATGCTGTCATTTGGTTGTACAGCCTATTTAACACTAAAGAAATATACTAAACAAAACCTGTAATTAATAACATTAGCATATATACAATAAAAATATCAATACCTGAGCAATTTGAATGAACTTTTCCTGAGAATACTGAGGTAGAAGAACTTTAGGAGCATCTTTAAGAGCATCAACTTGGAGGAAAAGATTGAGCCAGGAGATGACCGTTACAGGACAAAGTTCCCATTTTAAAGCCTGTTAATGAAATTAAAATGCCTGTTAATAAGTGTAGTTATATATACACACCACATTATATGGGTAGTTCCTTAAATAGCTGTTTTAAGAAACTTTCTGCTTTAGGCTTATTTCTTCTTATTTTAATGAAAATATTTATAGGTATCTCACCATCTAAAGTGGCTTGTGTTTTAGTCTATTATTGATATAGACCCCTTTATTATACTCTAGTTATCTTTATTTACAAAGTTCATTGGGCCTATTTTTCATTGCTATTTTTCTCATTTCCTGCAGCCCCTTCTCTTCCAAAAGTGTTCTCTACTTTATTGAAACTGCCCTTTTAATTGTATTCAATGACTCCACAGCTAATTCCATTTAAATCTTCCAAGAACTGATTCTACACTTTTTCTTTCTTTCTATGATCTCTAGTGGCTTCTATTCAAAATGTAAAAGTTATAAAAATAAAAAAGCCAAATCCTAATTTATGATATCTTTCCCTCCACGAAGCCCTGGGACTTTACCATTTATAAGTCTACAAAAATTAGGATAGAACAGAGAGTCTTAATCCCTGTAGGACCACCCAGAGAATTCCATCTTCTCTTTATATATCCTTATAGTATACTTCAGGCTTCCCAGGTGGTGCTAGTGGTAAAGAATCCACCTGCCAATGCAGGAGATGCAAGAGACCTGGGTTGGGAAGATCCCTTGGAGGAGGGCATGGTAACCCACTCCAGTATTCTTGCCTGGAGAATCTCATGGACAGAGGAGCCTGGCGGGCTACAGTCCATAGGGTTGCAAAGAGTTAGACATGACTAAAGTGACTTAGCATACATGCATGCATACATTATACTTGAAGTCTGAATCTAGATAACTTTATTATTAGAACATATCAGAACTATACTAAATATAATAACCTATAATGGTAAAAAATCTGAAAAATAATATATGTATATATATATATATAAGCTGAATCATCTTTGCTATACAGCTAAAACTAACAACACTGAAAATCAACTATACTTCAATAAAAATTTTTTTAAAAAGAACAGTATCAGCATGCCAACAAGATCACATTCTAACACAGAGCTATCAATCTGAATGTTTATAAATATTTTACAAGTTTTTAATTTATATTTTACTGCATATAGTTTATAGATAACTTACAAATGAAAGTCATATTGTGTTCTCTGTGTCCTATTTATAAAGCCATGATGCTCAGATTTCATAGCATACTTTCTAGTAGCTAACATTCACCCTTTAATTTCTAATTCAAGGCCCAATTAAATACCTTTATACTTCTCTCCTCTACCCTTCTATTAATAGCCCTTGCCATACATATAGAGAAGAAGAAAAAAGCAGTGAAATATTTCTCATTCTCTATCTGCTGGAAGTGGAAAAACAACTAAGATTTGAAAATCATTGTTGAAATTCATTTAGTACACATACTGTGCTAACTACCTCTTTTTTAAGTTTTAAGTGTTGTTAAACACTTTAACAAATATTCTCAATATAGGAAAATTTGAAAGATGCAGAAAAATAGTTTACAGGTTAAGAAAATTCCCCTCCCATCTTAGAATTGGATCCTAATACTAAAACCTCAGTTTTCACTACTTACATTGTAGTCTTTAAGATTTAGTAAACTATGGTTACTAAATTGCAAGTAGAAATAATAAAGATACTATTACCTTTAATATAGCAAGTTCCATACTTAAGATATCCTCTTCACTGCAAGCACCATCAGTGACATAAGCAAACTCTTGGAGCTTAGGAGCGTAGATTTCCTTTAAAATGGATTTAATTAATATCAAGCACAGCTGAGACTGAGACTAAAACAAACCACATATACAAACCACATCTTGGCTTTGTTTTTAAAAGACAGCATCACAAAGTGATTATAAATTTTTATAAAATAATTCTGTGGCAGCCAAAGCAACCTTACATTTAATATTTTTCACATCTAGGTATCTAAATTAGCCAACTTGTATTGACTGAAACATTTTTATAGAAGTGATTTAAAATCTTAGTTAATAAACAATTAGGAGTATTTTAACCAGTGATTTCAGTGACTGGTTAAAACAAAAAGCCAAACTTGTTTTAGGACTGCTTGGTATACAAGACTAAAACAGGATACTCAACAAAGTCTAGAAAATGAAAATGTTAACCTTACCCTAGTACAAAAGTATGGTTAGTCAAACAATAATTTGTGCAGTTTGTTGATCTGTCTTAATTCAGAGAACAAGAACCAGAATGATGAGAGGAGTAGAAGAGATGCCTACCACAGGTGAGAACAGGCTAAAGATCAAGATTCAGTCTAGAAAAATATTTGAAACATAAAGTATTATTTCAGGTAAGGAGATACTGAATAGAAACTTATAAAATTTGGGGATAGCCCGTAAACGTCAAAAGACAAAAATGTGGAAGAAAAATACACTTCAGGAAATTAATGCATGGTTCAGTCCCTCCTGTACTCAAAACTGTACAGGCTTTGAAAACATCAGATGAAGTTACTAATGATCTGTGTTGAATTTAAGAAAAGTAGATTGAAACTATGTGAAAAAAGATTTCAGGCAGAAAAGTTATTTCCTTCTATCCTGGCACTGTTATCAGATACAGAAATATTAGGCTGGATATAGATCATTATTCTAACCCAAGATAGCATTTATTGCATTTGATTGGTTAAGTAGGTCTCAAAGACCATTCTATTGAATCCAAGCACCATAACTAGGTATATAGAGACAGCATTGGTGGTTTTGTTTGGCACAGTGAGTCATGGAACATTTCATCTAGATTCTAGTTCCAGAATCAAACCAGAGACTTATAATTTAAGAGTTTGGGGTAAATACATCTAGAGAGCTTACCTCAAGTTTGGAAGCAATGAATAATGAGGTAATTCCAATCAGTTGAAGCATATTTTTATTTATATCCTTTTGTGTCAACATAAATCTATCAAAAAAGTCTTGTGCAAGATAAAATGTTTCCCTATGAAGTGTGTATACTTCACATACCTAGAGAAGAATCCAAACATTAAATATTATTCCATTAATTTCTCCAAATTACAAAGTTCCTCTTAGCATACTAAAGAACAGTTTTCTGAAGCCCAACTTTTTTAGGATACCAAATCACAAATGCAGGAAAAAGTAACATGTGCTAATAGAATAAATTAATCTATTACCATCCTCACTGACTCTTAATTAGTTTCATAGGTTTTTTCCACATGGATTTAATGTGTTTATTCCCAGGTTCATTTTGCTAACTATGGATGAGAACTTTTTCCTATTAACTTTTTAATTTTTATTGATGATAAATGGGTGGGTGTTTTCATGATCCTTAGTTTGTCTTCTGATAGTTCCAAGTGATTCCTTTCATTATTTTAGATATACATTTAACTACAAAATGACAACTGTGTTTCTTCAATGTTCTTACCTCATTTAAGAACTAAAGAAGAAAACTGAATGGATAACACTGGTGATGGTCAAAATTTTTATTGTATTCCTTGTTTCTGACTGTAATGGGAGTTCCCCTAATGTTACACTATTACTATTACTAATAAGTAGTATCTGTCATTTCCACAATATAGGGAAAGCTTTTAATTCTCAAAATAATTTCATGAAGCAGGGAGGAAACAGAGGGATAGACATCAATGTGTTACTAATAAACATTTAATGTGTTAAGGAAATTTATTCCTAGCTTATTACACATTTTAAAATCAGGAATGTATATTGAATTTAAAAAAACACCTTTTACATCCATGATATATAACCTTATGATTTTTCTTCCTTAAACTATAAATAGAGTTTCAAATGTTGAACCATTTTTGCATTCCTAGACTGAAAGACTATAGTCAGACAAAGTAGAGATTAGTGCTCTGCTGGATTTGACTTACTATATATTCTATTTGGTTTTGTATATGTAATCATATATTTAAGGGAAAATAGGGATAAATTTGATATACAGCCACTGAATAAAAATCAATTTAACATAAAAAGGAAAAATAAAATCAACATAATTATGCTGAAAAGTTGCATTCATGATCACTAGACATTCAGAAAAAGTCAGTAATCAACTACAGTTTTGTACACATATGATTGAAATATAATCTTCCCTTCTAGTCAGAATAAGGAATAAGATGACTGGATTCAGAAGGACAATATTTTGTATTCATAAGAACTTTTCTGATAGCTCCTGGGATCTATTCTGCCATGTGGTACTTCCCCCTTAAAGTTCACTGTCTCTATACAAAACAGGGAAATTACAGAGCAAGTATCCAAGGATTGTGGGAAAATCAGTTTGTTATCAATACAGGTAATCATTTTCTCAATAATAATTTGAGATTCTTTCAGAATTATTATCCAGAAAGGATATGGTGCCTAAACGAGAGCAGACATTCTGGCACAGATTTTTTAGGGACTTCTGGATCACTAATTATTTCTTTACTGGTACAGTTTATTTCTGAAAGGAACAGAGGGATATAATAAAAGTTACATGGAGCCTTGAGGGCTTAGGGCTACTGGATATTCAAAACCTCCTTATCATTTAGGATATAGAAATTAGGATTCCAAATCATAATTTGATTTTGGTGACGGAGGACTTCTGAGGGTCCTGAAGCCTAGTCCTGGTTCTTCACTTTGCACGGCAGAATGCAAAATCTTGTCAAATTCTGTTCATCTCGAGTATCCTTGGCACCTAGAACAGTGCCTAGTACACAGCAATACCCAGATACCAGGATTTCTAAATTGCGTTTGGCTTATGTGGGATATAGTGGCTGTGTCAAGATTTTACTCTTATCATTTGGTATCATCTGCTGGTGAACAGCACCCAAAAAATGCCTCCTGGGGTCTTTCCTGGTGGTCCAATGGCTAAGACTCTGTGCTCCTAATGCAGGGATTTGAGGGAACTAGGTCCCACATGCTGCAACTAAGAGTTCACATACTGCAACTGAAGATCTACATGCCAAAACTAAGACCCAGTACAGCCAAATAAGTACTAAACAACAACAACAAAAAGGCTCCTGGCAATAGGTAATATACCATGAGGGCACATGGAAAGCATATTATGTTTAAATACTTTCCCGTCATACAGAGAAAAAAGAAATTTGTACTGCTAGAACATACCTCTAAAAGCCAGTCTAGAAGTATTGACCTCATCTGTGGTTCCAACTCAGAATGCAGAACTTCAAAATGTTTGTCGTGAACATATCTGGTCTCTTTTTTTAACATGTTTAGCCAAACATCTTGTGAACATCCCCAGCTATGGAAAAGCGAAAAATATTGTCTGATCTACATAATATACAGCTACCTGTTTCACATTGAGTAAACTCAACTTCCAAACACTGAATTAGAATTTGGAAGGAATAACTCTTAAATTAGGAAAAACTGCTACTTTAAGAAACCATTTCTTTAACGTGAAATTATACAAAGAACTTGAACTATGATAATCTAAATTGACAGATTTCGGGAGGTGGGAGGGGGGATCAGGATGGGGAATACGTGTAAATCTATGGCTGATTCATATCAACGTATGACAAAAAACAAAATAAAAAAATAAATAAATTGACAGATTTCAAGAATGCCTTCTAGTCCCCATTTACTTATATTTTACAAAGGCACCGATTTAAGATAACCATGTCTTCTCGAGAACAATACTAAAAAAGTAAATATTTAGAACGTATGATCCCAGTAGACACAGTCTCAATCACCTCCAGACTGTCAGTACTTTGCTGTAGGAGTTAGGTGGGACAGGACAAAAGGAAGATGGGTGAGTTTAAACATTTGAGTCCATTAATTTGCTTATTAAAGCCAAATATAAATTACTACACATTTTATATAAGCTGTACCTCTTAGTCATTCATTAACTATAAAAAAGTATAGACCTTAATAACTAATCTTGGTAAGAAATAAGAGGAGCTAATCTATCAAATCAAAATGCTGTACATGTTAAAATACTTCCAGCTTAACAATGTACATAAATTACTTAAACTCTATTAAAAAGGTGATTCAGTTCTGATAAGGCTTACAGTCTTCAGCAAGCAAATGAAAATAATGTTATACAATCAATGTTTTAAATACCTATGTCATCTGCAATAGCACTACTGCCAGAAAACATGCTTAAAGACTAGTTTTTAAAAAAGCAGTTTTTACAAGTTTCTATCTTATAGTGAAGGCAAAAAATAAGTCAAAATAGCACCATGTATTACATCAGTAAATTTTAATCTTTGACATTAAATTACTGAAATTTTTCTTACCTTAAATCAGGTAAAGGTGAAGGATTAATAAAAAGATTTTTAAATCTATAATTTGTGAATCTGGAGAAGTCACTTGTTCCTATTTCTTTGTGGGGTGTTTCAATGATAATGCAAGGACTGATCCCCCCGGATAATACAGGTGGCCAACAATTCTGTCATTTAAAAAACAAGAATATATTTATACAGTAAGAAACCAGCTTTTGTCTGAGATCTTTTCTAAATGAAAGCTAATACTTCTAAACAGTCTATAGTTTCCCCCAAACACCATCATTAGCTAACAGTGCTGACAGTCTAGTTAATTTAAGCTGACATTCATATTTAATAGTTAGTCCTGTAACTCATATCACTGTTCATAAATAGTAACAGGTAGGATGTTTTAGACAACAAATTATAGTTCTGGAAATACAAGACATTAGGTATTGAGGGAGAGTAGAAAGAACAACAAAATGCATCAGTAGTCAAATAGCACTTTCAATATTGTAAAATTCTTCCTCTATATTTAGCAATAGTGTCCAGGGCACTTCCCCACCCTCTCCACTCCTTTAAGGCCTGTTTCAGGCCTTAAACTTTAGAATACACGAAGGCAAAACCTTGAATGTACAAACAATTAAATATCTAAAGGGCCCTTTCTCCAGTCAATGAGGGCTTCAAAGAGAACCACTATTTCTACAGTGTTTTCTCTACAACACATAGGCAGAGTAGATAGCAAAGGGCTGGGTGCCAGTGTGTCACCGACTTTACATCCTATTTATGCCCTAGGAGCAGCTATTAGGACCCTCCACTACAGTCAGAGAGGGAACAAAGAGCACTGCATTGGACAGATTAGGCGGGCCCTGGTGCACCAGGCAGCTCCTGGAGGGAGGGATTTACAAAGAGGAACCAGCTGCGTCAAGGCAAACTTACTCTGCAGCTGTAGTAGGATTCAGGGACATAAAAACCACCCAAAGACAAGCGCCTTCCTGCTGACCCCTAGGGGCATTAAAAGTGTCAGAGGAATCTTCCTACCGCAAAACAATAACACAATTTTTTTTCTGTCCCGCATTTGTGTCCCCCAAACCCAGCCCAGTTCTGCATTACCCTAATTTCATACTGTTGTTTCTTGGTGACCTCCTCTTTTCTTTTTTTGACATCCTGGAAAATAAAAACGTCATGGTTACACTAAGGTCCCAGCAAGGAATTTTCTTTCTCCTCTCTTCCCCTCCTTAACTCACTTGGGCCGTTTTCCTCTTCTTGGCCTGAATTACTTGGGCTTCTTGCGGGGAATCCGTCTGACTGGCCTGGGGCTGCTGTTTAGCTTGTAAACGGCTACTATAGAGTTTTTAAGAAGGAAGTTTAATTAGAAAGTGATTAATCTCAAAGGCAGCAACTAATTTTGAAGCATATTTCCAAGATAAAGAATGTTACCTGCGTCTTGACATTCTCTTCTTTCACTTGAAGGAAACCTCTGGGGGCGGGGGGGGGGGGCGGGGAGGGAAAAACCAGAGTCAAATACGTGGTCATTCATACTCTCCAAGTCCAGTCAGAGGTTTACACCTAGGTTCCTCAGATGACCCGAGCCATTTTACCGCGTTGACTTCTGCACTATATTAGCGCATGATTTATTAGACACATGCCTGTATTCCCTCAACTCAAGGTACAGCCCGGACGGGAGTGTCTTCAAAAACATTTTGCAAAGCTCCCTCAGGACGCGCAGGGAAGCAGATGGGATCTTTTCTGCGTCCTGTACCCCTCTCCCCCGGACCCCCACCCCCAACCCTGAGCGGGGCCTGGGCAGCGCCCCCACTTCCCCCCACCTCCCACCCTGCACAAATCGCGGGGAGAGGGGGGTTGTGGAGGCGAGACGCTGAGGAGAAGCCGGTTCCGCGCCAATTTGGAGAGCGGCGGTGGCGGGGGAGCAGGGGGCGGAGGGAACTTGTGTCACGTCCTTCAGTCTCCTTTCCCTCCTTCCCGGCCCTGCCGGCCCCTGCCCACCGCCTGGAGGGGCACTGCGACCCCGACTCCAGATGGGAGATAAGGACGAAGAAAAGGCAGTTCCATTTAAAAAGTGGGGGTCGGGGGGGGGGGGAACCGTGGTGGTGTGGGGAAACCGGTCGGCTCTGGGAACTTTTCTCCCCGTGAAGGAGACCCTGACCCTCAACCTTCTTTCCTGAGGGGATAGCTCCCCCAATGGGGGCGGCACAGAGAAGCCCCAAGAATGAGGGGCTGCTCCGCGGGCCTCCCGCTTAGGGGCAGCCCTCCATCCCCTGCCACCTCCCAGGTCCCCTGCCAAGGGTCCTGACAGGGACGGGGAACGCGGGAACCCGGCGTCCCCAGAAGCCTGCTTCTCAGCCCTGCCCGTTTTCCCTGCCCCCCAGGCTCGCGCCCGCGAGATGGATCGACCCGGGGGTGAGGAGTGGGGAAGGGGTGGGGGGTTTCTTTCCTCCCGCATCCCGCCCTGCGCCCAGCACCTCCTCACCGCCAGACCCGCTACCGCTCGGCTCTCAGCTGGCGCCGGCGCCAACCCAATATATAGGCCGGGCCGGGCCCGCCCCGCGCGCATGCGCCGCAGACTGACACCTCCGGACAGCTCGCTCCCCTCCCCCGCGCGCCCGCCGCCCGCCCACCCGCGCGCGCAGCGCCGCGCCCTGGCCTCTGTCCGCGCTCGCCGGGCTCGAGGGCCCGCAGGGCTGGCTCACCGCGGCCCCCTGCCTTGCCCCTGCCCGCGCGGCCCGGCGGCAGGAGGGAGCCTTTCAAGAGGGCTCCGCTCCTCCACCGCCGCCTCAGCCCTGCTCCCCGCCGCTCGACTTCGTCATCTCCCGCCAGTACGTTTCTGTTCCCTCCCTCCTCTCTCAACTCTCGAAGGCCGGGGGTGTGAGGCCGCAGACCCCGGCCCCGGCGTATGGCCCTGTGGAGGCGGCTCGGGGGTGGGGGTGGGGGGCAGGAGGCACAGAGCGGCTAGGAAGTGGCCATCCTCTGGCGGAGGTTGGCTGTCCCGCCTAGGCCTCCAGGAACCCGGGTTTTCTGAGGAGACTCGCGGACCCAAAGGGCCCGCCCCCTGCGGGCGGGGCGCGGCGCCGGGGACTGGCGACCTGGCCAATGGGAGGCGGGGACAGCGGCACAGCGTGGAGCCGCCTGGCGAGCTGGCCAATGAGAGACGGGGACGGCGGCACAGCATGGAGCCGCCTGGCGAGCTGGCCAATGGGAGGCGGGCATGGCGGCACAACGTGGAGATGCTGCAGAATGTAAACACAGCGCGGCGCGCCGGGGACCGCGTGTACCGCCGCGCGCCCCACCCGGGCCTGCTGGGACCCTTGGAGCCCCACGACGGCCACTCTCAGGGATGCCTGTCTTGCACTTTGCTCCAGCGCGCCCGCCGAGGTATGCATCAACCCTCTTATTTCCCCTGCCCTCTGCTATGCGGACTTGGTCACGACTCTTCGTGGGGGTGGGTCCCTCTACCCCATGTCACCCAGCCGCTGCCTGGCAGCTTCCCCATTCAGGTGGTCCGAGCGCAGGAAACAAAACGCTCGCGCCGAGCCGCGCGGTCCCTCTCTCCTCCCAATCTCCAGTTCTGGAGCCCTTCAAGAGGAAGCGTAGACATCTCTCTGGAGCGGGGCCGAGGGTGGGTGGCATTGCCTCTTTCCCCAAGAGAACGGTGGCTCTCCGGGGGCCATGCCCGACGGGGACAGCGGTTCCACCACGTGCAGGCCCAGGGCCGGCCCGCCGCGCCCCGCCCCGCCGCTGCAGCCGCCAGCGCGCCCTGCGGAGCCCGCGCCAGCCGCCAGCGCGGGAGATCGCCGCCCGCCTCCGAGCGGTCAGGCGAGGAGGCGGTCCGGCGCGTGTTTCCCTCCTTTTCCCCTAGCATCCAGGTTTGGGGTTCCCTTCGCTGCCTCTGCTAACGTCCTGCCCCGGAGCGCCCCCAAGATCGGGGTGTCTCCAAGTAGGACCAACCGTGGACCCTCCCGCAGCCCGGATTTGCGGGGCGAGAAAGTGTGGGGGACGTCCTGCGGGAACAAAGACCCCCGGAGCGGGAGGAGCCGTGCGGAAGCTTCCTGGGCCCCGCGGCGGCTCGCGCCGGACGCCGGCAGGCAGTGTTCGCCTGTCTGCCCGGGCCCGAGTGGAGCCACCGGGGGAGGCCGGGAGCCCCGGCGCGGCGGCGCGGCCCGGGGCCTTCCCGAGATGCACCGGGAGGCGGCGGCCCCGGGCTCTCGGCTCCGCGCCTTTTGTGCCGCGCGGCTCGCGGGGCCTCGAAATCACGCCTGCGCTTCAGGCAAAACCCTCCTTCACCGTTTTCTCGCCACAGTCTCCGGACGCCGGCAAATAATTTGTTTGTTTCCCTCCCAAATTTACCCGTGAGGAAATAAGGGTCTTGTCTAAGGTGACGCGGGCTTCCCAGGTGGCGCTAAGTGGTAAAGAACACGCCTGTCAGTGCGGGAGACATGAGAGACGCGGGTTCGATCCCTGGGTCGGGAAGATGCCCTGGAGGAGAAAATGGCAGCCTGCTCCTGTCTTCTTGCCTGGAAAGTCCTCACGGACAGAGGAGCCTCTTGGGCTACAGTCCGTAGGATCGCACAGAGTCGGACAAGACTGAAGTGACTTAGTGCACAAAAGGTGTCATTGAATCAGAAGCGGCCCAGGAAACTTCATACCACTTAGGATGGTTTATGATGGCTTTCTCGATGAGGGGGGAGTTGGCTCCTTTTTGTAGTCACCTCAAAACGCTGTGCTGTTCCAGTATAAAGCTTAGGGAGCTAATAGCGTGATGGTAAGAAATGGGAGGCCTTCCAACAAGCTTATGACTGGAACGTAAGCAAAACTGGTGGCCTCCGTGAGTGAATTTGGTAGTGACACTGAAAACCACTCTCGGGAGTTTGGAAGCCCAACGCCGGGCAAACTAGTAAATGAGATACCATAATTAGAAGTGTTCTGTGGACCATGCGGTTGACTATGAAGTGAACACTGGAATCCTAGTAGAGGAGACATTAAAATCCTAAGACTGCTTCGTGTGGAAAGGGACAGGGTGAATTCTGCCATATTACCAGGACCCGGTCACTGGTCAGGTGGGACCAAAATGAACAGGGCTTACCTTTCAGGTGGACAGAGTGTGGAATCTTGCTCTGCTGTAAGTCATCTTAATCTCTGTAAACCTGAGTTTTGTGGAGAAGAGATAACAGACCCTCGTTTCAAGGGCGTGTTTCAGATTAAATTTTATAATGTGTATAGACACCCTCCGTATACACAATGGACGTTAATTTGAGCAAACTCCTGGAGTCAGTGGAGAACAGAAGAACCTGGTGTGGTTCGGTCCATAGGGTTGCAGAGTCAGACACGACTTGGCCACTGACCATCGACAACAACAGAGACCCTCTCTTGCATGTGTACCTGTCAGAGAGCAGCTGCTACGTGCTGTCTTCACTCTCCATCCACCCCCCTTACCAGTTTATACTCAGAGACATGCAGATTATAAAACTGCTGTTTCCCAAAGTTTTGTCCTTGTACTCGTCTTTTTGGGTACCTATTTTAGGTATCATCTTTCAATATGTTATCTTTGTTTTGTATTTGTATATGTTCATTTTCAGCTCCCTACTTTTTCTACTTATCCCAGTTTTAATATTCACTTCCTTTGAAATGTATGAAATTCCTTTATACTTGTAACAGTTTTAGAAACTTTGGCATTTTCTAAAGTATATTTTGTCCATTGTACACGCAACGTTAAAACACCATGGTAAATAAACTGTTGCCTCTACAGTGCTTTCATTTTCAGCAAAAAGGAAAAAAAAAGGGGGGGGGGGAGATTCTTAGAAGGACAGATTTGGAAAAAAAAAATTAGGCCCAGCCCAATTATTTTTTGCTTCTGCACCTTTTCTATGCCATACCTCTGTGCTCTTCAGTTATACTCACCTCTCAGGATAGTAATTACCAATTAAAATGTCTTTTGTCTTCAACTAGGTGGTGAGCCTTCTTTTGTTTTGTTTTGTTTTTTAACAGCCAGTACCCACCTGTTCAGAGGCATGCTTGATAGGAGCGTGGTAAATACTGAATTGAATTATGGATAGGATATCTCATTATAGAACTTAAATTCTGTAAGGTTAGAGTGATGGATGGTAGAATTATTCCCAATTAATATTAGGATTTTTAAAATTAATAAACTATCTTTTAGAAAAGTTTTACAGAAAAATTGAGCAGGTAGAACAGAGCTTCCATAAACTCCTCTGCTTTCCTCCACCCTCCCCCACCATGGCAGTTTCCCCTATTATTGACATCTCACTTTACTGTGGTGCATTGATGCATTATATTATTATTATAATGCAAAGTTAAGAACAATTAAAGTCTGTGTTTCATTCAGGTTTCCTTAGTTTACCCTAATATCTTTTCACTGTGGCAGGATACACACCTCACGTTTAGAAGTCACGTCTTCTTATGGTTCCTCTTGGCTGTGACTGTTTCTCAGACTCTTCTTGTTCTTGATGATCTTGACAGTTTTTCGGAGTGCTGATCAAGTATGTTGGAGGATGTCTCTATGGGAATTTATCTGATGTTTTTCTCATGGTTAGATGTTTATGGGTTTGGAGGAAGATGATCACAGAGGTAAAGTGTCATTTTCATCACATCATATCAAAGCTCCATGCGATCATCATGGTTTATGAACTGCTGATGTTGACCTTGATCACCTGGTCATGTTTGTCAGGCTTCCCCACTGTAAAGTTGCCCCCCACACTCTACTATGTACCTACTCTTGGGAAGTAGGTATGCAGCCCACACCTAAGGAGTAGGTCCTTATGCCCCCCTCCTTCAGGGTAAAGTACCTACATGGTTCATTTGGAATTCTTCCATGTAGGAAATTTGTCTCCTGATTTATTAAGTCATCCAATGATTTCTTTATATCTTGTTGCTCAAGTTCTAACTTTGGTCAGGGTAATACCTTTTTATTGTTATAGGGCTGATTTGAAGTTAAACAACAATGAATGTGGCTAAATGATAATCAGCGTTTCTCACATAAGAGAGGAATAAAACTCCCCCCCCCGACCATTTCATTAAAGTAAAGTCGCTCGGTCGTGTCCGACTCTTTGAGGCCTACCAGGCTCCTCTGTCCATGGGATTTTCCAGGCAAGAGTACTGGAGTGGGTTGCCATTTCCTTATTATCTGTATTAGCCAAAGCGAAACTATAGAAGAGCATTCCTTCCAGATTGCAATACTGGATTACCCATCAGACTGTTCTTTATATTTATTCATTATAGACATTTTTCAGTACGCACGCCGGCTTTTTTTTTGACCCGGGGAGTGGTGATACAAGGACCGCTAGTAGAGTTTGCCGCTGCTGCCTTGATTTGTTTTAGGGCACCAGTGGTTTTAACTGACGTTGCATTTGCATCATCAGAGCCAACAGTAATGTGTTGAAAAAGACAAATGTCGTAATCGTAATTTTTTTGTGAAAATAGTTGTGACCTTTTGGTCCTTCTGAAAGGGTCTTCGGGATCCCCACCCCTGCAGACATCTATGGAACACACTTTGAAAACAGCAGACCTAGTTTCCAAATCAGAATGCTGAGAGTCATCTTAGTCCTGTAGTGGAGTCTGATTCCAGCCCCCCTGTGCTGTATTGTCTTCCAATTACTGTTGCATCTCTAAAGGAGATCAGTCCTGAGTGTTCACTGGAAGGACTGATGTTGAAGCTGAACCCCCAAGTACTTTGGCCGCCTGATGCTAAGAACTGACTCATTGGAAAAGACCTTGATGCTGGGAAAGATTGAAGGCGGGAGGAGCAGGGGACGACAGAGGATGAGATAGTTTGGATGGTATCACTGACTCAATGGACGTGAGTTTGAGCAAGCTCTGGGAGTTGGTGATGGACCGGGAGGCCTGGCGTGCTGCAGTCCATGGGGTCACAAAGAGTCGGACACAACTGAGCGACTGAACTGAACTGAACTGACCATCGCATCATTTCCAAATTCTCTTTCCCCCACCTCCTTAGTTCAGGACTCCATTCTTTCCTTAAATACTGCGGCAATCTCCTAACTGGTTTTCCTGACATGTGTGGCCCCTTCTATTTTGTGTTCCAGTGTATCTCCCAGGCTCTCTAAAGCATAGATCTAACCACCCAGCCAAGGGCCTGTTGTGGATCACTTTGGGTTAAAGGCCAAGGCCCCTACTTAACACACACAGCCTCTCGAACCCAGGAAGTTCAACGGGGTGCCTTCCTGCACAGCCCTGCCTCTTTCACTTCCGACCTTTGCGCCTGCACCTCTCCCCCCACCTCCACGGTCTTCCCCAGCTACCTCCCAGGAATCCGTGCAGACGCAGAGACGCCTCCTCTAGAAGGTGTCCCAGAGGCCGGAGGCAGGGCGCCCCTTCAACCCTCGGCCTTCGGCCTCCCCCACGGCCCTTCCCAGGCTACAGGGGGCTGCGGGGACGGAGGCTGCCTCTGGGGGCCCCTCACGCTGGGCCGGGGGCCTGGCCGACCGCGGCCTCTGTGCTCGCCCGGGGCGGCCCTCTTCCCGAGACGCCCGGGGGAAGCGCTTCGCCGCGGGCAGCTGGGAGGGCCGGCGGGGCCGCGGCTGAGCACCGCCCTGTGGAGGCGGAGCTGCTCCCGGGCTCGGGGGCCCTGCAGCCCCGCGGGGTCAGAGCCCAGGGCGCCCGTTCGGTCGCACTGCCCGCGGCTGTTATCTGGGAGGCAGGCCGTGGGGAGGACGGCCTCTAGGGGGTGAGACCGCGAGCAAGCTCTGAAGCCGGCGGGCCGGCCCCCCTCCCAGTGCAGGGAAAGACCAGGGGTAAACGGCAGCCTTGGAAATCCAGAGGCTCTGCCGTGGAGGTTGAAACAGGCAGGAGGGTGAGGGTTGGATTGGCCCCCTCTGGGCCAGGCGCTGTTAACTGCAGGACCTGAACTGTCCACAAGAGCTTACGTTTTGGGGAGTCGGGGACAGAGAGCTTGAACTGTGGTGTTGGAGAAGACTCTTGAGAGTCCCTTGCACTGCAAGAAGATCCAGCCGGTCCATCCTAAAGGAAATCAGGCCCGAGTATTCATCGGAAGGACTGATGCTGAAGCTGAAACTCCAGTACTTTGTCCACCTGATGCGAAGAAGTGACTCATTTGAAAAGACCCTGATGCTGGGAAAGATTGAGGGCAGAAGGGGACGACAGATAATGAGATGGTTGGATGGCATCACTGACTCAATGGACATGGGTTTGGGGAAGCTCTGGGAGTTGGTGATGGACAGGGAGGCCTGGCGTGCTGCAGTCCATGGGGTCGCAAGGAGTTGGACGTGACTGAGCACTGAACTGAGGGACTGAGAATACATGTGTAACAAGTAACTGTTACTAAGCACCATGGGGACTTCCCTGTAGCCTCAGGTACTTTAGCAGCAACTAATTACTGGATGTAGCCAAATAAATACAAATAAATATTTTTAGGTTGAGGTAGATGAACCTAGAGCCTATTATACAGAGTGAAATAAGTCAGAGAAAAACAAATATCGCTTATAAATGCATATATATGAAATCTAGAAAGAGGTTCAGATGAACCTATTTGCAGAGCGGCAATGGGGAAGCAGACAGAAAAAGACTTGTGGACACAGTGTGGGAAGGAAAGGGTGGGACAAATTGAGATAGTATCACGGAAATATATATATTACCATATGTAAAACATAGCCAGTGGAAATTTGCTATACTGGGAGCTCAAACCCAGTGCTCTGTGACAACATAGGGGAGTGGGCTGGGGGAGGGAGGGGACAGATGTATGCCTATGACTGATTCATGTTGATATATGACAGAAATCAGCATAATATTGTGATCAATTGTTCTCCAATTAAAAATAAATTTTTTAAAAATAAAAATTAAAAAAAATAAAAATTTTTTTAAAACATTGTGGAAAAAAAATAAGCTATATGGAAAAAGTAAAATATTCTAATATGAGAGAGGGGACTACTTTAGCAGTAGAAGATGGGGAGGGATATGGGATAGACTCAGAGAAGGTGCTATTTTATCTATTTCATATATTCAACAAACACTGGGCCACCTGATGTGAAGAACTGACTCATTAGGAAAGACCCTGATGCTGGGAAAGATTGAAGGAGGGAGGAGAAGGGGAGGACAGAGGATGAGATG
Organism: Cervus canadensis; assembly: GCF_019320065.1. Classification (NCBI taxonomy): domain Eukaryota; kingdom Metazoa; phylum Chordata; class Mammalia; order Artiodactyla; family Cervidae; genus Cervus; species Cervus canadensis. The sequence continues at coordinate 65,815,629 of NC_057397.1, read as the reverse complement.
ATTGGATGGCATCACTGACTCCATGGACGTGAGTTTGAGAAAGCTCTGGGAGTTGGTGATGGACAGGGAGGCCTGGTGTGCTGCAGTCAGTCCATGGGGTTGCAATGAGTGACTGAACTGCGGACATAATATGTAATAACATAAAAATTCCTGTCCTTCGGAGGTTAATTCTAGTGGGGGCACATAGGAAACAAACATGTTGGATAGTAGTAAAAACTCAGAGGAAAAATACAGGCAGCATGGGGGATGTGATGGGAAATACTGCATTAGATAGATGTTCAGGAACCTGTCTGGTGTGACATGAGCGGAGAACCATGAAGTGAGAGAACAAGCCCTGTGGATGAGGAGGGAAAAAATTCCAAGCAGAGGAACATTGGCATAGTTAACAGACATTGAGGAGATCAGGATGGCTGGAATAGAGTGAGTGGGAGAAGAGACAGCAGGAGGATGCATTTTAAAGTGATCAGCGCGACTGCTGTGTGGAGAAAAGATTCTAAGGGGGAGAGTGGAAGCAGGGAGTCCAGTTAGTAGACCAGTAGGTCCAGGTGAAAGATGATGGTGGACTGGAACAGGGCTATTGTGGCAGGCTTATGGAGAAGTGGTTGCATTCAGGGCATATGCTGAAGGTAGAGCTGAAAGGATATGCTGATGGGTTAGGTGTGTGGGACAGGACAACCCAAAGGTGAGCAGCTAGATGAACGTTTGTCACTTACTGGAATGGGGAAGGTGAAGGGAAAAGTGGCTTCAGGGAAGGATGAAATCAAGAGTTGGTTTTAGACAAGCTAAATGTTAAAATGTAGGAGGAAATTTTAATAGGAAAATTTTAAAATGTTCAGCAAAGTTGAAAGGATTTTATAATAAACACTCATATACTCACTGCCTAAATTTCATCAACATTTTGCTGTGCTTGATCTTTCCATGCCTCTTCTATCTATCATTCCATCTTGTTTTTTGATGCTTTTCCAAAAAAAAAAAAAAAAAATGGGGGATATCAATTTGGGATAATTTTAGTATTTAGGATACATTTTCCCTGGTGGCTCAGATGGTAAAGAATCTGCCTACAATGCAGGAGACCTGGGTTCGATCCCTGGGTAAGGACAATCCCCTGGAGAAGGAAATGGCAACCCACTCCAGTATTCTTGCCTGGATACTTGCTTGGATACAACCCACAGGAGCCTGGCGGGCTACAGTCCATGGGGTCACAAAGAGTCAGACACAACTGAGTGACTCACACTTACTTACTTGCTTCCCCCAAATACTTCAGCATGCATAGCATTAACAGACATCAATATTTGTTTTTTGTTTTAATTGAAATATAATTGATTTCTAGTATCAGTTTGTGGTGTACAACATAGTGACTCAATATTTTTAAAACCTGTTGTTCAGTGCTCGCTTCGGCAGCACATATACTAAATATTGGAACGATACAGAGAAGATTAGCATGGCCCCTCCGCAAGGATGACACGCAAATTCGTGAAGCGTTCCATATTTTTAAAAGCAAAAATAAACAAATGGGACCTAATGAAACTTAAAAGATTTTGCAAAACAAAGGAAACTATAAGCAAGGTGAAAAGACAGCCCTCAGATTGGGAGAAAATAATAGCAAACGAAGCAACAGACAAAGGACTAATCTCAAAAATATACAAGCAACTCCTGCAGCTCAACTCCTGCAGCTCAATTCCAGAAAAATAAATGACCCAATCAAAAAATGGGCCAAAGAACTAAATAGACATTTCTCCAAAGAAGAGATACAGATGGCTAACAACACATGAAAAGATGCTCAACATCACTCATTATCAGAGAAATGCAAATCAAAACCACAATGAGGTACCCTTACACGCCAGTCAGGATGGCTGCTATCCAAAAGTCTACAAGCAATAAATGCTGGAGGGTGTGGAGAAAAGGGAACCCTCTTACACTGTTGGTGGGAATGCAAACTAGTACAGCCGCTATGGAAAACAGTGTGGAGATTTCTTAAAAAACTGGAAATAGAACTGCCATATGACCCAGCAATCCCACTTCTGGGCAACACAAGTGAGTGAACCATATCTGAAAGAGCACACTGCACTCCAATGTTCACAAGCCAACTGTTATAATAGCCAGACATGGAAGGCAACCTAGATGCCCATCAGCAGCGAAATGGATAAGGAACTTGGGTACATATACAACCATGGAAATTCCTTCAGCATTAAAAGAACTGTGAATCATTCTAATAGATTATGATGAAAGGACCCATTATAACAGAAGTTGAAGAAGCAAAAGATAAGACCTATGTTACGCATACTAACATTATACTGAATTAGACAGAGTGGTAACTGAATAAACCCATAGTGGCAAAACCGAGAAAAAGAGACAAGGATTCAGAACAACTTGGAACTCTGTGGAAAAGGCAGGGTGGGAATGTTCGAGAGAACAACATGACACATCGTATTTATCTAAGGAGTAGATCAAGACGCAGCCTCCAGTTGGATGCATGAGACAATGCTCCGCCTGGGCACTGGAACCCACGAGGATGGTAGAGGTGGGTGGGTGGGGGTATCAGGATGGGGAATACATGTAAATCCATGGCTGATTCATGTCAATGTATGACAAAACCCACTACAATATTGTAAAGTAATTAGCCTCCAACTAATAAAAATAAATGAAAAAATAAATAAATAAAACCTGTTGTTCAGTCAGTCATGTCTGACTCTTTATAGCTTATACTCCATTTAAATTTATTATGCAACCTTTGTTATATCCCCTGTGCTGTACAATAGGGCACAGGGGATATAACATTGTGTTTTATTTATTTTATAATGGTAGTTTGTACCTACTAATTCCCTACCCCTATCTTGCCCCGCTACCCTCCCGCCTCCCCTCTGTTATCCACTAGTTCTCTGTATCTGAAAGAATATAACAGACTGTTTCTGTTTTGTCATATTCAGTTGTTTTGTTTTTTTAAGATTCCTCCACATAAGTCTTTCTCTGGTGTGTTTCACTAAGCATAATACCCTCTAGGTCCATTCACATTGTTGCAAATGGCAGCATTTCATTCTTTTTTTATGTCTGGGTAGTAGTATATATAGATATCCATCTTCATTCATCTATTGATGGGCACTTAGGTTGCTTCCATATGTTGGCTATTGTGAATAATGCTGCTATGAACTTGGGGTTGCCTGTACCTTTTTTGAATTAGTATTTTTGTTTTCTTTGGATCTATCCCCAGCAGTGGAATTGCTGGATCATGTGTTAGTCCTGTTTTCAGTTTATGGAGGAAACTCCATGCTGTTTTCTGTAGTGGCCGCACCCATTTACATTCCCACCAACCATGTACTAGGTTACCTTTCCTCTACACCCTCACCAGCGTTTTGTTATTTGTAGACATTTTAATGACAGCCACTCTGACAGGTGTGAGTTGCCATCTCATTGTGATTTTTGATTTGCATTTCTCTGATGATTAGCGGTTTGAGCATCTTTTCATGTGCTTGTGGCCGTCCGTCTGTCTTCTTTGGAAAGGTGTCTTTTCAGCCTTCTGCTCATTTTTAATTGTGTTTTTTTGTTTTTCTTTGGTTTGTTTGTTTTTATATTGAGTTGTATGAGCTGTTTATATATTTTGGTTATTAACCCCTTATCGGTCATATCATTTGCAAATATTTTCTCCCATTCAGTAGGTTGTCTTTTCATTTTGTTGATTGTTTTCTTTTCTGTGCAAAACCTTTTAAACTTAGTTAGGCCCCTCTTGTTTATTTTTGCTTTTGTTTCTTTTGCCTCAGGCGAGAGATCCAAAAAAATATCGCGGCGATTTATGTCAAAGAGCATTCTGCCTGTATTCTCCTCTAGGAGTTTTAGGTATTTAGATCTTATATTTAGGCTTTTAATACATTTTTAAAAAGTTATTCTTTTATATACGGTTGTCCAGTTTTCCCAGTACTACTTATTGAAGAGATCGTCTTTTCTCCATTGTTCAATATTTGTTTAGTTTTTTCTTTGATAAAATTTCAGTGAAAAATACAAATATTAAGTATACATTGTTAACAGATACACTTGTGTAACCCAAACTCCTGACAAATTATAGACTATAACTGTCACTTCTGCAGTTTCCTTTTCTTGTTAATTCCCATTTTCACCATTTTACAGGCAGCCACTGTTCTTTTTTCCACCATAGATTGGTCATACTATGAATATATATGAATGTATATGTGTTTGTATATATTATATGCAGAAATGGAATCTTGCATATACACTATTTTGTGTCTGGTTTCTTTCTTTTTTGTGGATAAGCATATTCATTTCTTTTTAGTAGTACCTAAGAGGTGAATTGCTGGGTATATGCTTCAGTTTTATAAAATAACCATCAGACGTTTTTCCAGAGGTTCATTGACAAAAGAATGCATGGATACATTGTGATATATTGTGTTATGGTTAAAATGAAGTAGAACCACATATGTCGACATATATAAATTTCAAAAACATAATGTTTGGTGTGAGGGGAAGCCAATTTTAGATCGAAACGTTCAGTATGATACCTTTATATCAAACTTGAAAGCTTGTGAAAGATATATTACATATCGTTATGGACACTTACTCGGCAGTAGCATAAAAGCCAGCAAGCAATGATCAATTTCAGGCTACTGGTATCTCACGGGGTGTTGCAAAGATGAATGAGATCGCAGGGGTTCATAATTGGCTTCAGCTCTATCAGTAAACTTGTTTTTCTCCTTAAAAACATCTGAAGCAAATATGGTAAAGTGTTAAGATTTTATAAAGCTGGGTGCTGGATACATGTTTATTACATTAATCTCTGTAGTTTTTGGTTCTCTGGTTGCTAACTTGTATCTAAGTCGCTGCCCACCTCTAAGGGGCTGAGCCGGGACAGGGGAGCAGAGATGCTCGGTCCACTCCCACTGTGTCCCTACTGCGCCCCGCAGTTCAGGGGAAGCGCCTCAGAGCCCCCAGGGAAGATGCCTCTGACCTGCCCCCAGGTATGCAGCCTTGCGGAAGACTGCCAGGCCTGCCCTCCCCTCCTCGCTCCTAAATTTAGGTCTGTGACCTGGGCCTAGCTCTCCCTCCAATCCCTACTTAAAATTGGGCTCATTTTAAAGTATCCGTTCTGTTGGGTTGTTTTGGGTTTTTCCCTCAGTTACCCTAACCTGACGTTTGTGCAGTTTCCCTTAGCCTGTCTTCCCCCACTCTCCCTCTCTAATGATTTTTATTCATTTCCATTTATCTTCACTTTTATTTCTCTGTATCTTCCACGGTGTCCTTCAGAGTGATGTCTCCTCTCTCTTGTGTTCCTTGTAACTTGGTTTTTGTTCTGAAACGTCTGGTATTTATTTTTCTTACACTTACTCCCTAAACCTGCCCACTCTCTGTCCTTGACCTGACCATCCCCTCCTTGAACCATTTCTGCTTTGTCAGCTCCCTGCTTAGCTGCTCCTGCCTCGTTACATTTCTAAAAATTCATCGTGGGACGTTGGGATAAAACTTGCTTCTGCTTTGTGGCCACATTTTTCTGTTGAGTTTTCTTAGCCTTCAGGGAAGTTTTGTTGCTACTCTTCAGATTTTTCTTGTGACGGTACCTTTGTAGAGATGTGTTCCTGGCAGTGCCTTTGATTGAATGTTGACTTCTAACTTTTTATCACTTTTGAATGAGTCAGAATTTTCTAAAATGACTGTTAGCGAGAGAATCCCTTGACAGGAATGAGGGAGCTTTCCGCATTTCTCAGCTCAAGGCTTCCCGCCTCTGTCGTGTAGTGTATACCTGACTTTGTGGCACCTTCGTGTATCGGGGCGTCCTCTCAGTTTAGAGCTGTAACCTGGCCCAGCTGAGCTCCTGTCGTTAGTCCGGGGCGCCCCTGAGTCCTCCCCCAGCCTCTGATTCCCAGGCATCCTGCCCCTTCCTGCCCGCCTGCTCTCCTCGCTTTCCTGAGCTGCAACTGTGGCTGCCCCAGTCATTCACAGATTTATTTCTTCCTCCCCAGCGTCCCGGCCCTCTTCCTCCTTAGTCCGGCTCACCCAGCTGTTCCCCCCGCCCCCAGGCCGAGCCCTCTCCTGGGCTGAAGTTTTGCTGGGCATTGCTGGGACCTGCCCCCACAGGACGCTTGGACCACTTCTGCCCTTCCCTGGGGCACCTGCTGAACCTCCCGTTATAGTTTCCCGTGTTTGTTGGGGGCGGGGGCGACACCGCACACCATACGACGTCTGTGAAATTTCTCATCTCCTTGTTTTACTAAAGATGTAAGCTTGTTGGTGTTTCACACCTCTGTTCTTGCTTGGAATGATTTTCAGGAAAGTGGGAAAGATTCTGCACAAAACTGTCACCATGTACCCATCAGGCTGACCTAGCATCCTTGGCCAGGCATTCAAAGCCCTGCCCAGTCTGGCCTCAGTTTCCCTCCGTGCTCTTGGATGTGACCCCGGCTCTGGCCAGACTCATCTCCCACCAACCCAGGAACTCACGGCGCACATGCCTTGCTCTCTGTTCCAGCCCGTGTTCCCTTCAGGGCCTCTTCATGGTAGCTGTTGTTTTTGGTGTCCCAGCATGTTATTTCTTCCCCCTCTCTACGTACCCACTAACAGGGATAGATGTGTAAACCCAGTATGTTAATCATAGTTCTCTTTCCCTGGGCAGCAGTCTAAGGGAAAGCTGAATGGCCCACACAGGGCCAAAGTCCCTCCCTGGCTTCCTTTCGCTGGAGCTAGCTGACGCCTGCCTCTTGCCTCCGGGGTCACTGTGTCAAAGGACGTTCACCTGGAAGAACACACCATCTGCAAAATCACAGGACGCGGTGACACACGGGGAGAGTAGGTCCTGGATCCACCGAGGGTCCTGACATAAGCCAGGCCGCGCAGTCTAGCTTAAGTGCAGCTGAACGAATCCTGACAAATATGCCTTACTGTGTTCTCCCATTGTCCTGGTGTTTTTATCTATCGTAGCACACATTACACCGTATCATAGTTGTAATTGCCTGTTTATTTGTGTGTGTCTCCCACCGAAAGCCCTTTGCTGCAAGCTCCACACTGCTCACCTGGGTGCCTGACCAGCATTGGGCCGTCAATAAATACTCAGTTGAAACTTCATTTTTGCCTTTCCTAATTCTTCCTGTTACTCAAGGTCTCCGCCTCCAAGTTCTTTGTGCAGCATTACACATCAAATCCAAGAATCTACGTAAAATGTCCCGGATGAAGCAGGTTCTCATCAGAGAGCTGCAGCCTCCCCTTCCCTGGTTAACTCGAGCCAGAAGTGATGTCATCCTGTATCTCCTTTAATTAAATGGTATCCACTCATACTGTCTTCAAAGAGAGATGCAAATGACCTGTAGCTGATGTAAGTTTTCAAGTGTGATTGTAGATGCCAGAAGCAAGGACCTGGTACCGTGTTACATGTAAAAGAATCCACAGTTGTTGAATGAAGAGCTGTGTGCAGCGCAGTGATCAATACTTCAGAGGTCAGAGGGCAGCTGGTAGTGTTATTGGCTGTGGAGTCGTTATGTTAAGTGAGTCACCGGGTAAATTCAGAGGAACCTGAAAGAAGGATGAAGCTGAGTCACACTTTAGCAGAATGGGTGAAACCTGTTTGAAAATCTAATTAAGCCAGAACAACTGACCACAGCTGAAAAATAGTTGCGGTTATTTTCTCCACCCAGACATCTCATTCCTTAGTAAAGGCGGTTAACTCGTCCAGGCTCAATAGTTGGAAGGAGAAATGAGACATGAGGGGGACATGGCAGAGTTCATGATGTCTCCCATCCTGAGTGTAGCCCAAGAAGAGGCCCACAGCCCTGGGTCCAGAACATGTTCATACCTCTCACAGCAGCCTCATACTTCTCTCTGGCTGTGTCTTACATATGTAATTAAAACATATATATATATATATATGTTAGTCGCTCAGTCGTGTCCAACTCTGCAACCCCACGGACTGTAGCCCACCAGGCTTCTCTGTCCGTGGAATTCTCCAGGCAAGAACACTGGAGTGGGTTGCCATTTCCTTCTCCATGGGATCGTTCCAACCCAGGGATCAAACCTGGATCTCCCAAATTGCAGGCAGATTCTTCACCATCTGAGCCACCAGGGAAGTCATATGTACTCATATAATTAGTGATAGTCTGGTTTATTCAACTCTTCTGGTGGATTGTAAGCTTCAGAAGGCCAGAGACCTGGTCTGTCTCGTGCAGAGCTCAGCCTCCCAACACCTAGAACAGTGCCTGGTCCATAGGTCTGGGGCTATAGTAGGAGCTCCGTACATATTTTTTGAATTCATATCTACAATACTGGACACAGCTTGTTTACCTTTTATGTATCTTGTTAAAATGTTTACATGTCCAGATTTCCTTGTCTGATGCAGATGTTAAAAGAACATCTTCAGGTCCAAGTCCTGTCATGTCAGTGACCTCCAGCATTTCACTAAAGTATCTCCAGTGCTTAAAACAGAAGACATTCTTTCAATATTTTCAGAAAGAATGATCTAAGTATCTGATTAGTGAAGTTTAAACTAAGGGAAGAAATGTGAACAAGTGGCTCAGACTTAGTAAGAATGTTCTGCTGAGTTTGTTTTAACCTGTGCAGTTTAAAAGTACCCTCTCAAATGCTTAAATCTTACAGCAACACTGTGAGGTTTATTTTTTCAGTTTTATAGATAAGGGAAGTCTCAGAGGAATCACAGCACTTGTCTAAGATCACATAGCTGGCAGGTTGGGACCTGAATCCTAGACTGCAAATTGTACGACTTTTCAACTTTTTCATAGATACCACTTAGAGATGAGATGAACTTATCAGAAAACTATCAACATTTTATCATTGGAATTATAGAATCTTAGAGTCGGAAGTGGCCTTCCACATCAGAAATTCCAAACCCCTCTCTCGTTTTTCAAAATGGAAAAAGAAGTTTTGGAGAACTTTTGTGAGCTGTCCAGAGGCACGCCTCCGGTTTGAGCCGTGATTCAGCGGATGGCGGCCCCTCCACACTGGCCTCCGGCTGGTCGTCAGATTTCTCTCGCAGTTGGAGACGGTGGGCCCAGCTGCGGGAGGCCGAGCTCTGTCTGCTTTCCTGTATCAGAGGCTCCAGACACCCTGCCCTCTCTTACAGGAGCCTGGCCCTCGCTGGAGGAAACTGTTTTTTTTTTTCCTCTTTTGTCATTTCTTTTTCTTCTTTCTTATTTACCCTGCAGGTGAGGGGCGAAGGCTGTAAAAGAGGCATCTGGTCTTCAGTGTTCCTTACCCCCTCCCCCGTAAGACCTGGTTTTGATACAGCCTTTGAGAGTTGATAAGAATGACCCCACTTACCTCTTCATTTATTTACTGTTATTATTGAACCATTCACACCTCAGAGTCCATTTGTGTCTTCCTTTCTTTCTCTGATGCCCCGGGTGTAGACCCTACTGTCTTAACTGTGGGTGGGCTTTGCCCAGGATCCAACAGACCTTGCCCCTGTCTTGCAGGGATAACTACCAGCCTTCAAGGCAGATTGCATTGTTTGGCCTTGCACATCACTCTTTTTTATGAGTCAAACCCTGATAACAGAAGAGCACAGATCTAAATTTTACCAGTAATCAAACAAATGCAATGAAATACCATTTTTGACTATCAAATAGGCAAAATATTATATCAGAGACCTTGGTAGTGTATCTGGCAAGAGGGTGAGAAAATGAGCGCTCATCCATTGCTGCTCTAAGTATGAATTGCTGTTCCTTTTGGGGCATACAGCCAGCTACCTATTAAAAAATACAGAGCTTACATCCAGTAATGTCATTTTTGTTTCATTTATCCTGTGGAAATCAAGGGTCCAGTTTGGAAGGTTCTATGTCCGAGGAAGTTTACTAAAGCTCAGTTTTTTGTGACTGCAAAAAAACTAAAGACAATTTGAATTTCTGTCAGAAGATGTTGAATAAATTATGGTTTATCTGTAATGCAGAATATAGCATGCAATTATTTTTTAATGAGTTAGGATTATATGTATACTCTTGTAAAACTGTCTATATTACATAAATATAGACATAAAGTAATGGAGTAACATTAATGGGTTGGTCTTACCTTTGGAAAAAACCAAATCTCTGTGTGTGTGTGTTGTTGCCGTTGTGGTCATCAGTCACTAAGCTGTGTCCGACTCTGTGACCGCATGCACTGTAGCAGGCCAGGCTCCTCTGTCTTCCACTGTTTTCCTGACTTTGCTCAAACGTTGCTCAAATTCACGTCCATTGAGTTAGTGATCCTATCTAACTTTCTCATCCTCTGCCGCCCCCTTCTTTTGCTTTCAATCTTTCCCAGCATCAGAGTCTTTTCTAGTAAGTCAGCTCTTTGCATCAGGTAGCCAAAGTATTGGCGCTTCAGCTTCAACATCAATCCTTCCAATGAACAATCAGGGTTGATTTCCTTTAGGATTAATTGGTTTGATCTTGCAGAGTAAGGGACTCTCAAGAGTCATCTCTAGCAGCACAATGTGAAAACTTCAATTCTTTGGCACTCAGCCTCTTTATGTTCCAACTCTCACATCTGTACATGACTAATGGAAAAACCATAGCTTTGTTTATACAAACTTTTGTCAGCCAAGTCATGTCTGCTTTTTAATATGCTATCTAGGTTTGATTTGTCATAGCTTTCCTTCCAAGGAGCAAACACCTTTTAACTTGATGGCTGTAGTCATCATCTGCAGTGATTTTGGAGCCAGGGAAAATAAAGTCTGTCACTGTTTCTACTTTTTCTTCTATTTGCCAAGAAGTGATGGGACCAGATGCTGTGATCTTAGTTTTTTTAATGTGGAGTTTCAAGCCAGCTTTTTCACTCTTCTCTTTCACCTTCATCAAGAGGCTCTTTTAGTTCCTCTTTGTTTTTTGCCATTAGTGTTATCATTTGTATATCTGAGGTTGTTGATATTTCTCCCAGCAATCTTGATTCCAGCTTGTGATTCATTCAGCCCAGCGTTTCTCAGGATGTGCTCTGCATATAAGTTAAATAAGCAGGGTGATGATGTACAGCTTTGACTCATTCCTTTCCCAATTTAAACCAGTCCATTGTTCCACATCTGGTTCTAACTGTGGCTTATTGACCTGCACACAGGTTTCCCAGGAGACAGGTAAGTTGATTTGATATTCCCATCTCTTAAGAATTTTCCATAGTTTTTGTGATCCACACAGACAAAGGCTTTAGTATAGTCAGTGAAGCAGAAGTAGATATTTTTCTGGAACCCCCTTGCTTTCTCCATAATCCAATGAATGTTGGCAATTTGATCTCTAGTTCATCTGCCTTTTAGACACCCAGCTTGTACACTTGGAAGTTCTCAGTGCACGTATTGTTGAATCTCAGCTTGAAAGATTTTGAGCATCATCTTGCTAGCATGTGAAATGAGCACAGTTGTATGGTAGTTGGTGGCTCAGACGGTAAAGATTCTGCCGGCACTGCAGGAGACTTGGTTTCTATCTCTGGGGCAGGAAGATCCCCTGGAAATGGAAATGGCAACCCACTGCAGTATTCTTGCTTGGAAAATTCCATGCACAGAGGAGCCTGGCAGGCTACAGTATATGGGGTCACAAAGAGTCAGACATGACTGAACAACTAACACTTTCACCCTTTGGACATTCTTTGGCATTGCCCTTCTTTGGAAGTGGAATGAAAGCTGACCTTTCCAGTTTTGTGGTCACTGCTGAGTTTTCCAAATTTGCTGACGTATTGAGTATAACACTTCAATAGCATCATCTTTCAACATTTTAAATAGCTCAGCTGGAATTCTGTCACCTCCACTAGCTTTGTTCTTAGTAATGCTTCCTAAAGCCCACTTGACTTTACACTCCAAGATGTCTGGCTCTAGGTGAGTGGCTACACCATTGTGGTTATCCAAGTTATTAAGACCTTTCTTTTTTAGTTTTTCTGTGTATTCATGCCACCTCTTTCTAATCTCTTCTGCTTCTGTTAGGTCCTGTCCTTTATCATGCCCATCCTTGCATGAAATGTTCCCTTGATATCTCCAGTTTTCTTGAAGAGACCTCTTGTCTTTCCCATTCCATTGTGTTCCTCTATTTCTTTTCACTATTTATTTAAGAAGGCCTTCTTTTCTCTCCTTGCTATTCAGTTGGGTATATCTTTCCCTTTCTCTCTTGCCTTCTACTTCTCTTCCTTTCTCAATTATTTGTAAAGCCTCTTCGAACAACCACGTTGCCTTCTTGAATTTCTTTTCCTTTGGGATTGTTTTGGTCACTGCCTCCTGTATAATGTTACAAACTCCCACCCATAGTTCTTTAGGCACTCTGTCTACCAGAATCCAACCCCTTGAATCTATTCATCACCGCCACTATATAATCATAAGTAATGATTTAGGTCATACCTGAGTGACCTAGTGGTTTTCCCTACTTTCTTCAATTTAACCCCGACTTTTGCAATAAGGAGCTGATAATATGAGCTACAGTCAGGTCCAGTTCTTGTCTTTACTCACTGTACAGAGCTTCTCCATCTTTAGCTGCAAAAGGCATAATCAGTCTGATTTCGGTATTGACCATGTGGTGATGTTCATGTGTGGAGTCTGTTGTGTTGTTGGAAAAGGTTTGCTATGACCAGTGTGTTCTCTTGACAAAACTCTGCTAGCCTTTCTCCTGGTTCATTTTGTGGTCTAAGGCCAAACTTACCTGTTATTCCAGATATCTTGTGACTTCCTAGTTTTGCATTCTAATCACCTATGATGAAATGGACAGATTAATGATGCATCCCAATAAACCCATCATAAAAAGTTAAAAATACATTTAATACACCTAATCTTCTGAACTTTATAGCTTCAGGACAGAAATAAAGGACAGAAATGGTATAGATCTAACAGAAGCAGAAGATATTAAGAAGAGGTGGCAAGAATGCACAGAAGAACTATACAAAAAAGATCTTCATGACCCAGATAACCACAATGGTGTGATCACTCACCTAGACTCAGACATCCTGGAGTGTGAAGTCAAGTGGGCCTTAGGGAGCATCACTATGAACAAAGCTAGTAGAGGTGATAGAATTCCAGTTGAGCTCTTTCAAATCCTTAAAGATGATGCTGTGAAAGTACTACACTCAATATGCCAGCAAATTTGGAAAAGTCAGCAGTGGCCACAGGACTGGAAAAGGTCAGTTTTCATTCCAATCCCAAAGAAAGGCAATCCCAAAGAATGCTCAAACTACCACACTCATCTCACACACTAGTAAAGTAATGCTCAAAATTCTCGAAGCCAGACTTCAACATTACGTGAACTGGGAACTTTCAGATGTTCAAGCTGGTTTTAGAAAAGGCAGAGGAACCAGAGATCAAATTGCCAATATCCACTGGATCATCGAAAAAAGCAAGGGAGTTCCAGAAAAATATCTACCTGTGCTTTATTGACTACGCCAAAAGCTTTGACTGTGTGGATCACAGCAAACTGTGGAAAATTCTTCAAGAGATGGGAATACCAGACCACCTGACCTGCCTCCTGAGGAATCTGTAAGCAGGTCAAGAAGCAACAGTTAGAACTGGACATGGAACAACAGACTGTTTGAAAATTGGGAAAGAAGTACGTCAAGGCTGTATATTGTCACCCTGCTTATTTAACTTATATGCAGAGTCAGTTCAGTTCAGTCACTCAGTCATGTCCAACTCTTTGCGACCCCATGAACCGCAGCATGCCAGCCCTCCCTATCCATCACCAACTCCTGGAGAGTACATCATGTGAAATGCCAGGCTGGATGAAGTACAAGCTGGAATCAAGATTGCCAGGAGAATATCAATAACCTCAGATATGCAGATGACACCACCCTTATGGCAGAGTGAAGAAGAACTAAAGAGCCTCTTGATGAAGGTGAAAACAGAGAGTGAAAAAGTTGGCTTAAAACTCAACATTCAGAAAACTAAGATCATGGCATCTGGTCCCATCACTTCATGGCAAATACATGGGGAAACAATGGAAACAGTGACTTTATTTTTTGGGGTTCCACGATCACCGCAGATGGTGATTGCAGCCATGAAATTAAAAGATGCTTGCTCCTTGGAAGAAAAGCAATGACATACCTAGATAGCATGTTAAAAAGCAGAGACGTTACTTTGCCGACAAAGGTCCGTCTAGTCAAAGCTATGGTTTTTTCCAGTAGTCATGTATGGATGTGAGAGTTGGACTATAAAGAAAGCTGAGTACCAAAGAATTGATGCTTTTGAACTGTGGTGTTGGAAAAGACTCTTGATAGTCCCTTGGACTGCAAGGAGATCAAACCAGTCCATCCTAAAGGAAATCCATCCTGAATATTCATTGGAAGGACTGATGCTGAAGCTGAAAGTCCAATACTTTGGCCAACTGATGCAAAGAACTGACTCATTGGAAAAGACCCTGATGCTGGGAAAGATTGAAGGCAGGAGGAGAAGAGTCCGAAAGAGGATGAGATGGTTGGATGGCATCACCGACTCAATGGACATGAGTTTGAACAAGCTCTGAGAGTTTATGATGGACAGGGAAGCCTGGGGTGCTGCAGTCCATGGAGTCACAAAGAGTCAGACACAACTGAGCCACTGAACTGAGTCTTCTGAACTTCATAGCTTCATGTCGCCTACCTGAAACATGCTCAGAACACTGCCATTAGCCTGCAGTTGGGCAAAGTTGATATAAACCCTATTTTATAATAAAGTGTTGAATGTCCATGTAATTTACTAAATACTGAAAGTGACCACTGGAATAGTTTTCTGGGTACAGGATGATTGTAAGGGCATTGGCTGTTTACCCTCCTAATGGTGTGACTAGCTGTGGTCTGTGGTTTGAGAGTATCAGATCGCATGTCGTGAACCTGAGAAAAGATCAACCTTCAGCATTTGAGTAGAGACTCTACTGAATGCTTATCACTCTTGAGCCGTATTGTAAAGTCTAAAGTTGGCAGTGGAACCGTAGTAAGTCAGGCACCACCAGTAGGTGACTATGGAGAGGGAGATGACAGGATACCAACTCAGCTAATGAACCTTATGCTTCAAGGGCAGACAGAAAGTGGAAGGAGACATCAGCATATCTGTGTTGTTTGTCTTGTTATAACAAGCACGCAATGAGTTTATGATTTTTTTAATAAAGTGAAAAAAATTTTGAGAGAATAGGTTTGAGACATGGACAGAAGATGGCTTATAATCTAGTTTCTGTCACTTAATAGTTGTGAGAGATTAGGTAAAGTATTTAACCTCAGTCCTCATCTGTAAAGGACTTCCCTGGTGGCTCAGACAATAAAGAATCCACCTGCAACACGGAAGACCTGGGTTTGATCCCTGGGTCGGGAAGATCCCCTGGAGAAGCGAACAACTACCCACTCCTGTATTCTGGCCTGGAGAATTCCATGGACAGAGAAGCCTGGCAGGCTACACAGTCCATGGCGTTCTCAAAGAGCTGGACACGACCGAGCAACTTTGCCTTTCACTCATCTGTAAAAGGGGAGTAATACCTACATCTCCTTGTGTGATTAAAGGCAGTAACATATGCAAAGCAGATTATAATCCCTCTGTAAATGTTAGTTTGTTTTTCCCTCTATACACACAATTTGTAGTAGAATATTGAAACACAAGCAAAATATGTTGGCTATGGTACCAGTGTGTGTTATCCTGATGTGCGCGATGTGGCATTGGCCTACCAAAGGGGTGATACAGTGGCTCTGCTTGCTCCCCTTAGTCCTTATAGAGATGAAGAATAATGTGCAATGGTGCCATGCCTCTCTGGTGTTATTTACCTGGTGCCTCAGTTACAAGTAACCCAGCTGCAACCTAGAGAGGAAGGAAGAGGGCCTCTGAATAGCCAAAACAGATGTCTGACAGTCAGGCTCCTATGCGATCATTTATTCTTACTTTAGATAACCCGAACAAGCTTTTCCAGTAATGATGCTATGGCAGTTACCCAGAGCAGACAGGAGGGTCTGAGCCCAGGCGTGCATGGAAGACTAAAATGCGAACACAAGTACTCAGGAAGCCAGATGGTCTGGGGCTAGGCCCTGTTTTCACAATGAATAACTGGTCTTCATAATGACGATGCTGAATTATTAGGGAGAAATTAATTCATGCTTCATATAATCTTGTAAAGGCCCCTAATTAGGGGGTTATACAGTCTAGAAGTATTAGCTGCAAAGATGATTAAACTTTTCAGCTCCATTGTGTAAAAAAGTAAGTTTTGTTTTGGTATTAGTGCCAGAATATAACAGAGGTCTTTATCCTATGAGGGAAAGATAGTATAGCTGCCTGTAGTTAGAAGTCTGGACAGCCACCCGTGGCAGGTGTTAGAAATTGTTCAAACAGGATTTTTAACTTGGAACAATGGAATGATCTCTCGCAAATACATTATTTGCTTTTTGACTAAAAGAATATCCATAGTCTATAATTGAAAAATCCGTGGGGCCTGGTCAGTTTCGGAATTCAGAATTTTTCAGATTTCTTAAGCAGTAGTAGGTAATGTAGTAACCCCAGCAGAGTCTGACGTAGCATACGATGGTCAAATATGTTAATATTTTTGTAGTGAAGTATTTATTAGGACAAATAGTGGGTAGTTTATTTATTTATTTTTTATTTTTATTTATTTTTTTTTTTTGGGTAGTTTATTTAAATAACAAAATCACCAACATGAAATAGTGGGATGAATACAGAATGTAAATACTCTAGTAGTCTTATTTCTAAGAAAACATTTTATAAATCTTTCAATATACACAGGTTTGAATTCAGGTAAATATGCCTGTGCAAAGACAAACGTGAACATCCGTCGCCCCTGGTTGCTTGAGCGTCTTTGGGGGAGGAACCTCAGTGCCTGTCGCCAGCAGCAGCCGGAGCGCCCCCTGATGGCAGGAGCAGAACTAAGGGCCATTTTAAGTACTTTTCCTCAGGTCAAATGCTTCGTTAATTTAGGTTTCCATCTTAGCAGTCCCTCTTAAATTGTGAAAACCACCATAAGCTCACGCTCATTGATAAATGCGGCATGGTTCAAGGCTAGCCCCTGACTAATCACACATTTTCACCATCTCATGTAGGGCTGTTTTTTTCCACCTGTGTTTACAAATTCATCTCCATCATCACTGTTATCCTCATGATTATCTATATTTAAAGCCATTTCACATGGTCATTAGGATAGCTACTATCAGAAAACCAAATGACAGGTATTGGAAAGGATGCAGAGAGATTGGAACACCTGTGCACTGCTGGTGGGAATGTAAAATGGTGTCGTCACTGCAAAAGTGTGTAACAGTTGCTCAAAAAACTAAAAATAGAATTACTATATAATCCAGCAATCCTACTTCTGGCTGTATACTAAAAAGAATTTAAAACTGGGTCTCAGAGGTATTTGTACCCCCATTTTCATGGCAGCACTATTTTCATTAGCTAAGACATGGAAGCAACTCAAGTATCTGTCACTGATGCATGGATAAGCAAATTGTAGTATATACATACAAGTCAGCCTTAAAAAAAGAAGGAAATTCTGCAATATGCTACAGTATGCATGAACTTTGAGGACATTAGGCTAAATGAAATATGCCAGCCACAAAAAAGACAAATACTATATGATTCCACTCACCTGAGGTACTTGTTGTTGTTGTTCAGTCGCTCAGTCGTGTCCAACTCTCGCAACCCCATGGACTGCAGCGTGACAGGCTTCCCTGTCCTTCACTACCTCCCAGAGCTTGCTCTAACTCATGTCCATCAAGTCAGTGATGCCATCCAACCATCTCATCCTCTGTTGTCCCCTTCTCCTCCTGCCGTCAATCTTTCCCAGCATCAGGGTCTTTTCTAATGAGTCAGATCTTCACATCCGGTGGCTAAAGTATTGGAGCTTCAGCTTCAGCATCAGTCCTTCCAATGAATATTCAGGATTGATTTCCTTTAAGATTGACTGGTTTCACCTCCTTGCAGTTCATGGGATTCTCAATGTCTTCTCCAAAACCATAGTTCGAAGGTATCGATTTCTTCGGCGCTCAGCCTTTTTTTATTGTCCAACTCACATCTGTACATGACTACTGAAAAAACCACAGCTTTGACTATACAGACCTTTGTCGGCAAAGTAATGTCTCTGCTTTTTAATACCCCATCTAGGTTTGTTATTGCTTTTCTTCCAAGGAGCAAGCATCTTTTAATTTCATGGCTGCAGCCACTGTCCACAGTGATTTTGGAGCCCAAGAAAACAAAGTCTGTCACTGTTTCCATTGTTTTCCCATGTATTGCCATGAAGTGATGGGACTGGCTGCCATGATCTTCGTTTTTTGATTGTTGAGTTCTAGGCCAGCTTTTTTTCACTCTCCTCTTTCAACTTCATCAAGAGACTCTTTAATTCCTTGAGATACTTATAGTATTCCAAATCATAAACACAGAAATTATAATGGTGGTTACCAGGGGCTGAGAGGAGGGAAGTCTGGGGAGTTAGTGTTTGTAGGTAAAGAGTTTAAGTTTTACAAGATGAAAAGAGTTTTGGGGATGGATGATATGGTGATGGCTGTGCAACAGTGTAACTGTATTTTAATACCACTGAATTGTACACTTAAAAATGGTTAAGATGGAAATTCCCTGGCGGTCCAGTGGTTAGGACTCTGCTTTCACCGCAGGGGACACAGGTTCAGTCCCTGGTCAGGGAATTAAGATCCTGCATACTGTGTGGTGCAGCCAAATAAACAAAACACTAGTCCTTAAAAAAAAAAAAAGATTTAGCAAATATTCACTTACAAAAAAAATAGTTAAGATGATAAATTTTATGATGTGTAATTTTACCACACACACACAAAAATGCATTCACACACACACACACACAAAGCCGCTTCAGCATTTTCTCACTCACGACATGCCCAACGGAAGTATCGTCATCAACGTGGAGTGTTTCTTTGATGTCAGTTCATACTTTTAGCTCATAAACTTTGAGCAAAAAGTAGTCTTCTCATTAGTGATAGGAAATACTTTAAAGTATTCATCGCTGGATTTTGCTTCAAACATCACTGTAGACCAAAAAATACAAGCATGATTAAAAATAAACTTTTAATTTTGAATAATCTTAGATTTTCAGAAAAATTGCAAAGATAGTATGGAGTTCCCATGTACCCTGAGCCCATCTTCCACTAATGTTAAATAACCATGGCCAAAAGTAAGAAATTAATGATGGTATCATAGTATTCCTTAAAGCCCACATTTTATCAGATTTCACCAGTTTTCTCATTAATGGCCTTTTTTTCTTTCCTGGTCTGGGATCCAATTCAGTTTACCCCAGTGCCTTTCATCTTCATGTCTCCCTGGTTTCTCCTTGAAACTGTGGCTGTTTCCTTGTTTTTCACAACTTTAAAACTCTTGAGAAGTGTTGGTGAGGTATTTTGAAAAATGTCCCTCGAATTGAGTTTGTCTGAGTTTTCTCATGATTAGTGATGGCACGCACTTTTAATGTTTGATGTATCACTATAATTCCAAGCCTGAGCACCTGATGGCATCCTGAAGATTGAACTTTTTCAGAAAGTCTTTGATTCTGAGATCCTTGTTAACTTCAGCAAGCAAGCATCTAGGACAGTATTTGTCTTACTTGTTAAATGATTTTACGTGTTCTTCACCGAGGATAAGTCCACATCGGCATCGCAGGAAATTCAGGGTGGCGTTGTGGAGCACTTCTCTAGGAAAAGTAAAGTCTTGTAGTCCTTCCCAGGCAGCCTGCCTGCAGGGAATGCCCCCTGTGAATCCTCACTGACCCACCACTGTATCTCTGTTACCTGCGTCCTCCTTGTGTCATGCAGCCCAGGTAAATCACACGCACCTTTCCGGCATCTGAGGCGCTGCTCCCTCCAGGCACTGCTGGTTGTCTACTGGGGCAGCGGGCACAGCACACCCACGACCTGTGGTCACTCTGCGGTGTTGTGCGTGTCTTTCTGAGAGTGTATCTCCAGGAAAGAGCAGTTTCGTCTACACTGTCAATTTGTTCAAGAATAAGGTTTTCACCAGGCAGGATTTTATCAGATTCACCCATATAATTTTCTGATCATTAGAAGCTTTTTCCACTTGATTTCCAGATCATTCACACAGTGATGCTTCTTCAATGTGCCTGCTAAGTCACTTCAGTTGGATCCAACTCTTTGCGACCCCATGGACTGTGGCCTGCCAAGCTCCGCTGTGCACGGGATTCTCCAGGTAAGAATACTGGCGTGGTTGCCTTGCCTTCCTCCAAGGGCTCTTCTCCGCTTCTTCAGTATCTATAGCCAGTTCTAATAATGTTCACACATACCTTCAGGTTCTGTTCTTCATGGCATATGTTCCAGATACACATTCCCTTCTTGTGGAATCCACTGAGCCAAAACTTGGTCCAGGTCTTAACTCTTTTGTTCTATGCAACGTTTTCTGTTTTTTTATTTTTACTAATTTTTGTCCATCATCACTATATACCTTAAACAGCACCTGCTTCTTTAAGTCATCTTTAATAATTATTCTACTTCATAATCTCCAGTAAGATGCCTCACAGACTGCAGGATCAAGCTTCTGTAATGACGTCACTGTGCTGTGCTGTTGTTAATGAGAAACACTTCTTTTCTTCTTTTTATCTTCTCACTATTACCACAGGGTATCTTTGACTCTGTTTGACGTTTTTACGGTTACAAAAGAACCAAAAAAAAAAAAAAGCAACAAAACACCAGTATTCAGCAGATATTTTAGGAGGATTGTTATGACACAATTGAGTCTTAGGTCAGTTCAAGCCAGGTTTTGCTTCAAAATAAGTTTTGTGCCAAAGCTATGAAATAACTTTTGGTTTTAAGAGCTCTTAGACTTCAGAATTGCCGATAAGCAACTATGGACCCATTTAAAAAGTCTTTTGCCCATGCCTCATATCAGGTGAGATCTTAGTTCCTGACTAGGGATTGAACCTGCGCCCCCTGCATTGGCAGTACAGAGTCTTAACCATTGGATTAAGGGACATCCTTAATGTCCATCATTATGTCCCTGTCCATACCAGGGACATCCCATGGGCCTACTTTTTTTGGAAGATATTTTTCATGTAGTGAAAGAAATAACAGTTCCCTTCATTAAACAATGTTTCTTGAGCACCTAGGACAGTGAGAATGCATTTTTGTTTGTTTGTTTTTAACCAGAGACCTCTTTAGCCTTGGAGCTCTAACTGCCAAACAAAGGTTCTGTTTGGCACTGAAATTTCATTTATAGAAACAACAAATATTTTGACTTGTATACAAAGTAATACTCAAAATTCTCCAAGCTAGGCTTCAACAGTATGTGAACCAAGAACTCCAGGTGTTCAAGCTGGATTTAGAAAAAGGAGAGGAACCAGAGGTCAAATTGCCAACATCCGCTGGATCATAGAAAAAGCAAGGGAATTCCAGAAAAGCATCTACTTCTGCTTCACTGACTATGCTAAAGCCTTTGACTGTGTGGCTCATAACAAACTGTGGAAAATTCTTAAAAAGATGGGAATACCAGACCACCTGACCTGCCTTTTGAGAAATCTGTGTGCAGGTCAGGAAGCAACAATTAGAACCAGACTTGAAACAACAGACTGGTTCAACATTGAGAAAGGAGTGCTTCGAAGCTATGCGCTGTCACCTGTTTATTTAACTTCCATGCAGAGCGTGTTATGCACAGCGCTGGGCTGCGTGAGGTGCAAGCCGGAATAAAGACTGCTGGGAGAAACATCAGTGACCTCAGATATGCAGATGACACCACCCTTATGGCAGAAAGCAAGGAACTAAAGAGCCTCTTGAGGAAGGTTTAAGAGGAGAGTGAAAAAGCTGGCTTAAAACTCAGCATTTAAAAACAAAGATCATGGCATCCAGTCCCACCACTTCATGACAAATAGTAGATGGGGAAAGAATGGAAACAGTGAGAGACTTGATTTTCTTGGGCTCCAAAATCACTGCCGATGATGACTGCAGCTATGAAATGAAAAAAACACTTGTTCCTTGGAAGGAAAGCTATGACAAACGTAGACAGCATATTAAAAAGCGGAGACATTACTTTGCCAACAAAGGTCCATATAGTCAAGGCTATGGTTTTTCCAGTGGTCATGTATGGATGTGAGAGTTGGGCTATAAAGAAAGCTGAGTGCCAAAGAATTGATGCTTTTGAACTGTGGTGTTGGAGAAGCCTCTTTAGAGTCCCTTGGACTGCAAGGAGATCTAATCAGTCCATCCTAAAGGAAATCAGTCCTTAATATTCATTGGAAGGACTGATGCTGAAGCTGAAACTCCAAAACTTTGGCCACCTGATGCAAAGAGCTGACTCATTTGAAAAGACCCTGATGCTGGCAAAGATTGAGGGCAGCAGAAGGAGATGACAGAGGATGAGATGGTTGGATGGCATCATCGACTCAATGGATGTCAGTTTGGGCAAGCTCTGGAAGATGGTGAAGGACAGGGAAAGCGTGCTGCAGTCCACGGCATCTGAAAGAGTCAGACACGGCTGTGAGACTGAACAACAGCATACAATTCAGGCCATGCATAAGATTTGTCAGCTTAATATATATTGCAGCCTCGGTATTTATATTGAAAATGGCTTAGATTTTTTACTGGTTTTCCCACAAATCCGGGGTCTCAGGCTGAAAACTGCCACACATGTCCCAGGTTCTCCACACAGAAGTGAACATACGGTTCTTAGAAGCACGGAGTGGCTAACATGTGGAGCCCCCATATGAAGCTGAGCCACAGGTGTCCAGGGCTCAGGACTTAAACTTAGCATGAGCCCTGAGAAGGTTCATAGATCGTTGTTCTCAAAGCACAAAAGCAAGCAGAAGTAGAATTGGGGCTTCAGAGAAATGAGTGGCTGGGAGTCTGCTGAGGGGGACTAGGAAGAAACAGAAAGACCTGTGGGGGTAAGTGATGCCTGTCCTAGACCTTGTAGGGTGAGCGGCTTCCAGTGGGCGGGTGGGGAGGCACCCTGCCCTGGTGTCCGTGCCCTCGCTCTTCATCAGTAGTTAGATCCCCTTATTTCGCTGAAAGAAAGGCCAAGTACCCTTCCCCTTCTCCCTTGCAACTAGTAGAGACCACCAACTGGAATTCCCGCCGCAGCAGGTAAGCAGAAACGGTGTATACGGCTCAGGCAGTGAGGCGGGAATGTGCGGTGAGTTTGTAAGTCTTCAAGGAGCTGAGGGAAGTAGCAAGATGGCATGAAAGAAAAATAAAGCCTTGTGAAAGAGCCCGACGCAATATTTTCCCCCTCCGTTGTTTCTCAGTAGCAGCTCCACACTGAATCAACACAACGCATCACTCAGAGGCCAGCCAGGTGCTGGTCCGTGGGATCGATACCACCCCACAGCAAGAGACATCCTCAGGAGAGCCCCTGTCCCCGGCCCTTCCGTCGGAGGGGGAGAGGCCAGCGCCCTGCCCCTCACAGCCCGTTCATGACCCGGCTCCGGCAGCCCAGCTGTCATCCTGTCAGATACTTCTGTGTATTTAGCATTTACATTTAAAGAAATTACTACAGAGTAGGCCCAATTTTAGCTTACCTTACCTATTAAAACAAACAAACAAAGAAACAAACAGAAAAACAGCCAGAAGAATGAATTTAGAAGACAAACCACTGAAAAGGGTACTATCAATATTTAAGTTCCTACAATAAAAATCCTACAGTAACACCCCAAGGAGTGCAGTCCTCTGCTTTCTGCCTGTTCCCCAGGGTCCCCGGGTTAGAGGTACAGAGGCATTTAGTCACATCTTCAAGTCAGCTTTACTTCCTCGGGATTGTTTCACACACTTACTGGAATTTCAGCCACAGCACAGGTGTTGGTATGGGATGTGACCAGAACTCACATTTTCCAGTATCTGACGAGGGTATTTCAACTGAAAAATAGATGTAAAATCAGTTCTGCCAGAACTGACAGTAAACATAGTAAATCTTTGGGTCTGAAATAGGTGATTTTTGTATAATAACCAAGTATTTGAATTACCAAGAAGTGTCTTAGCAATGGCACCCCCACTTTATGGTCCTAAAATAGAAAATACAGCCACAAAGAATCTCCGTCTAGAAGAAATTTAGTGTGTCGGCACTTCAGATTTGAAAAAATGTCAAGTGTACGGACTCTATTAAGAGGGAGGTGCAAAGTTTTAGTTGGAACCTGAAACTGATGTCATCTTAATTTGTCAAGTCCTCCCCTGAACGTTGCAACCTCGCGCGAGTTCTACCAACCCAATTTTATGACAAGGTATATAGGAAAGAATCCTTAAGTTTATTTACATTGCTTTAAGCATATGAAATACATCCATTTCTTCATCATTTTGCTTAACAGCAAGAGCATTAACGGAAGTTTCTTTGTGTTAATAATCCCTCAGGTACTTCTGCAGAACTCTGGGGCTGCAAATGCATTCTGCAGCACGTGTTGCCGAACGCAACATGTTTTTGGATCAGCAAAACTTCTTGTAAGATGTTCCCTAGTTCCAAGACTTTCTAACTTGTTCTGGATTTCTGGGTATATATTTGCAATTTTTCTCTCCTCCACCCCCGCCGCCCCCGCCCAAAACTACTGCCTGACCTGTGAAACTCAGAAACTTCTAAGTGCAATGGACTGATCCGTTTGACTCCCTTACTGATGTGTGCCATCGACACAGCCCAGGCTCATCAGGGAGACAAAGCCAGGTGCTGTTCTTGTCCCCTGCGGTCCAGGCTTGGTGTGAATCAGGAAACCTTGGCCAGGGCCTCCTGGGGTTTCAGAGATAATAGGGACAAGCGGGTTCTGGGAAGGCTGGTTGAGAAAGAAGCTGTCCAGGGAAGCCACCACATCAGCCTCTGTTACTGTTATTTTAGAGGCTTCGTTTATCATCAGCAAAGCCTGGGCAGCTCTGTAACTGCTAATCCACTTTTCAGTTTCACAAACTTCTCTAGGGTGAGCCTGTTAGAATTGCAGAGTCTCTGGCCCTACCCTGGACCTAGTGGATCAGAACCTGCATTCTTCATAAGGTCTCCCAAATGATTCACCTATGCATTAAAGCTTGATAGCACTGGGATAGGGGTCTTGAGGTGAGCAGAGAAGGGAATTGTGTTGGGTTGACCAGGGGCACAATAGGATGGCCCAACACTGATGCTCGAGCTTGTACCCCCGAGTGTCTCATGTTCCCAAGCCCCTCCGCTGTGTGACGCTCCAGTAGCTCTTAGGCAGCTCGAGTGTAGAAACAAAGGCCTGCATTTGGACTGGCCTGAGGCTGGAGATCAGCAGAGGAGGCATGTGGGAAAGAGAGAAGGTGCAGAGTTAAGTGTGCGATCACAAGGATGGTGCAAAATGGCGTTGAGGCTGGGTGGGAAGGGGGGTGGCCGTGAAGGGAGAGGATGACAGCCTGTGTAGTTCTGAGAACAAAGCAGGTTCTCTGGTAAAGTGGGGAACGCTGCCTGGCAGAGCAGCGGTCCGAGACTGCTACATAGGAGCTGTGGAACTGCTGCTAGGCATAGAGATCGTTATGGGTGGAGGAAATGTTCTGTATCTGAAACTGCCTATTATGGTATTCCCTGGCCACATGTAGCTATTGAATACTTGACATATGACTGCTGTGGCTGAGGGACTGAACTCTTACTTTTATTTGATTCTAAGTAAAATAACCACACATGGCTAGGGGCTACCATCTGAAGTTTTTATTTGAAATATAAATTTTCATGCTAAAGAAGGATGCCTCAGTATTTTAGACCTAAAATTAACCCAAAGACACAGAACTCGTCTTACTATAATTCTCAACTGCGTATCATCCACGGTCTAATAAAACAGAGGGAGAACCACTAAAGGAAGGAAGGAGATCAAGATAGAAGGATGCAGCAGGGAGCAGGGAGCAGTCACACTCTTCTCTGGCTGGTCACCTGAGACCAAGAAGGAGCTTTATGGTGGGTGGGCCAGCGTCTCATTTCCAGGGCAGCAATGGGAACCAGCCTTCAAGAGCTCAGTATCTTGTGCCTGGGATGTCCGTGCCCAAGGAAAGGACTAGGGCTCCCAGGGGAGCCTCCCTCCCTCTGGGGAGGGACACGGAGGACTGGGATTCCTGACAGCTGACTTCCCTCTTCTGCCACCAGGGATTCTCAACTTCAGTTGCCTAAAAATCCCAGGGAGCATGAAGAACCCAGATTCCCAGTCATCCTCCAGAGATTCTGATTCAGTAGGTCTGGAATAGAACCAAGAAGCTGAAAAAAAGTTACTTAGTTTCATTGAGTTTGTGTTAAATACAAAAGGATGTACACAGTGCAAAGTGTATCTTTCTCTAGCCCACCTCCTAGAGCCCAGGTCTCCCACACTCCTGTGATTTCTCTTTTTCACGTTTTAAGACTCACTCCTGTCTGATGTCTGTGGCTCCAGGTGGCCCACTGGCCCTGTTGCACGGCCGTGTTTTGCACGAGTGCACCACAGCTTATCCAGTCTGCCATCGGAGGACAAGTGGGTTGTTTCCAGTTTCTGGCTGTTGGGAAAAAAATGCTGAAAGGAAAGTTCTGGGACGTGAGTCCTAACGCACAGAAGCACACATTTCTGTGTGGTCTGCACCTGGAACGGAACTGCCAGGACACAGTGGTTGTGTCAACAGTAGACCCACCTCCACTTGTCATTGTCAGTGTTGGATTTTTGCCAATCAAGTGAATATATAATCATATTTCATTATGCTTTTAATTTGCATTCCCATCATAATTAATGAAGTTTAGCATCTTTTCAAATATTAATTGGCCCTTTGAGTTTCCTCTGCTGTGAAGTGCCTGTTCAGGGTTTTAACCATTTTTCTACTACATTTTTGAACTTTTAACTGTTTTGCCAGATTTCTATAGGTATTCTAGATACCAGTCCTTTGTTGATTATGTGTTGTGAACATCTTTTCCCACTTTATGGCTTGTCTCTTCACTCACTGGAGCATTTTTTATTTTGAAGTAATCTTAAGACTTCCAGAAAAGTTGCAAAAATAATACCCTCATTTAACTTCCCCTAGTGTTAAAAACGTAACATAATCAGGACATAAACACTAGTATCACGTAAATCGACCCTGAATATTCATTGGAAAGACTGATGTTGGAGCTGAAGCTCCAATACTTTGGCCACCTGATGCGAAGAGCCCACTCATTGGAAAAGACCCTGATGCTGGGAAAGATTGAGGGCAGGAGAAGGGGGCAACAGAGGATGAGATGATTGGATGGCATCACCGACTCAATGGACATGAGTCTGAGCAAATTTCGGGAGATGGTGAAAGACAGGGAAGCCCGGTGCTGCAATCCATGGGGTCATAAAGAGCTGGACAGACAGTGACTGGACAGCCATAACATAGTAAGGTCATAACTTTATTGGAATCTCCCTTAATGTCCTTTTTCTATTCCAGGACCCCACATGGCATTTAGTTGTTGGGTCTACTTAGTTCTCTGACAGTCTGTGGCAGTTCCTCATTCTTTTCTTATTTTTCATGACCTTGACACTTACGATGAGTACTGGTCAGGTGTTCTGTGGAATGTCATCAGTTTGGATTTGTCTGATGTTTTCTCATGGATCAAGGTTAGCTTTTTGACAAGACTGTCACAGAAGTGATGTAGTATCCTTCTCAGTATATCTTACTAAAGAGTACGTGATGTTAATGTGTCTTTAACATTCTTTTTTTAATTCTCATTTTTGGCTTTGCTGGGTCTTGGTTGCTGTGCACAGGCTCTCTCTAGTTGTGGCGAGTGGGGGTTACTCTCTAAGTGCTCGGGCTTCTCGTTGCTGTGGTTTCTCTTGTTGTGGAGCACGGGCTAATGGTGTTAAAATGGAATGAAAAGGTGTCAGGGTAAACTATGTTTATCTATACACATATTAAAAATTGGGCTTCCCAGGTGGCGCTCGTGGTAGAGAACCCGTCTGCCAATTCAGGAGACATAAGAGATGCGGGTTCGGTCCCTGGGTTGAGAAGATCCCCTGGAGGAGGGCATGGCAACCCACTCCAGTATTCTTGCCCGGAAAATCCCATGGACAGGGGAGCCTGGCGGGCTACAGTCCATGGGATCGCAGAGTCGGACACGACTGATGCAACTTTAGCAGCAGTGCTGTAGCAGAAGCATGTTAAAAATCAGTTAACCCTGACACCTTTCATTCCGTTTTAGCACCTTAAGCCCATTCTAGTCTTCCCCATTTCCTTAGCTGTAACTTCTTTCTCCACTAGTGTAATTGGTTTTCGTTTTTCTTTGGCCCATACCACACAAGGGATCAAACCCCAGGGCCCTTGGCTGTGAAAGTGTGGAGTCCTAACCACTGGACCACCAGGGAATTCCCTGTAATTTGTTTTCCATGCCGCATAATGTTACCACAAATTCAGTGGCTAGGAACACCACCTATTTTTATTTCAGCTTCTGTAGGTCAGAAGGATCTACCTCTGTGCTCTCCCGGGCTGTTGGCAGATTGATTTCTTTGTGACTGTTGAATTCCTAGCAGCTTATTTTTCAGATCCAGCAATGGAAAGAGAGTTTCTACTGCTTCAAGCCCATGACCTCTAGACTCTCCTTCAGAGGGCTTGCCTGATTGTTCAGTCCATCCAGGAGACTCTTTTGATCTTAAAATCAGCCGATTAGGGACTTTATTACATCTACAAAATCCCTTCACCTTTGCCATATTCTGTTGGTTAGAAGCCTTCACTGAAGGAAGGGAAGGGATTACAGAAGCTGTGACCTTGCTCGGGGTCACCTTAGTGTGTGTCTGGGTCATGGAGTGTGAAACTGGCTCTCATTATCCACCATATATTCCGTTCATATATATTCAATATATCAATATATTCAGTCCTAATATACATACAAAATGACGGAATTGCTAACTGATAACCTTTGTGAGCAGCAGATGACTACTTGGCTTATTTGTCTACAGTTCTTTTCATCTTAGCCTTATATTAATGGTAACCATTCAAAATGCTAATTTCCAGTTACTTAACCACACTTTCAGTGTGGTTATAGTCTCATTTGTAATAGGTCCAATTGTAATTGCTTCCAATTGAGATTCCTCCTTCACACACTCTGGTTGATTTTCATCTTTTATTTTGTGGGGGTGCTGGAAGCATTACTATGGTTTCTAAAAGCCAAAACTATACAAAAGGGACACTCAAGAGACATGTTGCTCTTTCCTCATCCCAAGGAACCTGTCCCAGTCCCTCTCTTCAGCTTTCTTACCTGCCCTCTGCAGGTTTAATAACGTCCCTGGTGGTTCAGAGGGTAAAGCGTCTGCCTGCAATGCAGGAGACCCAGGTCTGATCCTTGGGTGGGAAAGATCCCCTGGAGAAGGAAATGGCAACCCACCCCAGTATTCTTGCCTAGAGAACCCCATGGACAGAGGAGCCTGGGGGGCTGCAGTCCATGGGGTCACAAAGGGCCAGACACGACTGAGCGGCTTCACGTTCTTTCTAAAGGTTTAGCGGCTGGTTTATTCTTCCTGTATTTTGTACAAATGAGCAGATACATGTGTTTTCTTATATTCCCTTCTTTCTTGCATGGAGGGTATCTTACTTTAAATACTCTTTTGCACTTTGCTTTTTTTTTCCACTTCAGAGCCTCAGAAATCACTCCTTATCAGTTCATAGAGTTGATCTCATTTCTTAAAACCAATGAGCATTGACCTCCATTATGCAATGCACCACAATATTTTCAACTCTTCTCCTATGTTTAAACATTTAGGTTGTTCCTAGCATTTTACAGACAATGCTGCAGTGACTAGTCTTCTGGCCAGTATAAATTCAAATGAAGGAGCTAGATAATCTTAGCAGATGTCAAACTGTGAGACCCTGACATACCCATCCCTCACAAGCCCGTGTGCTTCTGAGTCGCCTACGTTAGACTCCGTGCAGTCACTGCCCTTGAGCTGTGATGGAGCTGCTGGATTCCCCTGACACTCCAGTCACCCGGAAGTGGGCCTGCCAAAGACTCAACAGCGCCCCTCCACCTGCCCCGCCCGGGTAGGCGCTTTCATTTCATGCTGCTCCATCCCAAACCAAACGGACCTTATTTTCGTCTTTGGGGTCACCCCTTTTCTTCACCCCTGCCCCCAGTCTTTTCATCTCAGCTGAGAGTTTCAAGAGATAACAAAAATGTATCCTGCAGTAAGCTACTGTTCTAGAATGCCAGTCTTCCTCAAAGATCCCTTCACACAGGAGTTATTCTTTGTGCTTCCTATTCAAATATTCTGAATGTTACTGGCTTATTTAAACTAGAGGCAGAGGAATTCCCTCACGGTCCAGTGCCTAGGGAACTTCCCTGGTGGCTCAGATGGTAAAGGCTCAGCCTGCAATGCAGGAGACCTGGGTGTGATGCCTGGGTTGGGAAGATCCCCTGGAGGAGGGAAATAGCTACTTACTCCAGTATTCTTTGCCCGGAGAATCCCATGGACAGAGGAGCCTGATGGGCTGCAGTCCATGAGGTGGCAGAGTCGGCCACGACTGACGCTCCAGTGTTAGGACTTGGTGCTCCCACTGCTGTGGCCCAAGTCCAATCCCTGGTTGAGAAACGAAGGGCCTGCAAGGTGTGCAGCATGGCAGAACAACAGAAACCAAAACTGAGGACGAGAGTGCCACAGCGGGACATCCGCGGGCCTCAGGGGTGTTGTCCTGCAATGCTTACGTGAGACTGTGTCTGCATTTATCTGGGAGAGGAGCTATGAAGAATCCTACCAAGCTTGCTTAAAAAAGGCTAAGAACCAGTACATTAAATTCTGTATTTGTTTTTTTAACACAGATTGGCTGGAGGGAAAAGGTTCTGGCTGGGGTCATTCCCAAATTCATGTTCAGGTAAATGATTATTCATTTTAGCTGAAAATTTTTAATACATTAATTTATACAAGTTTTTTAAAAAAGTAAAGTGCATATTAAACATATCCTTTGGACAAGTAAAACTAAAAAGCATTCACTTTAAGACAGCATATTAAAAAGCAGAGACATTACTTTGTCAACAAAGGTCAGTCTACTCAAGGCTATGGTTTTTCCAGTGGTCATGTATGGATGTGAGAGTTGGACTATAAAGAAAGCTGAGCACAGAACTGATGTGTTTGAACTGTGGTGTTGGAGAAGACTCTTGTGAGTCCCTTGGACTGCAAGGAGATCCAACCAGTCCATCCTAAAGGAGATCAGTCCTGGGTGTTCATTGGAAGGACTGATGTTGAAGCTGAAACTCCAATACTTTGGCCACGTGATGCGAAGAGCTGACTCATTTGAAAAGACCCTGATGCTCGGAAAGATTGAGGGCAGTAGGAGAAGGGGATGACAGAGGATGAGATGGTTGGACGGCATCACCAACTCAATGGACATGAGTTTGAGTAAACTCCGGGAGTTGGTGACGGGCAGGGAGGCGTGGCATGCTGTGGTTCATGGGGTCGCAAAGAGTCAGACATGACTGAGTGACTGAACTGACTGATTGATTAAGTAAGTTGTACATAGTTTTTAAAGCTAATGACCATAAAGATAAAATAAAAGAATCTGACAAATGTGAAGGTAAAGGACATTTTATTTATTGACAGATTAAAAACCGTAACTCCAGGTAGTGCAAAATACACCACTGAACCCAATTACAAAGAACCGGTGTTAATATACAATGTTTAAGCAATGCTACACTTATTTTTTGGCAAAGTGCTGTATTGTTTAGTCTGTGTATAAAACTGACCATCTATGAACCAATCAGTACAAAAATTTTCTATAAAAACAGAAAAAAAAATTTAGACAGTGGCTCAAGAAAACAAGCTGCCATTTATGCATAGATTGATGTACAGTATATAACCTAACCAAATGTCCCTTTTAAGTTTTCAAGTTGTTGAAAAAAAAACACAAAAAAACTGTGTCCAGAAACACACCAGGAAGGCACAGAGTACAGCCTACAACACTCTTCAGTCTCTAGGACTGACGCCCTGCCCTTGAAAAGCAAATGTGTTCACAATTTTACTTGAGGGAAAAAAAAAAAAACAAAAACCAAAGCCAGTTAAAATAAAATAATACACACAATTACTGATTAAGATTTCCAAACCTCTGGAGGAAAACACAACCAAAAAGCAAGCAAAACCACTCACACACAGCAAGCTTGGAAACAGACACATCTAACCTCCCCAAGCTGGTTTGGTTTTTAGAAGTCAACCTAGAAAACAAATACTAAAACTTCAGGCAAATACAGAGAAAAATTGGGCATTTAGCAATTACACAATTTAAAAAATATTTTAAGAAAAATTGTCAATGACACACAAAACATTATCCACTTAAGCTGCCTTCCTTGGAATAGTAACTTCTCCTCCCACATAAAGGATACTGTTGCAAACAGGAAAAGATATCCTTATCTGTATGCTTTCCAGGACTGCCTTCTCCACCCCAGACCACTGCAATTGGTGTCAAATTTCAAGTGAAATTGGTACATGGCAAGGCTGACACCACTATATTATGTAAGTTTTCTAAATAAAGCATTTTATATAAAACTTTAAGCATTAAAATAAGTAGATAAGAATGCCATTTATAATACATCAACAGGGCCGATGGCAGTGAAACCATCCATGATAGCGGCCCAACTCTTTAAAGAATTTAACCAGTATGTATGGGACTTATAAAATAAAAAGATAATTTTAAGGTAACATTACAAACATATGCCAGTATCTCCAGTACAAGGAGCAGTCTCTTAACTGATTCTAAGAACAAAAACTACTAATTGGAAACTCTTAAGCTTTTTCCACTAAGCTATTTAAATTTAAATGTCTATCTTCTAGAGTCCTTTTTTGTTTTGAACTCAAAGAAAATGAGAGAAAGAAAGATATCCTTCTTTACTCTTTTTTCTTAAAAGAGTATATAAGACAACATATTTCTTTGAGGAAGAAGAGAAACAGCAAAGATACTCAGATTCAATGAAGACACAAAGATTACAAACCAGTGTACTACACAGATTTGAGAAGCAAAAACATTAGGCAATGCTGAATGGCCTTCTCAAGTTTTAAGTAAATTGTAATCTCACTAGAATCAAAGTACTGATACAACAGAGAAGGTATGTAAACAGAAACAGTTTGCATCGAAACTGGGAAAAAACGCACAGGAAATCAATGTAAAAAAAGCTCCCTGGAACAGTGAGTAATAAACCCAATCACTCTGCACCTTCTGCAAAAAATTCCCTACCCTCCCCCCAACCCAACCATATAAAGTCCCACAGAAGATAAATAATGGGTGGTTAATCTTCAACTTATGGTGCAGTACATAATCAAATTATTTGAGGAAGAAAAGTAATAAACATAAGATATACAGCATAAAATGTTTTAAAAATGAAAAACACAAACTTTGAGAAACATGGTGCATTATAACTAAGAAACTCATTCATGAAGCACTGCTGTGTGCACCACATATTCCAGACTTTTTCCAAGTAACATGCTATATTATCAGTTTAGAACCAGAGTGCTAAATTCAAAAGGGTCTTATTTCTTTCTCACCGCTGGAATTTTTAAGAAATATGCACTAAAGCACACTGTAAACCATTTATATTTACAACAGCAAAAATAATTAACTTATAATAAGCTGCATTTCAGCCCTGTTTCAAAGAATACTTAACAGGTCAATAGCACTCTCTGTTATTATTGGTCTTGTGAACCTGCACATAGTCGATCCCTAACAAACACGTGATGACCAAGAACTGCCTTAGGTGACCACTTTCTTCAGTTCTTACATGGGCCAGTTTTAGACAGAAGCCTTAAGACACTGATGCAGAAACCACAGTATGATATCACAGATGTCTGGTAGGCCTTACCCTGAAAAAACACTGAAAAGACTGAAGTCAATTGTTTTCCAGGTACAAAGCATAAAAAACCTGGCCCAAATAAGGCAAACGAAAAGTCAGTAACTGATAGAGATGTAAATGTATTTAAGGTATCAGGAAATCTGAAAAAATAATAGTTAAAAAAAAGACCATTGCAGTTTTATATACAAATCTGTTCATGCTGCCAAACAAATTCTCATGGCTGAACTTCTGGAGCTCATGAGGTACTAACAGCTTACATTTAGTATGTGAAAAAAAGAGACCCCCATGTATTCAGAGGCTTACACCTATGCTCAAGTTAGCAACATACGGCCCTTTAACAGTCATGGCATAAAACATACACACTTTCATGAACACTCTATCTCCCAATGCTGGTAAACACAAATAGTAACAAAACAACTTCTAGCTCAGTTTGACAAAACTTAACAGACTTGGCCCCTAATGAGGAAAACAAATAAATAAAGGGGTAGTCGAAACAGAAGGGGACTAAGGTGAGAAGGAGGATCTAGACCCTTGTTCTGGAGAGAGATTCCTGGCCCTTCAGCACAGCCAGTGGTGGAGGAACAGCCTACCACTATCATCTAACTAAGCTATGTCACCTCTCCCGACTCCACACGTCCCAGTCTGGTCAGAATTCACTGCAAAGTCTCCCATGGTTCCCTGCATCCAGCTGCTACAGGGTTGCTGAAGAATAAAACAATACTTCACATAACTATATGCTGCTTTTTCCTCGACAACACTGTCTAGTCATGTACTCAATTAGGATTGCAGAGGAGACTGGAAAAATAAGCTATCTGATTATGAAGGTGATAATATTATTGCTCTGTCAGTAGAATGTGCTTTGGGTTGTAAATGTGTTCAACTTAATTTCAGAGGAAACTGGTCAGAGTGCAGATGGCTCAGCAAAACCCATCCCAACTGCGAAAAAATAAAGTGACTAAAGGTAAAGAAATGGGTTTTCTCTGCGTTCGTTGAGCTAACTGGCCTCGGTGTGACCCGAACCCTGCACCCTGGCCTCACAAGCACCAACACTCTGAAGAGGAGTTATGGCCGAAGAGCTGGCCCGGCCCCGCCCCTGCACTTAGACTCGGCAGAGGGGCCCTTGGAATTCCACCCAAGGATCAGTTCAGGACAGCCCCACTTCAATCAGTACACGGTCCTCACAACTGGGAGGGAGGTACGTGTTACTACGCCCTCCTTGGTGGAGGTACCAAAGGCCAAAGTGGTTAAGGAATTTGCCTGAAGCCCAAGTTAAAAATATATATATAAACTCAAGGAAAAACTCAACCTGTCACTCTTCATTTAGATGCTATGAATAGATGTCACCAGGAATCCCCTTCACTGTTGCTTGCCAGCTGGCGGAACAGGCTCCACAGCAGAGGATCTATCACTGTATCAGAAATACAAAGCCTATCTCTTTTCCCCTGGGCAGATATAAATAGGAAGCCACTAGAGTGCAGGACACGGACTTCTGAATCTACAGCTGATGTGAAGTGGCGAGTAGGCAGAGCTGGCAGGAAAGAATCCAAACAAACAGTGGACCAATGCGTTACTTACAGATACACATTTCCCCAAATCCACAATTTCACAGGTCGAATTTAATCCCTCTGCACGTGAGACGGGCACTGTTGTCCCACGATGCCGTAATGTCTGTACCACGTTACACAGTCACATCGGAATTATTGAATGCACTGTTCACTAACACTTAATGTACCTGAATTCCAAAATGAACTGCATGGCTAACCTGGGAAATAAAAACCCCATACACATAGAAATATATCAAGTTTTCTTCCAAAAGAAAGTTCAGCCATAATTCCATTTTATCTGTGGCAACCACATCACCTGTTAATGCTCATGTTAGTGTGTAAAAATGTATTCATTATATACAGAAAAGATTATCAAGTACTGGTCAATAAAGTGTATGGCTGACCCTGAGAATAAATTTCTGCTTACTCAAAAGACTGATTAATACCCAATAAAATGAAATTGAAAGATGCCTATTCTCGTACTTGGGAAGAAACATCTTTAAATTGCTAACTCATGTACACCTTAATAGATTTAAAGACCTTCCCAAACACTAGCTGTATTGATATGTTTCCAAAAATATTCTGAAGAAATTTTTACAAAAAAGCAAATGTTAAGAGCAAGGCATTACGTGATACACAGCATATAAATCTGGTTTTCAAGATAGTGTCTAAACACACCGATAAAACTATGTGATTGGTCATCTGTTGGCTGTAAAGAGACAGCATCTTCACCGTCCATACATGCACATGCCCACACATACGCACAAACTACGAGAAGCCAACCAGACACGCTTCAGATTCTTAGTAATTGTACTGACGTGGGCAGGGCTGATGGACAGCCCAGCCGCTGTGCTTGACTTGCCGAGAGTGGCAATCTCTGGTAAGATTTTGGCGACGAAGGCTATTTCTGTTTAGAGACTGTCTTTCACCGTGTTCTTTAATCCACTGCGAAGGGCGAAAGCTCTTGGGTTGTTCCAGAAAAGCTGTATGAGCAGCGAGAGCTGCAACGTAGCAATGAATATGCTGCCCCATCTCATTCTCAGCTTCCACTCTGCAAGAGAAGAAACTGGGGATTATTACAGACTATTGTGCGTTATCGAGGAAACTGAGAAAGCTACTTGGCAATTCAGTTCGCCACACTGACTTGTCTATGTCTGACCGAGCGCTCAGGGTCTCAGGGCCGTCAGACAGGTTCTGACTTTGTGAGCACTCTGACTGATAATGGCAGACAGAGGCAGCCCGCTCTCACTGAAGTACGTGACAGAATCCACCCACAGGTGGTAAGCTGAGTGGACTGTAGTTTAAAAAAAATGCTTTACACGTTGAGTGAATTTCAGTTACACACCAAACACATTTACACACATATTTTGATTCTCACTATAACCTTAAAAGAAAACTATTTTAATCCCTAAATTTTACTAATCAGAAAACTCAGGCTCAGAGAGGTAAACGTCACAATCATTAACTAACTCAACCAAGAATGTAACAAAAGTCACACTCCAAGGTTTGATTATGAGGCAGGGTTGATACTGAGGCATTGTGCCAACAGCAGCTTCACAGACTTTATCTGTTTATAAGCAAAATGTTCTAGGAAAACAGGGCTTAAATCTGAATTTAATAGAAATATGCATAAGGAAATTCTCATCTAAAATTTGTCTTGGTAAGATATCTGCTTATTACAAAACATAACTCTTAAGTTTTAAATTTATATCACAACAGGCACACTTTGGAATGGCATTTGCAGAGCAATGTTATAAAGACCCTTGGAGAACACATAATCTTAATATATGGCTACAAACCATGTAATTACTATATATTTTCTGTATTAAAAGCTAATCAGAGTGGGAGAAGGTGAGGGTGGGATGTTTCGAAAGAACAGCATGTATATTATCTATGGTGAAACAGATCACCAGCCCAGGTGGGATGCATGAGACAAGTGCTCGGGCCTGGTGCACTGGGAAGACCCAGAGGAATCGGGTGGAGAGGGAGGTGGGAGGGGGGATCGAGATGGGGAATACGTGTAAATCTATGGCTGATTCATATCAATGTATGACAAAACCCACTGAAAAAAAAAAAAAAAGCTAATCAGATAGTTCTAAACTACATTAACACGTAATGAAGAACTTTAAGATTTTTAAGGGTTATTTTACACAGGAAGGCAGTTATATATTCTGCCTACAACTGCTAGAGGAAAACACAGTTATGTTTTTAATATATTATTTTTATTAAGTAGTAGAATTAAAGCAGGTCACATTAAGAAACTAATAGAAAGCAGTTAAAACAAAACAAAGACAGTGGTTTTTAAAAGCTGGATGCCTTGAGTCCTTTGCCTTCCTGCTCAGACTGATAACACATATCACACAGTCTCAAATGAAATATACTTACTCTGTGCCAGTGAGTCTTATAAGCAGCTTTTCCTGGCCCTACAAATGTTAAATGGTGAACTATTAAATCACTAGTAAAGTTGAAAATGCTATTTAATTTTACTATTAGGATGTGGTCAACTTTTCTTTATTAAAACTGGGTTACTATGGGTCATTAAAGGAACATGTAGTACTTAAGATTATGATAGCACATAAACCTTCACATACAATATTTTATAAAGGATAAAATGCAATAAAGTACATACTCTGAAGCCTATCTAACTGTTAAGCACCTTACTTTTATGTACTTTATGGTAATCTCTACAAGGATACACAGGATGAAAACAATCTTAACTTTCGAAAAGCATATGATTTACTTCTTGCTCAGAAAATACAGATATTTACTACATAGCCATCTTCCTAATTTTGGTGACATCTGATTTCTATCTTGATTTACTGGGCCTTTCTTATAAGAATTTAAAATCCAAATATAAAGGTGTTAAAATCTTTTAGTTATTATAAAACTATAATAATTTACAGTACTTTCTTATGTTCAGAAAGAATTAATATAAAATTAGATGTGTCCATTTGATCCTTTATTTATAATTAACTACCCTAAGTGTTATATCAAAACATATAACAAGATACAGTGACAAACAAGATATAAAAAATGAACTCACTGCATCAAAACTGCAAACACTTAACCAGGTTCAATGCAAGGTCCTGAACTGGTTCTTGGTTTGAACAAACTAGATGAAATATTCTGGGCTTTAGTGGGCAAATCTGAGTATGGTTTGTATAGTTCACAAAGTAAAATTTTACTGGGAAAAAAAAAAAGTAGAGATCATTGCCTAAGAAAGCAGATTATAAAACAGTACCTATAGCTTGATCTCATTTAGGTTAAAAATGGTGTTATATATCCATGCATGGGCACATCCAGAAAATAACCACCCAGAAGGATATGCCCTAGAATCTTGACAGTATTCATCTCTCAGTAGTGAGAAAAATGTCATTTAAAATTTAAAAATTTTTGCCCTTTCTAATTTTCTGCAGTGCATATGGACTACTTCTATTGTCTATGAAGCTGCTAAATATACATATGTAAATACACATACTTTAAATATTGAAAACATAAATATACAAATGCTAGTAATTAATCATACTAAATTCTCGAGTGGA
The DNA here is from genome assembly GCF_019320065.1 of Cervus canadensis. Taxonomy (NCBI): domain Eukaryota; kingdom Metazoa; phylum Chordata; class Mammalia; order Artiodactyla; family Cervidae; genus Cervus; species Cervus canadensis. The sequence continues at coordinate 65,776,966 of NC_057397.1, read as the reverse complement.
ACTCCTCAGAGATGAGATCAAAATAAGGTGAGAAGAATTTCTAAGAACTGAAGAAATTAATTTGAATCAACTGCTAAGCAATTAAATAAATTAATTAAACCACCTCAAAGAAATGTATTTTAAACTTCTGTTGGAATGCCTGAAACATTAACCTCTTGATAAATTTATAATATGGAATAAAGTGCCAGTCAAATATCAAAGATCAAAGATCCTACCTAATGCAAAGCTTGGGTAACTATATAAGCAAATGTTTTTCAGTTTGGCACAAGTGTATATTTATCTTCATTCAAGAACATCTACAATATTGAAAGTGCAGCAAACTCTGGTAAAGTTATCAGATTAATGAGCTGCCTGGGCTTTGTTTATATTTGGCAAACAGGAAATAGAAGGAGATACACACACAGTGGCCTGGTTAGTAGAGCCAGAGCCTGGACAACTGAAAAAGAGGCCCTCGGGCTGACTGCACTGAGCCACAGAACACTGTGAGCCGCTCCAAAGTCCAGTTCACCTGTCCCCTTGACAGGTATGAAGGGAATTAAGTCAGTGCCAGGATCCTACCAACAGCTTAATGCTAGAGGGGACCTCCCACCAACATGCATCACAGACCAGCTGGACTTTGAGCCGCTGAACGCAGCCACCGGCTTTGTTTAGTGGGTGGGAACCATCTTGAATGTAGTCCCAGGATAAAGGCCAGACTGTGAGTTTGTTCTGGAATGGATTACTGACCAGACACCCTCCCTGAACGGTTCCAGACACTCAACCCATCCACCATCCAAGCAGAGCCTTTCAGACCACTTGGGGCACCCATTTAACCACAAAACAGTATTTGGATGTGAAAGCTTCCCTCTGCAAGGCAGAAGAGAACTCTGAGCAAAATGCTTTGCTAAATCTGCCATTTTCTTTACCTCATGCTTCAGATTCCTCGGGTTTTCAAGGCTAAGCACCATTTGATGTGACCTAGTTAGGACTACTTCGAAGATCACGAGATTTATTTTAAGTTATACCATTCCTGTCAAATTTGATACCCCAAATAATCCAGACTATAAAGTGCCAGAGTTATATTCTAAGATACTTAGCAGAAATGCCAGTCTTTTCTTTTCATTCAGTAGCAGAATATTACAAACGAGACAGCTCTCCATTACATAACTGGGGCCATGCTAGAACTAATATTTTGAAAATCTCAAATGAGTTCATCTTTTCATACCATCACCCGCCTTATGCACTAGGCACATACTTTCACGAACATCGGTGGAGACAGTAACGTACCTGGGACTGCCTGGGTTATGGAATTCCTCAGTCCCACAGTGGGCCTCACCGAGACTGGGGCAGGGGTCATGCACAGCATAGACGGACATGCTGGGGTGTTCGATGAGAAGGTTTTCCATAGGACTGGTTTCCACCTTGATAGTGGTTAATCCACCTGCAGTAAAACATGGGGGAGGGGTGATAAACCAGCTCTCCTCCATTGGACAGGACTCAAACTGGAGGAAGCAGGAGTCACTCGTATCAGCCAAGCACTCGAGAGACGCAGGGAGACAGGAAAAGACTGAAGGGTGCTCAGGAGGTGACTCTTCACTGATGTCATCTTCTTCCTCATCCTCTGCTGCTGAGAAACCCGTGCAAGTGTCTAGATGGTAGTCCACACACGTTGTTGAAGTCCCGCGGGGTATGAGTAACACATTGAGATCACATCAGAGCACAGAAAAAGAAGAGATGATGCTGTTAGCTGATGCTCACAGTCCTCCCTTTATTTAGATCAGACACAAAACCATTCATATTCACTCACAATGATCATAAAATAACTTCTGAGCACCTAGTGTGTGTGTGTGCGCGTGCATGTGTGCGTGTTAGGGGGCGGTGTGCATCATTGTATGGGATGGATTATGTTGGTTTGGCAGAACAGTTTTTAAGATTGGTTTCTCTTCTGCTGCATAGACACATAATGCACCAAATGGGTTACTGCTTGTCGGGGATGGGGGTTTCCTATAAAAGTGCCTCTAACTGGATCAGGGTATAAGAGCTGCCATACTGGAGAGGCTAACATCAGTTTCACTGACCTGATCATCTGGCACAGAATGCTTCCTGCAATTTTTTTAGACAAATTCCTGTTTATTTACTTTTAAGGCTTAAAAACCTTCAGAATTATTGGTTTACTTATGCAAAAACTTGATAAAAGAGTTTCCACTTTTGCTGTGATGATTAACGGCTATACCCTTACCTATGAAGTCAACAAGAATCCACTCATCATCTTCTTTCTCACTAAATTCTGGTTCTTCGTTAGAAGAAGTATTGACTTCACCCACAAACATTTTATTCAATCTCTGGAACATTGTTAAGGCAAGACTGAGACTTTGGCTGGATGTCTTTGTAGCTGAGATTTCCAAAACCCGCTTCGGTCAGCCTGATGCCACTGACAGGGGATTAAAGTGCACAAGGTGCTTATTCAACTTAGGCGAGAAGCAGGGATCATTATCCCTAAAATAATACAGAAAAAAAGGTTATTTCAAATCAGCACATGTTTATATAATGTGTACATCTGCTCACCCCTAGAGAAAAGCACAGGCCTTAGCCTACAGCTTGGCTCTTCCCTTCTTTCAAACAGAAGGATGCAAAATCTCTTTTTTTTTTTTCAAAATCTCTTTTTTACAAACATATAATCAAGTACTCAAATGCAACCTGTAAATATCTCAAAATGCACAATGGAAGGGGTTAGTTCTCTTTCACATCTGTGCTTTTATAGTAAGGGATATAAAATAATATCCCTGGGTAACATATTTCAACTGAAATACTACTTTTCTGTAAGTAGAGCGAAAGCTAGGTTTTCATGGTCAACTGGTCAGAAGCTGCCCACTGAGCCCAGCACTCGTGCCGGCTACGTGTCCACTGCCGCGCCAAGCCCTCAGCTTCCCCTGGCACCTTTTCTGTCCTGCTCTGTTCCTGTGTACGATTGTAAGCACACCTAATTCCATTAAAATCTGTAACTACAGCGCACTTTGACCTTCAAAACCATTCCCACAGCTGGTGTGGGAAAAGTCACACTGTAGAGAACTCAGGTGGCCCAGCAACCAGAACCAAGAAGGACCACTGTGCCTGGTTCGAAGGTGGCGTGTCTCCTACCAGGGTGAGGAAGTCACACTACTCCAAGGGTTCTACCCCATGCATGGAGTTCTGGTGAGTTCTAACGAGGAACTCCAGCCACACCTGATCTTATTCCAGAGTTCCAGATTTACATACCCATTTCTGCCTGGTTACCTGCTGGGCAGACCAAACCTAACAAACTGCAAGGAGATCTTTTAATTTCCCCCCACAAACATACTCAGGCTCACTGCCAGCCGTCCCTCTTCTCAGGAAAGAGAGGCAGCAGTTATTCAGGCCAAACACTCAGCCCTCACCCTGGACTCCCTTTCATCCTCACCCCTGCACCCCTCACCCAAACTGCACACACGGCTGGAATCCGCCTACTTCTCTCCACCACTCTCACCCTAGTTGAAGCCAACTGGTTTGACTTAATCACCACCTCCTAGATGGCTCCCCTGCCCCTACTCTTGTCCAGTGAGATAGTGCAGGCAACCTACTTAGCAAGGAACTTGGTACAGAGTTCTCAGTCAGCGTCAACTATCATTCTGCAAATATTTGCTGAGCACCTGTTATGCATCAGGCCTAGTGCTCAGGGCAGGAGAGACAGCAGCAGACAAGGCCCTCCCACGGCAAGCCCACCAACCCGGTGTGATGAGTGTCACGTGAGGAGAAGTACTGGGGGTTCCTCAAATCCCAGACAGGGGTCACAGAAGGACACCTGCAATCATGACCTTAATCGTGAATGGCTGAGCTCAAGAACGGACGAAGGAGAAAGAATGCTATGGAAACGTGCAGATGAGTGAGAATCTGGCTCACTTCCATTTGGCTCAAGATCTAGGCAGACAGTCTTGACAGCAGGCTTGGGGGCTATGTGGGGACTGGATCCTGCAGGGTGCTGTGTGCCAGAAGTGAAGGGGAGAGGAAAAGTCAAGGATGCCCTAGGTTTTTGGCCTGGCCAACTGGGGGGGTGGTAGGACAGTTCAGTGGAAGAGGAACACAGCAGAGGTGTAGGCCATGTGCTCTGGACACGAGGAACCAGGGAAGCTGATGAGTCCTGGGGATGTCTGCAAGGAGCTGGATCTAGGGCTTTGCAGTCCAAGAGCACGGTGTCTGCTGAGGGCACAGATCTGGGAGTTACCAACACAAAGCGGGTGACATGAACCATAAGAACCGTAAGAGTAGGTGAGCTCACACAGGGAGCGTCAGCCCTGAATCCCTAACTTCAGACTCTGGATATTTCACTTTCAAAACAATCATCCTTAGATATAAATGATGTGGTTCAAATCTGTTGGTGATGAGACTCCTGGTTCAAATCTTTACGTGTTCTCTGGACTGCTACGACTGTTTGGCAGGGTACTACTCATGTAGTACTACAAGTATGTGTTTAAATAAATGACACTGGAATACTTCTGTGGTCACAATCTGTCATCTTCAGCCATTAATTATGAAAAACGGGTAAACAGGAAGTGTCACTTGCATAACCAGTCTCCCTAAAACCCTTCTGGAAAGCAGTCTGGCCAATCATGTAGTCTAGAGCTGGAGGATGAGAACTCAAAGTGAACTTTATGTTGCATGTAAGAGAATTTACAAGAGAAGTGGGCTGTGTAGTTGGCTAGACTTGATTATCCCAAAAGATGAGCTATCCCAGGGCTGATGTGTACATAAAAGTTTTGAGCATATGAGCTAGGAGGGAGAAAGGATACTTTAATCTTTCCCCCACTTCTCTTAAATTATTGGCCCCAAGTACAGTTCTGTGTCTGCTGACCTAGCTGGATGAATTCTCCCGAGTGCCCGGATGGACTCAGGCCCTGCAGCAGCAAGAGCTGCTGGGTGGGGAGGGAACACCCCACGGGAACCCTAGCTCGTTCTGAACGTGCCCCTATCCCCCAACTGTGGTGCCACATGCGGTCAGTCACTGAGGCCCAGGCCAGTTAAGCAGCAGCTACAAGGCAGAAATCATGCTGGGACCACTGTGCTTGGGCAGCTGCAGGTTCCAAACTGCCCCCTCTGGCTGTGCCCTGTTCCGTAATGTGGAAGCCAGCCTGGGCCTGGAGGACACACAGCTCTGCTAGGGGAAGGGCATCTCTAGAGGAGCTTCCCCCAGGACCGCACGAGTCAAGCCTCTTTTGGTTTCCTAAAGTGAGGTTGGCCGACTTTGCCAAGTTCCTCCAGCCCCGCGTTCTGTAGCTGTCACAAAGGACAAGGAGCTGCTAGAGAGACCCCAGTACACTGACACTGTTCAGTGAGATGGCCTCTGGGCACATCAGGTGAATGATTATTTGAAATGCAATTAGATTGAAAAACTACAAAAAAAAAAAATTCTTTGGCCCAATCACACGGCATGTGGGATCTGAGGGATCTTAGATCCCCGACCAGGATTTGAACTCACGTTCCCTGCAGTGGAAGCTCAGAGTCTTAACCACTGGACCGTCAGGGAATTCCCTGAGAAACTAAATTTTTAATCTTATTTAATTTGGGATATAGTAGGTTAAATAAAATATATTGACAAAATTAATTTCACCTGTTTCTTTTTCCCTATTTAAGGTGGCTACTTAAAAATCCAAACCTCCATACATAGCCCACACTGTATGTTACTATTGGACAATGCTGTTCTAATGTCTTGATGGCCTATCTTCCCAATGACCCAGACTGTCCCTACCAGGTCACTGCTACTTTTCACCTTGGCTTTGGCCCAAGAATGGAGGCTCTCCTTGGGGCTGGTCCTCTGCAGCTAAAAAACGGAAAGCAGGGCTTCAGACTGCACTCCTCAGCAGGTCACAGACTTTTTGATATTCACAACTCTAGGATAAAGATAAAACTAAGGTGAAAATTCCAGAGAAGGCCAGTGTCCTAAGAGGACAAATTTACAAATACAGCTCTGGAATTTAGCCAAGAGGTCGAGGAATGAAGGCAAGGCGGGAGGCGCTGCTGTTGTCCCCGGCACCGGCGGGCCTGGCAGTCTCACCCTGGTGGAGAAAAGAAACGAAGTGTCTGTGCCCCAGCACTTCAAGGGGGCAGCTGTGGCCTCTTCCGCTTGGCTCTAAATACCTCCATTCCCTCCCTTCATTATAAAATGAACCAAGCCACATTACAGAAAGTTTAGAAAATAAATAAGGAAACTGTTACTCCATACTTTGTTGCAATCATTGTTAGTACATTGTGCATTTTCTTCTACCAATAGTTTCTTTTTTATCACAATTGTAGGCCAATGCATGCCCAATTTTGTATCCTGCTTTGTTACTTAACATTTTGTTATCAATATTTTTCATATTACATGAGTAGAAATGCTCTGTGAGCAGAGAAAGGTAGCTGAGTTTAATACTCATGGGTAAAGCATTCTAGTTTGAGAACTTAGAAAAGGAGTTACTAGGTTGGGAAGAGCTTGTTGGTATGACTTATTTTCTCATTTTTGAGACAGGCAACCAACCTTGAGGCCACATGGCTCTGGAGTTAGCCTGCTCAGTTCGAAATCTTGACTCTGCTCCTCAGAACTTGTGTGTATTTAGAATATATATAGTAACTTCTCAGTGCCTCACTTTTCTCATCCCTAAAATGGGGAGATAGGGCCAACAGGAGGAATAAGTGTGTATCACTTAGAAGCAGGCACACAGCAGGCACCCAGTAAATATTAACCACAAGTTCACTTCAAACCAGAGCAAGTCACTTAGCATCTTTGGGTCTGAGTGTCTTTATTGGCAAAATGTTCATAAAGTCATCAGAGCTGTGATTTATTGTATGCGACAGACTTGAGGTACTTATTTGTCCCATTTGATTAATAAGGAAACAGGCTCAGAAATTAAGTAACTTGCTCAAAAGTGACAGAGCTATTCAGGGGTGGGGCCCACGTTAGAGCAGAAGTCTGTCTGGTTCCTAGGACCCTGCGCTCTTGCCCCCCATCCCCAGCATGGGATGTCTCAGGTTCCTTCCAGCCTCAACTCTGGCTCTCTGAACTTCGGAGAACTGCACTTTTCAGTTGGTTTTGGCTGCCAGTAGGCGGCTCCAAAAACATTTTAAATTTAAAAAAAAAAAAAATCCCACAACTTTGATGATTTAACTCCTAACTATGTGTACAGTTGTGGCTTCTTGACAGTTTCGAAATATCAGGTGGCCAGACTAACACATCATCAAAAAGCAGCTCAAAATGATCTCTTTATCCCACCCTCTCTCACTAGTTTAGAATAAATGTGCTGACTCAAGTAATTTTACATCAATTTTAAACTGTAGAAAAACCAAGCTAAGAAAGTTGTCTTCGCTTGTTCCACTCTATCCAGCCTACTCAGCCAGCTACAAGGAGGTTATTCTCCCCAGGATCCACCAGGTTGGCTCCGAAGCCTTGAATGACAGTGAACAAAGACAGCAATAAAGGGTAATTCAGAGCCTGTTAACCCTGAGGTTTGAAAGTGGGACCATTCCCAAGAGAAGTATGAGCAATCGATGAAGCATTCACAGAAAAGAACAAAAGATAAAGAAAAAAACAAACCAGACCTTAGTCATAGAAATTAGCAAGGTCCTGGTTCCAGGCTGGAACCTGCGAAAATTATGCTGCCAGTTCAGGGTTATAGTGACTGTGCCTTAAAAGCAAACGCTTCCTACAGCTTTTTGCATCTGCAGTGAAAAAGATGTTTCAGTTACCAAGCGATTTCTAGATCTTGGGGCTCCTCATTTCCTCGGTTCAACAACCCCAGGGGACTCTTTCCACTCCCCTTTCTCAAAACTACTTTGTACTCAGAAAGGGTTCTTGTCTCAGTGACGGAAAGGGGGAGAGGCCCTCCTCCTTAATCTCCTCGAAATTGGAATTAACACAGGAGACAATGAGCAGATGTAATTAGGAAATACAATTAAACACACACACACACAGAATCCCTACAGAAAACTCATCTTCAACTTAAAACACCATTTCCTCCTAACTGGCTGTGTGGTCTTGAGTAAGTTAAGTCCATCTCTCTGGGCCCTCAGGTTTCCTATCTGTAATACAGTCTAACTTCACAGGATTATTGTGGGAATCGAGTTAATGCATGTAAAATCCTCACCGAGTTTGTGGCACCCAATGAGCGTGCACGATCAAAATGATGAGGATTTTAACTACGATGGGAGATAAAGTGCCTACCACAGGTGCAACCTCCACCAGTGATAGGTAAGATCAAAGCAGGAGTCAAGGAACCTGCCACCGACGGGCGGGCGAGCGCTGGTCGCGGGGTAGCGGAGCCGCCGCGCGCCGGGAGGGCTGCCCGAGCAGCCGCAAGTCCCGGAGGGCTGCGCCCCGGGGCGGCGGCGGCGGCCGCCGCGCTCGCCCCTCCGGGACACGGGGCCCCCGACGCCCACTCCCGGGCGGGCAGCCCCAGCCCAACGGCGGAGGGCAGGAGGCCGAGTGAGGAGGAGAGGGAAGAGGAGGTCGGTCCCGCGGCGGCCCCGAGAAAACAGGCCGCGCTCGGGGTGGGGGGAGGCAGAAACCAAACACCCAACCGCCGCCCCGCGCCCGCGCCCACCTCCGCGGCCGCCGAGGCGGTGGGCAGCCGGCCCGCGGCGGCGAGCGGGGTTGGGGGAGCGCACCGACCGCGGCCCGAGGGGCGACCCGGAGCGAGCGGCCCTGGACGCCGACCCCGCCCGCACTTACGTGGGCCCGACCCGCGGCCGGACGGGCGGCAAAGGCAGCTGGCAGGGACCCGCGCGCGGGCGGCTGAGGTAGCTGCGGCACCCGGACGGCGGGGCGCGGGGGCGCGGGGCCGCTCCAGCCCTCCTGAGGCCGCGCCGCTGGCCGCCGCCGGTGCGTCCCGCTCCTTTTGTTGTTGTGCAGCCTCGGAACAGCTGATCCGCCGCTGCGCCCGCCCGTCGGGCCCGCCCGCCCGGACGCCCCGCCCCAGGGCGGGGCCCGGCCCGGCCCCACCAATCGGCGGCGCGCGGGCCCCAGGGCCGCCCTGCGAGAGGCTGTCACTAACGCACGTGACCTGGCGCCGGGCCGGGCGACGCTCCGGAGCTAGAAACAAGCCCGGGCAACAACGCCCGGGCGCCCAGCGAGCGAGGAGACAGGGCCCCGCGGAAGGCGGGGGTGCTGGGGCTGGTTCGAGGGCGAACCAACGCGGAAACCCGCCCCGGAGGGTGAGGACCAAGCAGACCTGGCCGCCGAGAGGAAGAACCCTGACCCCAGCTGCCCTTTGGCCGAGCGTCTGGGGGCACACAGGGACACAGAGTTGCTGTGAGAGGAAAGCTAAGGGCCTCGAGAGTGATGGGAGCCCAAGACGGTGAGGCAGCCCCACCACGTCTTGGCCGTCGTGGGAAGGAAGGGCTGGGTCCGGTGGGTACAGGCGTGCCGCCCACCCAACCTCCTTGTTTAAGACTAGGAGCCAGGCACCCACCTTGCTGTGGTCACTGACCCTGGGAGCTGACTGACCTCGTCTATTGGCTCGGGATGCAAGCCGGCAAGGCAGAAGAGGCCATGAGACCAGACCTTGAAGGCAGAGACGCCAGGAGCCTGGAGGGGCTCTGCTCCAGAAGACAGGAGAACCCGGGGCAAGGAGACAGGGCCCGGTCCAGGCTCTGCTCTGACCCAGGGAGCCGAGGCTTCTGTTCTGGTGTTTACACAGCACAAAACCGTGGGCGTTTACCAGAAGCCTACCTGGTCACCCGGTTATTTATAGTGAGTGGAATGTTAGGGGGCTTGAAAATATTTTTCAAACCAAAGCTCTGTAGGGGTATAGACGGATTCACACTGTGTGGCAAAGACAAAGTAGTCATTTCGACATATCTCCACCCTCAGGTGGATTTTGTTTCGACTGAGATGCAGTTCTCTGATCCATGGTGAAATTTGTATAGAGACCCCTGAACAGGTGTGTCATACATGAAGGATCTGAAAGACTCTGGCCTCCTGACCCTCAGGGGTATCCTGTGGCCAGTCTGTTTCCAGCAATACTAGTTTTAAAGGGTGTAAGATACAGGACTGTCTGACACCCGGGAGTAATAATCAAAATTCAGGGGCCACTTGACTTTTTTTCTCAGAAGATAGATCAAGGCATTAACTTGGATTTTGGCAAATCAGGCTCATCCTCATATTTTCTCTTGCTTGTCATTGCTAATATTACATGCCCCCAAATCTCGTTTCTTCTTAGGAATTTGCCAAGAGACCATCTTGTCATTCAGAACCCAGGCATGATGGTAATTCTAAGAGTCTGATTTCTTAAAAGGTCACAGCGAGACCTACCTTTTTCCAGTGTGATAAGATTTATCATCATTAAAGGCAAAATGTGGAAGCATACAATACCTTGTTACAACAGAGAAAAAGACCTGAGGTAGATGCTGATTCCAAAGATGGTCACAACAGTATCTCCATCATGAAGTCTATTTTTCCTTCCGTTTGAATTGGGGCTGGCCCTGTGACTGCTTTGACCTATAGAATGTGGCAAAAATAGTGTTCGAGTTCTTCCAAGACCAGACATTAAGCAAACCTGATGGTTTCTGCTTTGCATTCTGGGGAACACCAGCCGCCACGTAAGGAGAACCCACCATGCTGTGAGGAAGTCTAAGCTATGTGGAGGGGCCACCTGGAAAGAGATGACTGACTGGCCCCTAGTTGTTCAATCTGTCTCAGCTGAGGTACCAGACTTGTGAGTGAAAAACCGCTCTAGGAAGGTCCAAGGCCAGCAGATACCACATGGAACAAAGATGAGCCATCCTCACTGAGCCCTGCCAAAACTGTGGAATCATGAGCAAATAAATGATTGTTGTTCTAAGGCACTAAATGTTGGGGTCGTTTTAAAAGCAGCAATAGGTAACCAAGACAAAGCTAAACAAGAGAAAGTCCCTAGGATACAGATCAACCTTCTGTAGACTCCACAAGGCAGAGTTTGGGGGATAATTCTTTTTTTTTTTTTTTTTTTAATCTTATCTCAGGAGTTATTTGCTCTCTGTTTACTCTCTTGTTGATTTATAATCATACCACCTGGTGCTTGTTTATCCCAGTGTTATACCAAAGATGGGGGGAGGAGACATAGGAGAAGTCTGCCCCAATGAGGGAAGAGTATTTTATTACTGTACCTTGTTTGGAACTGTTAGAGCATGAAAATAATAAAAAGCAAACAGAATTTTCATCAGTTTTATTATTGTTTTTAAGTTCTCTCCACTCACACACACACAGAAATCCACTGCTTGTTGCCTGAACGGGTGGCTCCCATTGCCTCCCTCCTTGGTGTGCCACTGGTTTACATACACACTCGCAGTGAGACTCAGAGTAATGTCGTCTCCACAGCACAGAGCTGTCTGAACACAACCAAACTGTCAAATCACACAGCTGCAAACCAGCCTCTTGTCTGTTGGCTGACAAAGACCCAGCCAGGTTCCCTGCCTGGGCAGACCCAGTGAATCCAACCTTCCTTTAATTCACAGGATAATTCTCAGTGGGTTGCCATAGTACCCACTTCCAAGCTGACCCCCTGCTGTGGGGGTGACCCTTTCCCCATCTGTCAGAGCCCTCCTGTCTGTTTTCCATGGAGCTCAATGCACTGCCTTATCTACCCCAACAAAAGAAATTCAAACTCAAGTTTTGTTTTGAAGGACCACAGGGCAGGGCCACATTTCTGCCAACTTCCAGAAACAATACAGCTAATGCCCCTGCCTCCTGTTAACAAAGGCAGGCTACGGCCATTACCCTGCCAGTTGCGTCAAGGCTGCTAAAGAATGCTGTTTCCTACCAAGCTGCAGATGGGGAACCCCATAGGGTGGCTGCTCAGGGCAACCTCAGAACAACAAAGCAACAAGTCATTCAGTCTTTAGTGAGGAGACTCCCAAAGTGAAGTCTGCCCAGGTAATTTTCAATCTGTCCATCAACACAGGGTCTGCTAGCCTTCTACTATCCGTCCAGCTTGATGTCAAGTATCTGGGAAAGATGAAAGATTTGTTTGTTTGTGCATTTTGGGGAAACAATCACTTGAAATTCCAGTGAAATCTGTTGTCAGAAAGAAAGAAAGGGTCTGTCTTGGTCTCCAGAAAGCCTGGAACAGAAAGAAGCAAGAGGTTTGGTGAACTCCACTTTCTGGAAAAGAAACAAAAAGAGTCAGGCAACTAGGCTGCCAGGTATCATCTCAGAAAGAAGTCAGGAATGATACTAAAGTCATTGTGTACTAGCTTTTCAGACTCTGGAACCTCTGTTACTCCAGCAGATTCATTTTTTAAATGAATGATGATTAAAATAAAATCCTTAAAATGAAAAGGGTCTGTGTTCTGGCTGAGGCTCCAGGAGGGAGAAGGGAGGTGGGACCACCTTGTTCAGCAGCCAGTGTTTGAGGAGCAGAGGCCCCAAGAGCTGTGGTGGCACCGGGTGGATTGTGAGTGACTGGAGACAGTCCCCCAGACCTAGTGTGCTTTCTCCAGTTTCTGTAAAGTCCCCACTTGAAAGACTTTTTGGTTTCTAGGTGAACGCACAAAAAGTGTCCAATTATTTAAAATTATGTTAAAATGTATCCTTACAGCAGAGCAGAGAGTCATCCCTCCATGGATGTGACTGAGATCCATGATCTAGAGTAGCCCTCTATACACAGCACACACACCAGGGCACCATGAAGCTGAAGACAACACCCGTCCCCCACTCTGGAGGGGCAGACATGACCTGTCCCAGTAGTAAGGCAGCTGTTATCTGAGGAGTGTGAGCAAAGGTCTTTTGTTGCTCCTAGTGCGGAAGCTACCTCTTCACTCTCACGGCTACTTCTGGGTCATTGCCCAACATCCCACATGTGCCAGAGGCAGCTCCAGGTGGGATCTGTAACCATGAATCACTCGGTTATGGGGACAGCTTGAGCAGAACGTGTCTTGCCGCCTTTCTCCAAGAGGGTGACATAGACAATGTGATTGCTCCTTATGTAAGCTGCACTCTGCCTGCCAGTCTGCCTGTTTAAGGAAAACTTGTTTACTGGGTTATTCTTTTTGCTGGAATTAACTACCTTAAATATCTATTACATTCTGCAAGGTTAATTTGTGTTCAGGTTTTTCAAGGCTTTGGCCATGAAATCAGAGGCAGGAGGGTTTTTGATTTCTATTCTTGGGGGCCTCTTTCCCTGTTTACTCCTCTGGTAGGAGTCATCATGCCCCTCCCTTTGAAGCTCAGACAGAAGGAGGATATGAATAATATAGCCTGTAAAGACTGAACGATACCCACTCATTTCTTCAGGCCTGCTGTGTTTACAGCATCCATTCATTCATTCAGTAATTATTTAATGAGCACCTACTCTATGCTAAGCGCTGGAGATAACCACAGTGAACAAAACAGTCTCAGCCTTCAGGAAGCTACCTTCTAGTGGACGAGATAAGTGTGGAATGTAATGGATGCTGTGAAGGAAGACAAAGCTGGATTCAGGATTAGACAGACATTGGTGGGGAGGCCTTACAAACAGCCATGAAAAGAAGAGAAGCAAAAGGCAAAGGAGAAAAGGAAAGATATACCCATTTGAATGCAGAGTTCCAAAGAAGAGCAAGGAGAGATAAGAAAGCTTTCCTCAGTGATCAATACAAAGAAATAGAGGAAAAGAATAGAATGGGAAAGACTAGAGATAGCTTCATGAAGACTAGAGATACCAAGGGAAATTTTCATGCAAAGATGGCCACAATAAAGGACAGAAATGGTAGGGACCTAACAGAAGCAGAAGATATTAAGAAGAGGTGGCAAGAATACACAGAAGAACTATACAAAAAAGATTTTCATGACCCAGATAATCACGATGGTGTGATCACTCACCTAGAGCCAGACATCCTGGAGTGTGAAGTCAGGTGGGCCTTAGGAAGCATCACTATGAACAAAGCTAGTGGAGGTGAACAAAGCTAGCTAGGTGAATTCCAGTTGAACTCTTTCAAATCCTAAAAGATGATGCTGTGAAAGTGCTATACTCGATATGCCAGCAAATTTGGAAAACTCAGCAGTGGTCACAGGACTGGATAAGGTCAGTTTTCATTCCAATCCTAAAGGAAGGAAATGCTAAAGAATGCTCAGACTACTGCACGATTGCACTTATCTCACACACTAACAAAGTAATGCTCAAAATTCCCAAGCCAGGTTTCTATAGTACGTGAACCATGAACTTTCAGATGTTCAAGCTGGATTTAGAAAAGGCAGAGGATTTAGAAACGATCAAATTGCCAACATCCGTTGGATCATCAAAAAAGCAAGAGAGTTCCAGAAAAACATCTACTTTTGCTTTATTGACTATGTCAAAGCCTTTGACTGTGTGGATCACAACAAACTGTGGAAAATTCTTCAAGAGATGGGAATACCAGACCACCTTACCTGTCTCCTGAGAAATGTGTATGCAGGTCAGGAAGCAACAGTTAGAACTGGACATGGAACAACAGACTGCTTCCAAATCGGGAAAGCAGTATGTCAAGGCGGTATATTGTCACCCTGCTTATTTAACTTGTATGCAGGGTACATCATGAGAAACACTGAGCTGGATGAAGCACAAGCTGGAATCAAGATTGCTGGGAGAAATATCAATAACCTCAGATATGCAGATGACACCACCCTTATGGCAGAAAGTGAAGAAGAACTAAAGAGCCTCTTAATGAAAGTGAAAGAAAAGAGTGAAAAAGTTGGCTTAAAGCTTAACATTCACAAAACTAAGATCATGGCATCTGGTCCCATCACTTCATGGCAAATAGATGGGGAAACAGTGGAAACAGTGGCAGACTTTATTTTGGGGGGCTACAAAATCACTGCAGATGGTGGCTACAGCCATGAAATTAAGACGCTTACTCCTTGGAAGAAAAGTTATGACCAATCTAGACAGCTTATTAAAAAGCAGAGAATAGGACTCCCGCTGGTTCGCTGGAGTCCCCGCTGGCCGCGGATCTGGCGCCAGCTGCGGGGGCTGCCGAGGACGCCGAGTGCCCACCGCCTAGCCAGCCTCAGCCCCCGCAGAATGTCCTCGCTGCCCCGCGGCTTCGAGCCCCAAACTCCCGAGGACTTGGGGCAGCGGAGTTTGGCGGAGCTACGGGAAATGTTGAAGCGCCAGGAGAGACTTTTGCGCAACTTGTAAGCTTGGGTCCGGCGAAGTCACCGCAGGGTTCCTCGGGTTCGGCACCCTGGGACGCGCCCCTCCCCGCCCCCATCCCGCTCTCATTCCTGGAAGGTCACCTTGTCTTAGATCTGTTCCAGGCCCGCGGGCTAGTGGCCGGCCTACAGTCACAGAGCCACTGCGTACAGCCGGGCGCCGGGCGCCTGTGTTTCTGGCTCCCCAGCGTTTCGGCTCCTCATCATCAGCTCCTCGTTGATTTTATTTACTCAGTGCCTGTGTCAGCTCTCCAAGGGGAGGGTCTGTATCCCAAATCCTTCCGCTGCCTTTCCCCCAAACACCTAGTCAGTTTCATCTCTAGATCCTATATATATATATATATATATATTTTTTTTTTTTTTTAACAGGAACTGTAGGAAATAGGAAGAGTAGGGTAAAAGAGTGGCTTATTAGGCAAAGTAAGTTTGATTCACACTTAGCTGTTAGACTTAATGGATTTTAGCAGAGGATCGGTGTAACAATAATGATTTTTTAGAAAGCTTATTTTAGCAGGTTGGTGCAGGATAGTTTGAAGGAATAAGAGGCAGAAGAGACTAGGAGATATTTTCAGAGAAGTTCCCAAATAAGGGGATTGTAAGAAAGTGAACTAGAAGGGTAGCTGTGTAATTGGGGAGACTAGATTAGGCTTAGGATCATTTGAATATATGGTTGACAGAGGTGGCTGAAGATTCCAATCTGTATGGAGCACCATTAATAAAAGTAGGAAAGCTGGAGGAGGGTAAAAAAAAATTATAATAAATAAATAAAAAGCAGAGAATAAATTTGCCAACAAAGGTCCGTATAATCAAAGCTATGGTTTTTCCAGTGGTCATGTATGGATGTGAAAGTTTGACCATAAAGAATGCTGAGTGCCAAAGAATTGATACTTTTGAACTGTGGTGTTGGAGAAGACTCTTGAGAGTCCTTTGGATTGCAAGGAGATCCAACCAGTCAATCCTAAAGGAAATCAGTCTTGAATATTCCTTGGAGGGACTGATGTTGAAGCTGAAACTCCAATCCTTTGGCCACCTGACACGAAGAACTAACTCATTGGAAAAGACCCTGATGCTGGGAAAGATTGAAGGTGAGAGGAGAAGGGGATGACAGAGGATGAGATGGTTGGATGGCATCATTGACTCAATGGACATGAGTCTGAGTAAACTCCAGGAGTTGGTGATGGACAGGGAGGCTTGGGGTGCTGCAGTCCATGGGGTCACAAAGAGTCGGACATGACTGAGTGACTGAACTGAACTGAACTAGTGGGGAGGTAGGATGATCAGATGGAATTCTCTGAGGACAGAACGACATGAGGTGAAGAGGCAGCCCAGGCAGCCAGGAGAGCCAGCGCAAAGGTCGGAAGCACAAGGGTCCTCATGCTCATGGAATAGCGCTGCTCTTGTACCAAACAGTGTCACTGAGAATTTGGCAGGACCTGGTATCTGACAGTTACCTGAATAGACCCCGTAAGTCCACGCGTTCAAGGACTGGCCCGGATCTTGAAATTCCTCTGTTAGTCTTTGGGTTTTGGCCACAAAGGCATATAGGTCCCTGAGAAGTGGCTTTTGTGATTATCATTATGTCCTGGGACTAAATTTCAGAGTCCCAAGAACAATGGCTTCAAGGAGTCAATTCAGTATCATGTTGGGAAGGCAAAACCACTTTGCAGCATGTACTATCTGGGAAAGAAGGAAGGGATAGGAATTGCAGAGTTCCTGTGCTATAGTGGATCATTTATCTTCTGGTGCCTCAGTTTCCTTAATTGTAAAAGATGGGAAATAATACCTACTTAGACAGTGATAGCAGAAAAGTGCTTGGGACATGTAGGTATTTGACAAATGTTTGTTCTCACCAGAACACTGATGTTTATCTAAGAGTTTTATTTTAAGGATTTTATTTCTAATCACCTTGTGGAAATAGGATGTTTTTTAAGAGAAAAAAACTAAAGTTTAAAAGTGTTAATAGCTTCTGAGAACTTGAGCCTACCTCCAAACAAGAAAGATGAGGAAAATACCCTTATCTTCTTTAATAAGTCTATAAGCAAGAACCACAGAGGTGGTCTGGACCCATGTTTGACTTTGTCCCCGTGAAACCTGCATTTTGTATTTTCTGATTGTTTAAAACCAGAGTTTGGAAAATAAGCGCCTCCCTGGCAAACACTGATACAGCAGAGTTACTTTACCAGCTCAAACACAAGTGCAGTGGAAACTAATTAATCCTGGAAAGTAAATTCCTGGAAGCCATATTGTCCATAATCAGGAATAGTGTTTAAAGTGAGAAGCAGCTGAGCTTCATGGTTAAGAGCACCAGGTCTGGAATCAGACCTTAGTGCAAACTGTTTGACCTTGGGTTTAACCACTCTTAGCCTTGGTTTCCTCACCTACAAAGTAAGGATGATAAAAATGTCTCATTAGGTGGTTCTGATAAGTAAATGAGATCATGCATATAAAGCATTTAATATAATGCTTAGCACTATAGTAGGAGCTTATTAAAATGTTATTAGTGTAACCTGAATGTACTGAATTCTGCAACCTTCAGGAGAGTGATACTGAGACAATGGGTCAAAAAAAGGCTCTGGAGAAGGTGAATTTTGAGTCAAGCCCTGAGTGATGCAAAGGACCAAACAGGCCTTGTGAGGCTCCAGGCAGTGACTCATTGTACAGGCAGAAGGAACAGTAAGTGTAAAGGCCACCCCAGGTGTGCATAGAGGGCCAGCAGAGCGCAGGGAGTGTGGTGAGGGAAGGGACTGTGGAAGAAGATGCTGTCTAAAGAGTAACGAGGAAACTTGCAAGCAGGAATGAGAAATCTCGATTTCATTCTAAATATGGTGAGAAGTTAAAGCCTGGATTTTCAGACACCTTGAATCCGAAATGCTCTTTGGATATTCAGGGAAAATGTTCCAGGCAATTGAATATTGAGCCTGGAGCTCAAGGAACAAGTAGGTAGGGATTGCTCATGCAGATGTATGACTTATCAGCTTTTTATTAATACTTCAAGCCAAAGAACTGAATGGAATGACCGAGGGAAAGATTATAGACCGAGAAGAGGGCTGAGGCCTGGCCAGGGGCTCTCACTTTTAGAAGACAGAAAGAAGAAATATTCAGCCGAGAAGACTGAGAAGGAGCAGCCGATGGGGTGAATGAAAACTTAAGAGTGAAATAACCTGGAATCCGAGGGCTGAAAATCGGAAGGAAAGAAACTGCCCAGAAGCCGAGTCTGATGAGGACGGTGTTGTGGCGTCTGGATCCAGCAAGATGGCCACCAGCGGTAACGTCTGGTGAGCAGGTCTGGCGGATTGGTTGGTGGCTACGGAATGCTGACTGGACTAGGTTCACAAGAGGACGGAAAATCCCGAGAGAGACTAGGAGAGGAGAAAGCAGAGGCAGAACGTCTAAGTGTATTAATTTGCTAGGGCTCATAACAAAGTGCCACACACTGGGTGGCTTAAACACTAGACATTTATTTCCTCACAGTTCTTGAGACTTGGAAGTCCAAGATCAAGGTATAGGCAGGCAGGGTTGATTTTTTTCCTGAGGTCTCTCACCCCGACTTGCAGGTGGTGGCCTTCCCTCTGTGTTGTGTCCTAATATTCTCTTCTGGTGAGGACACCAGTCATATTGGACGGAGGCCCACTCAGACTGCCTCCGTTTAATCACCTCTTGAAAGGCCCTTTTACGAATGTAGTCACATTCTGAGGTGCTAGGGTTTATGGCTTCAGCATACGGATTTCAGGGCAAGGGGGCACTTATCACTAAGCAATTCCTTTTCAGGAATTTTGCTGTGAAGGAGAGCAAAGGGCTGCACTGGAGGTGACAAGGGAGACAGGGAGGTTTTGTCTTTATTTTGGATTTTTACTCTGGGAGAAGTTCCAACCACTGGTACTGCTGGTGAGAAAGGCATGACAGAGAAGCTGAGACCACTGTGAGGGAGAGAGCGGGTCAGTACAAAGTCCTCAAAGCTCTGAGAGGGGATGGGATCAAGAGGTGTGAACTGACTTACCCAGGTCACTAACTTGTGAGTGGTGGGGCTTGCACTTGACCCAGAGACTCATGGTCTCGCCAGCTACATTTCAATACCAGCAATAACTGTAGGAATTCCCCAGGAAAGGAGCAGAGGATCATGATGGAGTAAACACGAGCATGCATAGACTTACAGCTGTCCCAGCTACCTACTAGCCCTGCACTCAGGGGTTGGCTGAGTGGTCTTGGGTCCACAGAAGGGGAAGGAGGAGAAGTAGGTGAGGCTCTGTCCGACTGATCAATGAGCTGAAACACCCCCAGAAAGTCCAGTTTCACCGTGGTTGAATATTTGGAATCTGTGACCCAGAACTGGCCTATTTATTTGAATTGAACTGGGCTTCAGGTCACCACCAGTTTCAGCCAGTTACATCATCAGCTTTTCACATGCAGATTGCTATCCTCTTTCATAAGCCCAAGGAATGGGTGGCTTTGTGATTTTGCTTTTACAAGCTCTCTTATCACAGCATGTGTGTGTTGGAGTCCAGATGTTAAACAAATCAATCAGTAAACAAACCTTGGCTTCACATTTTGTACAAAGTTAACTGACACATGGACACACAGTCTCTAAGCTGCTCATAGCCTCTATGTCACGGGGTGTCTGAGTGAAAACACTTCATTCTTTTTTTTTAAACTGCTTTATTGAGATATAGTTCAACTGTCATAAATTTCCCTCATTTAAATTGTACATTCACTGATTTTTACTGTATTCACAGAGTTGTCAGCACTTCCTTCCTGACACTGTGGTTTTCACCTGAGCAGACAGGTCACACCCCCAGTGTGACACACACACAGTGTTGGTATACCTCTGCTATTTTAATCATGGCCAGTTCCTACCCTGAGAATGGTATCTGAAGGCAAATGTAGATCTGACTGTGACTTCCCTGGTGCCTAGTGAGCAGCTGATGAACTGGCCAGGTTCACTGGTAAAGACCACTCAGAGTCTGTTACATGAGAGACTGTTGTGGAATAAATAGATTGAGTGAGCAGGTTTTACTACAGGGAGGCATGGACACTCTACTTGGAACTCAGACAATGAGGTCTCAGTATGTTTAATCCAAACGGCAGAACACCAAATCCCTTACATTTGTTCCACATCTTCTTACCAACCCTTTCCCCTAAATGCTCCATTTCATTATCCTCCAAAGCATTTGTTTTGAAACTACGTATGTCCTCCTTCCTCTCATGGAAACCACCTGTAGCAGCAACCACTGGGACTGCTGCAAACATTTGTTTTTGATAACAGTGTATTTTGAACGTCTGTGGTTTCAATTTCTATTTTTGTCCCTTACTGTCATAACTTTTCTATCTTTTTATGCCTTTTATGGGTAGTTTTGCTTCTCCCAAGCATTTGCAATCTGCTGAATGTGTCAGCTACATAAACTGTGAACTAAGAAATTTATAATTTCAAAATCAGTATAACTGTCCATGACTTACAGCTCTCAAGATGTTTCCATCTACACTATTTAAGTTGATCCTCACCACAACTCAATGGTCAGAAAACCAAGGTTTCCTGGCTGGTCAGCTACAAAAGTTATAGTAAGAAATGGGTGATCTGAATTCTAGTCTAGGATTTTTCCCCTTCCAGAACGCTGGCCATCATATATGACTGTGGTTCTCCAACTTCAGCTGAATCAGAATTGTTGAGGGGTCTTGATACAACAAAGATTGTGAGCTCCACCCCCAGCATGTCTGATTCAGTAGGTCTGGGCTGAGAGCCAAGAATGTTATTCACATCCAAGCTCCTCCACTTTCTCCCCTGCCTTCCTCTTCTAGCTTCCCTTGCAGCTAGGGGTGGTCATGTGACATATTCTGGCCAATGAGATGTGAGGAAAACCTGTGCTTTCCTAATGCAAAGGGACATACTTGGGGGTGAAACCTTCCTACTTCTTGTTTAGAACTTATATGGAGTGCTTGGAGGTACAACAGCATTTATGAACAACACACTGAAACTGGAAGGACAGGAAGATAGGAAGAGGCTAGGTCTCTGACAGCCCTCGGTTGCTTATCTCCAGATTTCTCTTCAAGTGAGAAAAACAAATCTCTGTTTAAGCCACTGTAGTCAGGTTCTCTGTTACTTGTAGTCAAAAGCATACCTACTCAATACAGAGAAAGAAGGATAGAAGGGTGAGTGAGAATCTGGGGCACTGCATGAGAAATGGCACTTAACAAGCATTTGTGAGGCCCTATTCTGTAGCTGACATTGTGCCAGGTGAATGAGACATGGTTCCTGTTGAAAAGGCCACCATGTAAATACACAAGTAACAACACATGTGAGTATTACTCAGCCATGAAAAGGAACCATGTTGGGTCATTTGTAAAGATGTGGATGAATCTAGAGTCTGTCATACAGAATGAAGTAAGTCAAAAAGAGAAAAACAAACATTACATGTTAACGCATATGTGTGGCATCTAGAAAAATGGTACAGATGAACCCATATGCGAGGACAGGAATGAAGATGAAGGTATAGACAACACACATGTAGACATGCAGAGGGGAAGGGGAAGGTGGGATGAATTGGGGGATTGGGGCTGACATACCTACACTACCATGTGTAAGACAGCTAACTAGTTGGAACCTGCTGAATACCACAGGGCACTCAGTTCGCTGCCAAAGGGGTGGGATGGGAGGTGGAAGTGGGAGGGAGGTCCAAGAGGGAGGGGATATATATGTGTATGTAAACATATATGTGTATATATACTTTCATTTCATTGTACAGCAGAAATTAACACAACACTGTAAAGCAACTATACCCCGAAAAGTCTAAAAAACAAAAACATATGACAAGCACAAAGATAGAAGCAAAATGTTTTGGAAACCCAGACAAAGAATGTTTCCTAGGGAGGTCAGCGAAGGTGCCTAGGAAGTGACATTTTAGCAAAGTCCTGAAAGAGAAATAAAATTGTCAGAGAAGAAGGAGGAAAGAAAAGCTCTATGCACTGTGTTGCTTCTCACCCTTACCCTCGGAGGCCAGAGGCTGGCCCAGCTGCGGATATATTGGGACAAACTGCCTGCGGAGTCCACAGCTATGCAGGGAACTCAAAGTCCAATGAACCAGGAGTGAAGTTATCAGGATTGGCAGGAACTCCCTGTTGCGGTTCAGGGAGCCAGAAATCTGGGGCTGAAAGAGCAGAGCAAGAGATCAGAGGGCACATGGGCAAGGGCAGGGCAGGAACCCAATAAGATGGGCAGACATTTGCTTCTCAAGCAGGTAAGAAACTCAGGGCACCAAACACCCCATTTCATGATTTCTTATCATTCAACTTCATTTTCACTCTCAGCCCCCATCCTGTTAGGCTTGCAGGAAATTCAATCTTAGTCTTTCCTGTGGCTTCCCCCTGCACCCCAGGCTCTGCTGAAATCCTGGTCTGTTACTCAGCCAGCAGGGCCCTACATCCCCCTTTGCTGCTGTCTCTGTGACATATGAACCCTGGCTGCAGGACCCCACCGCCCTGAGATATCATGACTATTTCCACCAACTGCCCAGTACATCCTCCAGGGCTTCTAGAAAGCAGGGCTCAGGTCCCTGCTGCTGGCAGGCCCCAGAAGCCCCTCTTTCCTCTCCCCAGGCCCAGCCATCTCTTCTTGGTTTGGGGGAAATATCTCCCTCTGGTCAGTTTCCACTAGGGATGTACCCTCCCCACCCCCACCCCATTCAGCTCAGCTGACTTAGGGCTGGGGAAAGATGAGCCAGAAAGGGAAGTGTCTACAATCCAACCCTGTTCCCCTGAGACTGGAGCAGACCCTTTTAGAATGGGTGAGGGCAAAAGTGGAAATGCAGGGAGAAAAGTTTAAGTTTTCAATTATTGGGCCACATATTAATGGTGATGCTGTGGTTTAATGGACTGCACACACACATCCCAGGAGGTGTGGTGACAGAGTCAGGGAAAGCCTGAGATGTCTGGAGAATGGTAAGTACCTGGGGAGGGAGAGGGGACACCTTAGAGGACCGTTTGTAGAATTTGGATTTTATTTTGTAGGCATCAGAATTCAGGGAAGGTCAATATGCTGTGTTGACACAAAACTTTTTTTTTTTATCATGCCCACAGCGTGTGAAATTTCCCCAATCAGGGATCAAACCTGTGCCCCCTGCACCACCAAGATCTTTTTTTCTTGTTTGTTTTAAAGGGGCAGCTCTGATGGAAGATAAGTTGTGGAGAGCCTGTGCTTGGCCACAGGAATAAGCCAGACAAGGGCGAGTGAGAGTTTAAACCAGGGAGACAGAAAAGTGCAGCCACGGTTCTGGGATAAAAGCAACAGAATCTGGTCACTGGTGGGCTTTGATGGAATAATGGGGAATAACAAAGAAGTTGAAAGAGAGTCCAAGGTTTCTAGCTTTGGAGACAGAGTAAAGCCATTTACCTGGTGGTGAGAGGACAGAAGGCAGAGGGGAGGATGGGAAGGGTGACGGGGAGGAGGTAACTAAACATTTTTAGCACTGGTTTTATGCCAGGCATTGTTTCTGTATATTTTTGTCATAAAAACCTACTTATGAAAGTAGTGGTATTATGTTCATTTCACAGGTGAGAAGGCTAAGGCTTAGAGGTGCTGCTGTCCCCCCAAGCTTGCTTGGAGAGTAACAGAGTCAGGGCTGGAAATGACACCTGCCTGACTGCAGAATCCATGCCGTCCCCACCTGCTTCTAAGTGCCCCCCAGTGGGGATATCTGAGTCCCTTGGGAGCTTGGGAGATAGGCAGAAGGTGAAGGCATCATTTTGGGAGTCTTTATGATGTAGATGGTTCCTGAAACAGTGGGAGCAGATGAGACCAGCTGGGAGAAGTGTGTGGCACAAAAAGAGAAGACAAGGACAGACCCTGGAGAAGTTCACAATTAAGGGTTACATCAGCTCCACTACAGACAACAGATTTTAATTTTCTCATAACAGAAGTTCTGATGGGGCTCTCTGTATGTTGGCTTCATTAGCGAGTCAGGCACTCGTTTTTCCTTTCGCCATATTTAATGTGTGCATTTCCTTCTCAAATTTACCTCAATCACAAAACGGCCACTTTAGGTCCCACTATCCCATTTCAGGCAGAGGGAAAACAGAAGAGGCCAAGAGAAAAGTATATCTTCCTGCCAAATGCGTCTGCTTTTAAGAAAGTCTTTCTAGGAGACCTACTCCATAATTTCTGCTTACATTGGCCAGAATTTAGTCACTTGACCTAGCTTCAAGGAAGGCTAGGTGATGCAGTTATTTAGCTAGGCCTCTTACTGCTCCAACTAAATTGTGGTTCTTCTTAAAATTGTTTTTCCTTTTTGGCTGTGCTGGGTCTTCATTGTTGCAAGCAGGTTTTCTCTAGTTGCGGTGCTCAGGCTTCTTATTTCTGCAGTTTCTTTTGTTGCAGAGCATGGGATCTGTGGTGTGCGGCCTTCCGTAGTTGTGACTCTCAGGCTCCAGAGCGTAGGCTCAGTAGCCATGACGCATGGGCTTAATTGCTCCATGGTATGTGTATCTTAGTTCCGGGGCCAGGAATCAAACCTTGAACTGGCAGGTGGATTCTTAACCAATGGACCACCAGGAAAGTCCTAAATTGTGGTTCTTTTGGTTGAGAAGAAGGGAGAATGGAAACTGGGTAGACAACTGTAATCTCTGCTATAATGAGGTAGACAGAGGAAAGAAGAAGATAAAGAACATTTGGGGGCATGGGAGAGAATGACGCCATAAAAAAATGTAATAGTTAGGATGCTTTTAGTTTCAAGTTATTGAGAACTCAGCCCAAGCTAGCTTAAACTTTTCTCAGATAACCAAAAAAATGTAGAGTAGAGCTCGTATGTTGGTTGGGGCTCTGGTTTTGCGTATTTTCCTGGCTCTGCCCCCTCTTCATTGGCCTTGCCTCCTAGTTGGCTTCACAAAGGGTAGTAAAATGGCTGAAATAGTTCCAGACTCACACATGCACGCCACATTGTCCAGAACAAGACCGGAGTCCTGAAATTCATTCATTCACTCAGAAATATTGCTGGGTAATGTGGTATGCACTTTTCTAGATGTTGGGGATAATGTCAATCAAGCAGATGGATTCTGGCCCCACTGGATCTTGTTTGAGTCATCTATTGCTGTGTGACATATTCCAAAACTGAGTGTCGTAAGACAGCTAACATTTGCTATTTCCCAGTTTCTGTGGGTCAGAAATTTGGCCATGGCCTGACTGGGGGACTCTCCTAAGGCTGTAATTAAGATATCAGCTGGGGCTGCTGGGGGGACCTGTTTCCTGCTCATTTGTGTGCTATTAGCCTCAGGTCATCCCTGACTGTGGGCCAGAGATATCAGTTCCTGGCAATGTGGGCCTGTCCTCTGGGCTGAGGGTTGAGATTAGGGGTGGTACAATAATTAGTGGTTTCTGTAACCTAATCTTGAAAGTGACCTCCCATCCCCTTTTCCAGGTTCCATCTGTTTTGAAATAAGTCGTTAGGTCAAGCTTACACTTAAGGGGAGGGTATTACCTCAGGGCATGAATACTGGAAAGTGGGGGTCATGGAGAACCACTTTGAGGCTCTCTACCCCAGGGCTGTATTCTAGTTAGTGGAAACGGACAGCAGACACAGTATATCCTATGTAAGTGACAACAAGTGTAATGAAGGAGAAAAATAAAGCAGAGTGAAGGAAGGTGTCCCTCATGAGATGACTCTTGAGTAATGTCTAAAGCAGCCCAGGCAGGGAGCCATGGATGTCTGTGGAGGAGCGTTTCAGGCGGAGCCGAGGGCAGGAGCAAACTCCCTAAGGCGGGAGGGTGCTTGGCATCTTTAAGGAATCACAGAACCAAAATGGCTGGAGCTGAGTCAGCAAGCAAGGAGAGAGAGGCAGAGTGGGAGATGGATTATGGGCTGACGGACGGGACACAGTAAAATCTTTACTGGAAGGTTCTGAGTGGTGGTGTGATATGATCCATCTTACTTTTTAAAGACTGCGTGGTGTGTGAAACAGATGATACACGGGCCAAGAGTGAAAGCTGGGATTCTACAGCAGGAGCTCAGGTGGGAGATGATGGCGTCTCGGGTTGGGTGGAAGTGGGCAGGAGTGATTGGATGCCAGACATGTTTAATAAAGCTTGTGGATAGGCCGCATTTAGGGTATGGCAGAGAGGAGGCAAAGACAACTCGGGCTTCCAGGGCCAGCACCTCTGAGGCTGGGCTTCCATTTGCTGGAATGTGATCGGAGGAGAGTAAACCAAGGATCTACTTGCAGTCATGTGAAGTTTGATATGCCCTTAGATATCCAAGTGGAGATGGTTGCGGAGGAAGTTGGAGTCTGGAGTTCAGGGGTGAGGTCCAGGTTGGCAATAGAAATTTGAGAGACGTCAGCGTCAAGTTGGCATTTAAAGCCGCGGGACCAGATGAGATTGCTCACCTGGTGAATATGTCTCAATGGACAAGACATCCCTCAGAACTTTTGGACATGGGAGAATGAGGAGGATCTGGCAAAGGGGAATGAGAAGGAGAATCTAATGAGAACCCAGGGAGGTTCTGGGGAGGTAGGCAGCAGGCTTCACGCTGGCGGCCACAGAAAGTGGTGCTCTCCGCCTTCCAGATGCCTCCAGGGGGTCTGGGGTGGGGGGGCGGGCCACAGGACTTGAAAGGTGGTAGAAGGTCACTGATGACATTAGCAAAAGCAGTTTGCAAAGCATCCTGGAGTCAACAGCTGGATGATGGTGAATTTTGGAAAGAGTGAAGTTTAGGAAGAGACCCATTGGGACCCATGGGGTCCCACTGGTGTGACCCTCTCTTTCAAGAATTTCAGTGTTAGAAACAATAACAGCATGAGGGAAAACACTCATTAAATTATAAAAAAATTGGTAAATGTCTCCATCAACAAAAACACTGTAAATTAAAACAGCCCAAAGGAAGAAGGAAACCTCTTAGTAAATATAACAAGTGTTAGAATCTTTATAATGGAAAAAAACTCATGCAAATTGATAAAAAAAAAAAATACTAAGACCCTAACAGATAAATGGACAAAGGACTTGAATAGGCTGTTCACAAACGAGGAAATATAACAAGTAAACAAAGATAAAGAAAAATGTTTGGCACCATTAGCCAGGAAAGAAATACAGATTAAAACCACAGGATGACGTGTTTTAGACTATCAAATTAGTAAAAAACTGTTTATACCCTTTAACCTAGTAATTCCAGCTTCAGGGAATCCTAAGAAACTAAGCCAAAACGCAGATGAAAGAGCCGGCCATAGCTTTATTTACAGTAGTTAATAAGAGGAAATAATCCAAATGCTGATACCAAAAGAATGACTTGGAAAATTTTGGTACATTCATAAGTGGAATATTAATCAACCATATATACCACATATACCCAAAATGAGACGAATTTGTGGCAACTGTGTCTTAGTCCCTGTGGGCTGTTAGAACAAAATACCAGAAACTAAATAGTTTACAGACAACGGAAATTTAATTCTCACAGTTCTAGAGGCTGGAAGCCTGAGATCAGGGTGCCAGCATGGGTGGCAGAGGGGGCAAGAAAGCTCTTTGGGCCTTCATATGTAAGAGCACTGAGCCCATTCATGAAGGCTTTACCTTTGGGGCCTAATCACCTCCCAAAGGACACACTCCCTGCTGTCATCATTTGGGGCATAGATTTTCAACATACTGATTTTAGGGGGAGGGGACACAAACATTCAGACTATAGCATACTGGAAAAGGCCTGTATCATGTTAACTGAAAAAAAGAGTAGGACTTGAAATGGTGCTTATCTTATATTCTCACCTAAGGGGAAAATATTTATAGAAAAAAGGAAACCCACCACAGTGTTGTCACAGAGGAAGCCTGGCTGCCTTCTTTCCTGCAGCACACCTTTGTTGAACTCTGTGCTGATCTCTCTTGGCCAAGTCCTGGGATTACAAAGATAATTCTGAAAATCTGCCCTCGAGGAATTTGCATCTAATCAAAATTTAAAAAACTGTCTTGTGGGAGTTAACAGTAAAGTCTCAAAATATATGAAAAGAATTGGGGGTATACCCAGGTGGTCCAATGGTTGGGACTCCATGCTTTCACTGCATGAGGGCCTGGTTTCCATCCCTGATCCAGGAACTAAGATCTGACAAGCTGCGCGCGCGGCAAAGCCAAGAAGAAAAAAGAAAATGAAATATTGGCTGTGATATCAAAATATCACAGCAAAAATGAGTCCAGCCACAAATTGAACATCAGCCACACAGATGGGCCTTTGGTGGCCCTGTCCAGACCTGCAGTTCCAGGGTTAAAGGTAATAGGGCATTGGGCACGCAAACTTAGCTGTCAGTTAACAGAGAACCAAGTGCTGAAGTTGATATGACCTTGACCCTAAGAGAAGAATCAAGGAACAGCTAATAGAATTGGAAAATGAAGCTGATGCTTGTTAGCAGGACGTGTTGTTTAACTTCCTGCTCTAAAAGGTCTGGTGACCAGGAGTACCTGAAACCAAAGATGAGTCATTATTCTTCTCTCTGGGGTTGCGTCTCCATCCCACCTGTTTGACAAAGACTGGCTTGGAGTTCTCACTGTTCTGTCGGGATCATTTCTGCTGGGAATGTTACTGTTTTCAGGTTTCTCATGGGTGGAAAAGACAGAGAACCATACCTTCTATTTCTACAGTCCTTAACATAAATTTCAAAAAAAATTCTGACTCACCAGCAAATTGAAGAATGGTGTCAGTAGTTGTGAAACCAATTCTGTTATTTATTTTCTGATAGGGCCGTCTCAACCTTGAGTCCTTCACCTATCAAATTGCAACCATTTGACAAATACTAAATAAGAAAAATAATGGCTCTGATGATATTGGGGAGAAAGCTCTCCTGGAAAGCTGTGTTCCGAAAAGGTGAAAGAGGTTATTTTCAAAGTGATTAAGTGTTTTAGTCCTAGCAAGATCGATTTAGAGAACAAAGGCAACATCATTAAGAGAGATCCTAAAGGTCCACCTGAAGGAAAATGAGTTCCTGTTTGTAAAAGTAAGTTACATTTAAAACATTCAGTTCTCAAGAGGAACTGTCAGTAATTACCATGTAATGAGGACTCAAACTTCTAAAGACAAACTGCCTGGGTTCAAATCCTGGCTCTGCTTCTTACATTATATTGATAGCTGTGTGACCCTGAGCAAGTTACTTAATTTCTGTGTCTCAGTGTTTTCCTGTAAAATGGGGACAGTGATAGGACCCACCTCATAAGGTTGTGGTGGGAACTAAATGAGTATTTTGTAAATAGCTCTCAGCAGTACCTGATATGACACTTGCTGCATAGTGAAAGTGAAAGTTGCTCAGTCATGTCCGACTCTTTGTAACCCCTCGGACTATACAGTCCATGGAATTCTCCAGGCCAGGATACTGGAGTGGGTAGCCTTTCCCTTCTCCAGGGGATCTTCCCAACCCAGGGATCAAACCGGGGTCTCCTGCATTGCAGGTGGATTCTTTATCAATTGAGCTCTCATGCTTGTTAAATAAAATCATGAATAAACTAAAAGTAAATGCTATTTTTTCTTGCCATCACTTGTTTAAATAGCAATTGAAAGGTCGGGGCCTCACTGTCTGCACAACGGGCCCGGCTAGCTCAATCGGTAGAGCATGAGACTCTTAATCTCAGGGTCATGGGTTCGAGCCCCACGTTGGGCGCCAGATGTTAGAAAAACGCCGTGGGAGGAAAAAGCCACCTCTAAGGACCATTGATGAAGGCCTTCATTGAGCGGTCGCTCTCGGGCAGAACTCCCGGGGCGGGTGAGTGAGGAGACAAAGGGAGTCTGCGAGGTATGAGGGGGTGGGGAGGGGTTTTATAGCCAGGGCCGGCGTCCAAGCCAGGTCTTTTCATATAAGGAAGAAAGCGCGGGCTACAGCGGCGGTCAGTGTCCGAGGGCTCTGGGTGGGTACCTGATTGGACCAGGCTGCAGGGGGTCGGTCCCTGGAAGTTAGCCAGCCTCTGGAATTTGCCTTGCGGCACTTTCCCGGGGCATGCCCCGACCTTTCAGCAATCACCCCCAAAACAAGCACATGAAATACTTCCATAATGACAATGTATTGAAGTATTATTCATCTAGGTTTCTTCTTCCTCTAGCTGTCCTGTTCTCCCCCTTTCAGGCAGGTAGCATTGCTCTCTTGTGTCTTTGGCCAGAGGGATTCATTTGGAGCAGGAAGCCCAAGGGATGAGGAGGTGACTGAATCCAGGGGCTCTTCCAGTCTTTAAGGAAAGCCTAAGCCTGTTGAAGTGATGGGTGATACTGAGTGTCCCCGGAGCGGTGGGGGTGGGTGAGGCTTGGGAGTGTAAGAAAAGAGGAGGGCGGGGAGAGTTTCTGGAGACCGGCCTAGCAGCTGGGAGCCGATGCAGGACCTCAAGGGTGGCTGTCCCTCGGGGGATGGCTGTTCTGTGTGCTGGGAAAGGTAGCACCATCTTCCCATGCCTCGTGGCCCGGAAGTTAGGCACTCCAGACTCCTGGGATCCTGGACTAAGACAATGTCGGCCTTGACTGTGAGAACGCAGTGGTTAGTGCTGACCAATAGAAACATAATTCGAGCCACATTTGTAATTTCAAAGTTTCGAGCTACAGAATCTAGCTCCCCCTTAAAAAAAAATCCACCTTAAAAAAAAACAACAAAATTAAAGGACACAGGTGAAATTAATTTTAATAATATATTTTATGTCTAAAATTTTATCCTTTCGACATGTAATCAAGCACTACTGAGATATTTTACTTTTTTTTTCCTGTGGGCCTGTGAAAGCTGGTATGGAGTTCACACAGCGTATCCTCATCCAGACTGGCCCATTTCCAAGTGCTCAGTAGGCACATGCGGATGGTGGCTACCATGTTGGCCAGGCCAGGCTAGAGGCTCTTGTTTTCCTGGTTGCAACAATTTCCTGGATTCTAGTATGACCCTGACAGGGAAAAGGACTCTGAATTGTTTACCCAAGAGGTATTTATGGAATGCCTACCATGTGCTAGGCCCATCATTCCCCAAATGTGGGTCAAGGAACCCTTGCAAGCTGCAGTGAACTCAAGGAGGCTTCAGGGAGTGTTCTACATTTTTGAGGGAAGCCTGGTCATTAGGCCAAACTATAGTCCTCTCAGATGCCATCCATCTTTGCAAAGCTGGGTGCTCAGCAGCTGCTGTGATAAAATGTTCAAGTTCTATAGGGAAGTCAATGTGAAACAGCAAAGGAGGGTGGCAATGAATAGGGCTTGGGAATCAGAGTTAGGTTGATTAAAAGGGAATTTGAGCTTCCCTAGTGGCTCAGAGGTTAAAGCGTCTGCCTGCAATGTGGGAGAACTGGATTCGATCCCTGGGTTGGGAAGATCCTCTGGAGAAGGAAATGGTGACCCACTCCAGTATTCTTGCCTGGAAAATCCCATGGATGGAGGAGCCTGGTAGGCTACAGTCCAAGGGGTTGCAAAGAGTTGGACATGACTGAGCAACTTCCCTTTCACTTATTCATAGAAGGTGATATTTCTTACACGCTAGACTTTATAGACATTAATTTATTATACACCTGTGCTGGGCTGTGAGCTGTTATTTTAAGAGAAGATTTATTTTAAGGGGTGCTCGTGGAAGTGAGGAAAGAAGATATCTTCACGGGAAGTCCGGGAGGTCCTTCCATTAGGCCTCAGGGCTAGAATGGGACACTGGCATCTCTGCACCTGTAGAGACTGGTCACTGGTCAGAAACTGGAGGTCACCTGGGGCATGGCTCGGCTCTCCTGACTGGGTCACCTCCTACCCCTTTGCACCAAGAATGAGTTGCTGTCCAACCAAATCTGTGTCTTTTCTGAGTGTCTTTTGGTTCTGTTCCTGAGAGAGTCAGTTCCTAGGCAGGTTGAAGAGAAGTCTGGGGTCCTTGAGGAGAAAATGGTCTGGAGTTCTCCAGGAAGAGAAAAGTTCAAACCTCTTTTTCTTAAAGCCCAGAGCTGATCATTGTGCAACAAAACAACTCTTCTTGCTCAAGGACATGTTTTGCCTTAAGCTCTGTACCAATGATTATATAACAACAATGTATACTGCTTGAGGACATGTTTTTCCTTCTTGAGAACCTTCTGACTAATCCTGTCATCTTAAAATGTATATTATTGGAGTGAGTCTGGTAAGATCTTTCTATTGTTGGTCCTAATTCCATTATCTCGATCTGATCTCTGGTTCCTCTGCCAAAAATTGCCAACATCCCTAGGATTATTGAAAAAGCAAGAGAGTTCCAGAAAAACGTCTACTTTTGCTTTATTGACTATGCCAAAGCCTTTGACTGTGTGGATCACAACAAACTGTGGAAAATTCTTCAAGAGATGGGAATACCAGACCACCTTACCTGCCTCTTGAGAAATCTGTATGCAGGTCAGGAAACAACAGTTAGAACTGGACATGGAACAACAGACTGGTTCCATGTCGGGAAAGGAGTATGTCAAGGCTGTATATTGTCACCCTGCTTATTTAACTTGTTTGTAGAGTACATCTTGAGAAACACTGGGCTGGATGAAGCACAAGCTGGAATCAATGTTGCTAGGAGAAATATCAATAACCTCAGATGTGCAGATGACACCACCCTTATGGCAGAAAGTGAAGAAGAACTAAAGAGCCTCTTGATGAAAGTGAAAGAGCAGAGTGAAAAAGTTGGCTTAAAGCTTAACATTCAGAAAACTAAGATCATGGCATTTGGTCCCATCACTTCATGGCAAATAGATGGGGAAACAGTGGAAACAGTGGCAGATTTTATTTTGGGGGGCTTCAAAATCACTGCAGATGGTGACTGCAGCCATGAAATAAAAAGACACTTAATCTTTGGAAGAAAAGTTATGACCAACCTAGATAGCATATTAAAAAGCAGAGACATTACTTTGCCAGCAAAGGTCCATCTAGTCAAGGCTATGGTTTTTCCAGTGGTCATGTATGGATGTGAGAGTTGGACTATAAAGAAAGCTGAGTGCCAAAGAATTGATGCTTTTGAACTGTGGTGTTGGAGAAGACTCTTGAGAGTCCCTTGGACTGCAAGGAGATCCAACCAGTCCTTTCTAAAGGAAATCCATCCTGAATATTCATTGGAAGGACTGATGTTGAAGCTGAAACTCCAATCCTTTGGCCACCTGATGCGAAGAACTGACTCATTTGAAAAGACCCTGAAAAAAAAAAAAAAGAAAAGACCCTGATGTTGGGAAACATTGAAGGCGGGAGGAGAAGGGGATGACAGAGGTTGAGATGGTTGGATGGCATCAGCGACTCAATGGACATGGCTTTGAGTAAACTCTGGGAGTTTGTGATGGCCAGGGAGGCCTGGCGTGCTGCGGTCCATGGGGTCGCAAAGTGTGGGACATGACTGAGCGACTGAACTGAACTGATTTATTTTAGAATAACTAGAACTATTTTGAAAGAGTCATGTAGGAGGACTCAGTCTAAGCAACTTCAACGTTTATTTAATAGGTACAGTAATAAAAATTGTAAGGTATGGGTGGAGGTATAGCCACAGAGGTCACTGAAACAGATCAGAGGACCCCACAATAGACCCACACAAGTTGGGCTAGCTGATGTTTGATGGTGATGAGAAAGCAATTTGATTGATGAAGGGTAATCTTTTTAATGATGTTGGAACAATTAGACATCTTGAAGGAAAAACCCTCCCCAAACAAACAACAAACAAAAACACTTGGGCCTATGCCTCATACTTTATACAAAAATAAACTCAAAATTGATCATGGACTTAAAAGTAAAATGATAGAACTTTTAGAAAAGAATGTAGGTGAGAAATCTCAGCATCTAGAGTTAGGCAAAAAGTTCTTAGACTTAACACCAAATGTAAGGTCCATAAAGGGAAAAATGGGTAAATCAGACTTCACCAAAATGACAAATGTGCTCTGAGAAAGGCCCTGTTAAAAGAATGAAAAGAGAAGCTACAAATCAGAGCATACTGCAAACTGCACATCCTACAAAGGAATGGTATCTAGAACATATAAATAAGTCAAAACTCAACAGTGAAAAATCTAATTAAAAAACTGTCAAAGCACATGAAGAGACATTTCACCAAGGATGACATACAGATGGCAAATAAACACATGAAAAGATGTTCAACCTCATTAGTTATTAGGGAAATGCAAGTCCCACCATGAGACAGTACTACACATTTATCAGAGTAGCTTCAATAAAACATAGTGACAATCCCAGATTCTGGTGAGAATGCATAGAAACTGGATCACTTATACATTGCTGGTAGGAATGTAAATGGTACAACCACTCTGGAAAACATTTTGGCTGTTTCTTTTAAAATTAAACATACAACTACTATGTGATGCAGCATTGTCCTCCCAAGCATTTATCCAGAGAAATGGAAGCTCATTCTCACACAAAAACCTGGACATGAGTCTTCGTGGAAGCTTCAATTCTTAACAGCCCAGAACTGGAAGCAATGAATATGTCTTTTGATGAGTGAACAGTAAACAAGCTGTGGTACGTTCATACTCTGGACACAACACAGCAGGGAAAAGGAAGAGGCTATTGAAATAGGCAATGACCTGGATGAATCTCCAGAGATCTATGTTGAGTAAAAAAAAGTCAGTGGTGAAAGATTACACGTGGCAGCATTCCATTTATGCAACATTCTTTTTTAAAAATCAAAGTGTAGTTGATTTGCCATATTGTGTTAGTTTCAGGCGTACAGCAAAGCAATTGAGTTACATATGTATATTTTTTTGGGTTATATTCCATTATATATTATTACAAGACATTGAATACAATCCCCTCTGCAGGTGTGCATGCATGCTCCATCGCTCCAGTCGTGTCCGACTTTTTGACCCTAGGGACTGTAGCTCGTGAGGCTCCTCTGTCCATGAGATTCTCCAGGCAAGAGTACTGGACTGGGCTGCCATGTCCTCCTCTAGGGGATCTTCCCAACCTAGGGATCGAACCTGCGTCTCCTGCATTGGCAGGTGGATTCTTTACTGCGGAGCCACCAGGAAAGCCCATAGTTCCCTGTGTTGTACAGTAAATCCTTGTTGCTTATTCTCCATAGTAGTTTGCAGAATAATCGCGCAATCTAATCATCCTCCAGAGAAGGCAATGGCAACCCACTCCAGTACTCTTGCCTGGAAAATCCCATGGATGGAGGAGCCTGGTAGGCTGCAGTCCATGGGGTTGCAAAGAGTCGGACACGACTTCACTTTCACTTTCACTTTTCACTTTCATGCATTGGAGAAGGAAATGGCAACCCACTCCACTGTTCTTGCCTGAAGAATCCCAGGGACGGGGGAGCCTGGTGGGCTGCCGTCTATGGGGTCGCAGAGTCGGACACGACTGAAGCGACTTAACAGCAGCAGCTAATCATCCTATACTCCCTCCCCACTTTAATAACTGTAAAATTTGTTGTCTATGTCTGTAAGTCTGTTGCTGTTTTGTATATAGACTCATTTGTACTATTTTTTAGATTCTACATATAAGTGATATCATACACTATTAGTATTTCTGTCTGACTTAATTCACTAAGTATAATATTCTCTAGGTCCACCCATGCTGCTGCAAATAGCAATATTTCATTCTTTTCAATAGCTCATATATGTAATATATATTAATATATACACTATTGATATATGTTCTATGTCAATCATCTGTTGATGGGCACTTGGGTTGATCCCATGGCTTGGCTATTGTAAAAATGCTGCTATGAATATTGTAATACATGTGTCTTTTCCAATTAGGGTTTTCATCTTTTCTGGATACATGCTCAGGAATGGGATCGCTGAACTACATGTTCACTCTTAGCTCTTTAAGGAACCTCCATGCTGTTTTCCATGAAGGCTGCACCAATTTACATTCCCACCAACACTGTAGGAGGGTTCTCTTTTCTCCATACCGTCTCCAACGTTTATAATTTGTAGAATTCTTTTATATTTGTAAAACATCCCTGAAATGACAAGAATGCAATTATAGATATGGAGACCAGATAAGTGGTTGCCTGGGGTTAAGG
The DNA here is from genome assembly GCF_019320065.1 of Cervus canadensis. Lineage (NCBI taxonomy): Eukaryota > Metazoa > Chordata > Mammalia > Artiodactyla > Cervidae > Cervus > Cervus canadensis. The sequence goes on along the minus strand of NC_057397.1, from coordinate 65,740,953 downwards.
AGGGGATGGAGGGGAGTATGGATTTAAAAGGACATCAAGAGGGATCCTTATGATGATGGAAAAGTTCTGTATTTTGACTGTATCAGTGTCAATGTCCCAGTTCTGATCTTGTACTACAGTTTTGTAAGGTGTCACCACTGGGGGAAACTGGTGAAGGACATCTGCTGTCTCTGTATTATCCCTTAAAACACGTTGGATGCATGAGACAAGTGCTCGGGGCTGGTGCACTGGGATGACCCAGAGGGATGGGATGGGGAGGGAGGTGGGGGGGGTTCAGGATGGGGAACACATGTAAATCCATGGCTGATTCATGTCAATGTATGGCAAAAACCACTACAATACTGTAAGGTAATTAGCCTCCAACTAATAAAAATAAATGGAAAAAAAAGACTGCCTGTGATCTCAAAATTTAAAAAGTTGAATCAAAAAACTTATTGCTAGGAATGTCTGCTCTACTTCCAGGTAGAAATCTCACACAGATTAATGGGTTATCAGTGAGGGCCTGGCCCAGGACCCCTCAGATCCAAGTTTACTGGTGGATGGAATTTTTCAGAAGGTCTTGTTAAACTCTCAGTGCTAGTGGCCTTCCAAAACTAAATTTACTCCCTTTATCATTGGCAAAATGAAATCCAGTGTATATAAGATATCTGGAGAAAGCTGCATAAATCCAGATGATTTTATAGCCCTAAAAGTGGGAATCAATGGGGTATTGTAAATATGCAAAATATATGTATGTAGCAAGAGTTCATGGCTATAAAACAGTTTGGAGAATGCGTCACCTGTGTGTTTCAGCTCTCAGTTCCCAGAGAGAGAGCAGCTTCCTGTTGGTAACTGAGCCCACAAATGTCAGCTCTCAGTTCCCAGAGAGAGAGCAGCTTCCTGTTGGTAACTGAGACACGGTTGTAGTGCTGGCTGGTTCCTTTGGAAGGCAGAGTGAATGACCATCTGTTGAGCACCTCCCCTGCGCTAGCGGCTTTACATTATCTGGTTTAATCTTCAGCCCTGTACTAGGAGGTGGGTGATATTACTCCCAGAGCAGACTCTGAGTCTCTCAGTGCTTCAGTGAAGACATTTGCTTCTAGCATTGACCTGAGCTTCAAACCCAAGGCGTTATAGGATAAAAAGGAGTAAGTGCCAGCCTGAAAGTCAAACCTAGGTCTCCAGAAAGCCAGCTCCTTGCTGCTACCCCTCCTGCCTACCAAGATCATCACTTGTATGTGTGTGTGCCGTCATAACTGTGTAATCCAAAAGCTGAGTTACTCCTAGGAGAGGGCAAGTGTTTCTCTGCCCTCCTACTGCTGCTAGGGTCAGACAGAGACAGGGAGGTGGGTGAGATGGAGGTCCCCCTTTCATTCACACTCTTCAGGTTGCTTTCTTGAGTCATAAAGCTGTCCTAATTAATCATTTTAGCCAGATGTTACCTTCCTAGGGTGAGGTGGGGAAGGAGAAGAGAAAAAATGGAGGCACGGTGAGATGTCTACTGAACTATTCCTTCTCCCAAGGTCTCCAGGTGTATCCTCACAGAAAGTTCCAGAGATGTCTCCCAGGCCCCAAGTTCAAATCCTGCCAAGACTCAGGCAGAGATGAGCCAGAGCAATAAGATAGAATTCACAGATCTCCCGTGACCTGCAGCTGCTGGTCACCTGGAAACTTTCTTTGTTGACCTTGTCTGGACACCACACTTTTGTGTGGTGCTCTGTACCTACATATACACAGTGTAGGGCCAGGATTAGAGAAAGGGAAGGAGAGAAGGCAGGAGGGAAGAAAGAGGCTGAATGAATTCTGGGAAGTTAATCATCTGAAAAGACTACCATCAAGGTCATGTCCAGTCTGATATTCAGACCATTATTCATTTTTTCTGTCAACAGTCATTTATTTTCATCATCTTTAGCTGATTCTTGCTTATGATCATCTATTGTCTCACAGCCTCGTGTTTTCATTTCATGGAAATAATTCCCAACAGCTGAAATCAACCTTGGCTGCACATTGCAGTCACTGGGAACACTGAAAATACTGATGCTTGGGTCTAATCCCAAGGAATTCTGACTTCACTGGGAGGGAGGTAGCGAGGTCTGAGAAGGAACATTGCTCAGTCGTGTCCAACTCTTTGCCATCCCATGCACTGTAGCCCACCAGGCTCCTCCGTCCGTGGCATTTTCCAGACAAGAGTACTGGAGTGGGTTGCCATTTCCTTCTCCAGAGGATCTTCCCCACCCGGAGATTGAACCCAGGTCTCCCGCATTGCAGACAGACACTTTACCATCTGAGCTACCAGGGAAGCCCACCTAGCGCGGTCTGGGGAGCAGGTAAGTCAGGTCTGGGGAGCAGAGGACATGACAGCTCCTTGGTGATTACAGCATGCAGTTGGGGCTGTTGTCTATGAAAATCTGAAATCCCTAATTTTTGAGTTCTCATTGAGCTGCTGATTGTTGTCTCAGGTCCAAGGTCCTCCTCGTGTTGAGGTTTTTGGATGGTGTTAGCCTTTTTCAGAGGCTGGGTGAGCTCACCTTCTTCCCCCTGGGTTGTACCTCTGCCTACACCTCTGTGGTCTGACTGCATCAGTTCCCATGTAGACGTTATTTCATGGTGTGTCTCTGCTTACCGTGTGGTTTCCCTTCTCCACCTCCTTAAGGATTGCTGCTCAGCCGTTATGGAGTGGGCCTTTGCTTTTCTTCAAGAGTGGCTCTATTATCTTTCACTTTCCCCCTTCTCTTTCTTCCATCCATTCTTTCCCTCCCCCTGACTTCCTTCTTTCTTTCCTTTCCATACTTTTAAAAATTTCTTCTTGGGGTCTTATGAAGAAGTGGAGATTTCAGCATGAGTTTAGTCCACATTCTTAAAATCTGGTGATTTTATGTTTTAACCACATGCACTTTTGCGTTATTTGCCCACAAATGTATTGTTTTTGTAATATCTTTTAAAATATTTTAATCAAAAGTTATTATATGCAGAAAGTCTAGGTAATAATCTGGAAAACTGTTTATGCTAAGGAAAAAAGAAGAAATACGTGCAGGAGGATGACAGCGTGAAAATAAGACAGTGACATAAAACCAACTTTATGCATGGAAGACAGACTAGGATGAAATAACATAAAAAAAACAGTGGTTTTGTTTACATGGTGAGAGTGTATAATTACTTTTTTATTCTTCATGTATTTATATGTTATATATGTATATTTTTAAAGAGCACACTTTTTTCATAATGGGTGGGAAAATTGAACCACTCATTTTAAAGGAGATTAGTCAACTGTAGAAATAGCCCGCTTTAAGAAATGGTCTGTGGGAGACACCCAGGCTCAAAGAAGCTGACTGGGGTGTATCCTGAAGGCGGTGTGTCTCAGAAGAAAACTAACACCCTCAGCTGTACTGTAATGTCTCGGGCATGAAGCCCTGGTTTAGTGGATATTTGTTTGCCTCTCTTCCCCATTTTTCCAGCAAGAGTGCCTTTTATCTGTTTGGGCATCTAGCCCGTCATCAAACTACAAAGTGTCTGGGCTCCACCTTTGCCTCAAGAGTCACGGCACACGATCAAGGCCCACAGCAGTCAGCGTGTCGCATTCTTTTTGCCTCGTGGTTGGCCAAAAGTGAGCAAGTGATTAAGCCAGTTAAACTGAAGCCACTAACTACTAAGAGGCTCTTTTTTCCCAGGTGGAACTTGAACTTGAACTTTGTTGGTTGCAGTAGATATAGCCATCCTGCTTCCCAGTGGAGCCTGAGAACTCAGCAACATACAGAGAGGAGGCGATGATCTGAACCCCAACTTAGCCTTGGTGACGCTGGCTCTTCTGCCCTTAGATTTTCCATTTACGTGAGTCAACACATTTCCCAAGTCATGCTGAGTTGGGCTGTTAGACACTTATAACCAAAATAGATCTACAAACTGTGCTTGTGGACATGCACTTTAAAAGGATGACTACAGAATAAAAATGTGTTGCCGTCTATCCACTGCTTTCTTAAGAGAGCTGATTCTATGATTCCTGACCCCTATTCCTTGGGCAGGTGTGTCTCCCTCGTGGAGAAACAGTTGTTCATTTGGTTAGCCTACCTTGATGAAAATATCTCACCATGGCACCCAACTCCGATTTCTGATCCCAGATTTACTAAACTGTCCTCTGACCTGCCCTTTGGTCCCTTGACCGGGCTGACGACTAGGTAGGCACTCTCCCATTGCCCACAAACACACTGGCATGACGTGCCCGGTCAGCCTCCACTGGGTTCGATTAAGCAATTGGTTGCTTAACCCTGATGTTCTGACTACAAAGCTGAGAACAGTCCCAGCTTCGTGGTGTTCCACCATGACGCAGAGAAGCCAATCAACTTAAGTCTCCCTATATCCACTGTATAGCACAGGGAACTATATTCGACATCTTAGGATAAACCATAATGGAAAAGAATGTGTATAAAAATGTATAAACCTAACTCACTTTGTTGCATAGCAGAAATCAACACAACTATGTAAGTCAACTATAGTGATAATAAAAAATAAATTTAAAAAGTCTCTTTACTGTATTATCTCTTTTTAACTTTGACAAGGTCATTCACATAAAAAGTGGACAGAGTGTGACTATCTAGTATGTGGCCCTGACAACACATGTGGGTTCTGGTGCATGGTAGACTTGGGTTTGATTCTCCTGTTTTTAGTATGGTCTTGGGCAGGACCCCATCCCCCCTAAACCTCTGGGGTTTTTTGTTTGTTTGGTCTTTTTGGGCAAGCCATGCAACATGATGGATCTTATTTCCCCAATCAGGGATCAAACCCATGCTCCCTGCAGTGGGAGCACGGAGTCTTAACCACTGGACTGCCAGGGAAGTCCCATAAACTTTTGTTTTGATTCCTCTGCTATAATGGAGATAATAATACTTTCCTCAGGGGGTCATCACAGAAACAAAATAGAACAATATACACAAAGCCTGAGCACAATAAAAATAATAGCTACTTAGCAGAGGATTTTCTAGAAAGCTAATAAAAATTCAGGGCCCTGGGGAAGGATCCTGGTAATGTGTTCATATGAGCATACGTTTTTATAAAATTTGCAAATTTAAAAATGTGTTTGCAATTATTTATCTTAAATCAGGTCCCCCCAATCTTGTACTACTATTATCCCATTTAAACCTGGGCACAATGCTGTGAGATAGATATTATTGTTACTATCATTTTACAAATGAGAAAAACTGAGGTTTATGGATACTAAGTAACTTTTCTAAGACCACACTGTGAGTGGTGGAACCAGAATTTAAACCCAGGCAGCCTGCATTCAAGGGTGTCCAGGGCACATGGCTTAAGCGCTCTGCCTAGTTTCCCAGACTTGCCTGGGCTAAAGAATCACCAGTGAGTGAAAGTGACAACGTCAGTCGCTCTTCACGACCTCATGGGCTGTAGCCCGTCAGGGTGCGCCATCCATGGGATTCTCCAGGCAAGAATACTCGAGTGGGTAGCCATTACCTTCTCCAGAGGATCTTTCCGACTCAGGGATCGAACTCATGTCTCCTGCATTGCAGGCAGATTCTTTACCTTCTGAGCCACCAGGGAAGCCCTATTAAAGCACACATTCAGGGCTTACCACAGAGTTAGCAAAATAGGATTGATCTCTTGGGAAGACACTAGGGAATTTATTTTTAACATGCCTCCCAAATGAATTTGGTGAGTGGGCAAATTACTGCTTTTCAACCTATTGCCTCCATATAATAAGGGTTCAATACTAGTTAGATAAGATTGTAATAAAAAGTTTTTTGTTTTTTTTTTTAAATAACAGCAGCCTCAAACTTGAAGGTTTCACAGTGGAGGCAGAATTTAACCTAAGCTGTGGGGAACAGACAAAACTTTTCAGAGAGGAAACAAGGGAGGAAGCTCCACTCTGTTTATCTGGTACAAAAGAGTGTGATAAGACGCCGCCTCTGCAGTTCCCTGTTTATTAACTGAAAAGACATTTCACTTAGATCACTTGAGCAGTTGTTATCTCAACTAAAAAAATTTTGTTAACTGTTGTTGCCAAATTTGGGTGACAGTTGAATCAAAGTTATTATTAATTTTTAAAAATCAATGTTTTCTGGCTTAGTTGAGCAAATGTGGATCCCGCCTGACAAAGGCCCAAAGGGCCAAGGAATTATCTAATTGAAAGAAAACAAGTGCTTATCAAAAATGAACTTTAGGACTTCCCTGGTGGTCCAGTGATCGGGACTCGGCACTTCCACTGATGGGGCGGGGGTGGGGGGCAGGTTTGATCCCAGGTCAGTTAAAAAAAGAAAGAACTTTATGATGAGCTAGGATAAGTTCACACATTACACCGGCACTCTTTTGTCCAAAGTAAATGGAAGACTAAAGGTTCATTGAGTCTGGGGAAGCAAAGAAGAAAACCCTGCCATGGGGCCTGCAGATTTTGTGTCTAGACTGAGTGGAAGTTAATTTCCCATGGGCAACATCCCACTTGAATGTTTACTATACTTTTTCTTAAATTCATAGCCTTTGGCTTCAAAGGTTCTAAACATGGAGAACAATTCATATTTTATTTAAGGAAATTCTAAACATAGACAAAAATAGAACAGTGTAGTGAATTCTCCCATGTACCTTTCACCCAGTTTCAATAATTATTAACTTTCAGTAATTTTGAGAAGCTGTTTAAAAATCCATAAAGATCAGTGCTTAGAAGTTAAAGAATTTGAAAGGGTTAAAGCAGTCATTCAAACAATTGGGGGGAGGAAAATAATGACTTTTAGGTAAATTCCTTACATGACTTGGGTAAGAAACAGAATAAAGAGAACATTAACCTTTGGGGTAGCTCTTTAGTGTAGTATCACTTCTTTCAAATCCCCACCACCACCACCAAATGAAGGGAAATGTTTTCTATTACACTTCCTTCTGCAGCCCAAAGGACAAAACGGGTTCACTTGCCAGACTTGAGGCTTTGCAGACCCTGTACTAGACCCCATGAGGAGTTCCCTAGCTATGGCAGACTGAAGGAAGAGTCGTGAAGTTTGACCACTTATCGTCTCTACTGACAGAGTAGTGTTTGAGTGACATTTAAAAGAGTGGACTCTACGACTAAATGCAGGTGTGGAAGGAGACAGAATTCCAGGCTGAGGGAACTGTGTACAGAGATGGGAAGCAGGAAGTGAAGGTGAGTTTGAAGGTGTGGTTATATTACAGTGTTTGTGATGGAAGGCAATTTAAGAGCTGGAAGAATCTGAAGTTGACATCATGGGGCAGAGGTCTGCAGACAGACCTGTCTGGTTACCTTATGCCTTGCCTGACACTGCTGGTTGCCTACCCAAGTCATTCCCAATGTGTTTTCCTTGCTGGTAGAACTGCCTCCCTCTCTAAAGGCTGAAATTGCCAGATATTCATTACTAGACTCTCCTGCAGCTAAGGTATAGCCATGTGATTCAACTCTGGCCAAAAGAAACTAAAGGGAAATCTGCAGGCGGGCTTATGGAAAGAGTTTCCTCCTTAATGAAAAAGACTCTAAAGCAAAAACTTCTTTTTACTTTTGAACAAAGTTGTATGACAGTGTGAGGTTTGGAGCTGTGGCAGCCATCCTGTGACCATGAGGGCACAAGCTGTGGATGAAAACCAAGGTGCTGAGGATGTCAGATGAGGAAGATGAAAAGTGATTTAGTCCTTGAAGACATCATTATGCCACTCTGCTTATGATACCCTGTATTTGGAAGCTTATGTTGTGGATATTGGCACGTTTTCCATATTAAGTCATTTTGATTTTCTTAACGCCTGGGTTAACATCAGCCCAGTAAACAGGAAAGAAAATATAGTTGTCCTTTGTATCTGTGTGGGATTGGTTCAGAACCCTGCTACTCCCAAGCACACACACACATACACACATTCCATTACAGATACCTAAATCTGTGGATGCTCAGATTGTATAGAACCTACACACATCATCCTGCACACTTTAAATACCTCTGGATTCCTTATATTACCAATGCAGTGTAAATGGTACATGGTAAACTCAAGTTTTGCTATTTGAAATTTTCTGGAATTTTTTTTCAAATATTTTTGCTGCAAGACTGGTTAAATCTGTGGATTCAGAACTGTGGATATGGAAAGCTGACTATAAATAATTCCCCAACTTAGATTATTTCTCCTTTGCAGCCTTAACTTTTTTAACTGAATATTTAGAACATACAAGTATGCCTAAAGCGTAATAACAATCCTTTTGCATTTTTGAAAAATTTCATGTCTAGCAAATCATGCATGAAAAGTACAAGTGCTTATGGGAAAAACAGAAAAACTAGGAACAGGCCACTCAAAATCTTAAGAAGTTAGCAAGTAGAGCCCTGATAAAAATGATAACCATTCAGAAAACTATCCTATCACAGTTCTCTCTCCGTTAACATTTGCAGTCAACCACAAGTTGAGTCTGGCTCCTCCTTAGAGACCAGAGTCCTAAATTTGCTTCCAAAGGGACTCTTTTCTCCCAAACAAAAAATATAATCTAGAGGTAGTGTTCTTGATTCACATTATTTAAAACAAAGGAAAAATGTCATCATCACTTTCTCATCTGTACTCCTAACTTCCCTAGATGGATTAAAAGAGCGAAAAATGTAGAGACTCTTAAGCCACTAAATCCGCCACTAAAGGAAGGCGCTTCTGTGGGGTTTCCAGTTCCCTCCTGTGGTGCTCAAGTATGATGAAGGCTTTCTCTTTGCGAGAAAGCCTGCCCCAGTGACTTCAAAATAACAACATACTGGAACAATCGCACATAAACAAGCTTGGTTTCTGTGTTATAGTATCACCACTCCTTACACATCTATCACATGTGAGCTAGTACCGTTAGAACAACTTCAGTGTGGTTAAAATGGTAAATTTTATGTCACATATATTTTACCACAATTTAAAAAAAGACTAACCAGGCACAAGAAACAGACTGGGGACTAAACAGAGCTCTTGTTGACGTGGGTTATATCTATCAGTGTTTAGTAGTCATTAAAACCAAGAAATTAAAAGAAATAGACATCGCCGTGAACAGATGGTGCCAATAACACCCGTGTGTCCACCACTCAGTTTCAGAAATGAAACTCCCAAACGGTGTTGAATTCCCTTGTGCGTCGCTCCCTGAATGCATTGCTTCTCTGTCACCCAGAAATAAAACTATTCAGGATTGAAGGCTTATCATTCTTTCCGGTTTCCTAAAACATATGTGCTCATGGTCAGTCGCTTCAGTTGTGTCTGACTCTTTGCGACCCTATGGACTGTAGCCCACCGGGCTCCTCTGTCCGTGGGATTTCCCAGGCAAGAAGACTGGAGTGGGTTGCCATGCCCTCCTCCAGGGGATCTTCCCAACTCAGGGATTGAACCCATGCCTCCTTCATCTCCTGCACTGCAGACAGACTGTTTACCACGAGCCACTGCGGAAGCCCTCAAAATACATACATACATTATAATATGTATATAGCATTTATATACATATATATATAAGATATATATATATTTATCTGTGAACATATAGTTAAAAAATTTTAAGCCACTGTGAAAACTTTTATTGATTATTCTTGATTTAAAAGGGCTTCCTAGGTGGCACAGTAGTAAAGAATCCACCTGCAAATGCAGGAGATGCAAGAGACACAGGTTCTGTCCCTGGGTCAGGAAGAACCCCTGGAGGAGGAAATAGCAACCCACCCCAGTATTCTTGCCTAGAAAATTCCATGGACAGAGGAGGTTGGTGGCTGCAGGCCGTGGGGTCGCACAGTCGGACACGACCAAGAGACCGTGCACACGCTTGGTTCATTCACCCTTACACGTGCCCTTGGCTACTCATTCTTCCCAAATCGGAGATGTGTTCTTACCAGCACTTAATTAGCATGCCTTGATGCCTTGCTTCCAGTTCCTTCCAGAAATTATGGTGGGACACCGTGAGATAATAGAAAATATACAATGGTCTTTGCCCCTGGCTCCTGACACAGAGCTCCTAAAATATCTGTAATTTCCTGAGTGACGGGACCGTCTTTTATTCTAATGGAGTGACTCTGGGTGGGCTCCTGGGTGGTTCCCGGTTGACAGATGGTCACCCGAAAGAACAAGCCATGATTAGAAGCTTGGAATGTTCAGCCTGGCCCCCCATTCTCCTAAGAGGGAGGAAGGGCTGAAAATGTAGTTAATGATCCATCACATGTATCCAATGAAACCTCCATAAAATTCCAATAGCACAACTTTCAGAGAGGGCGACACATTCCAACTCCACAGGAACAAAAGTGCCTGTGCTCAGAACCCTCCCAGACCTCGCCCTAGGTATCTCCTCATTTGACTGTTCATTTGTATCTTTTACCATGTCTTTAACAAACTGGTTAGGTAAGTGTTCCTGAGTTCTGTTGAGTTGCTGTAGCAAATTAACTGAATCCAAGGGAAAGGGTCATTGAAACTTCCAAGCTATAGCCAGTTGTTCAGAAGCACAAAGAGCACCTGGGCTTTCAGATGATTTTCAACTGGAGTGTGGTGGTGTGTGTGTGTGTGTGTGTGTGTGTGTGTGGTGAGGAAGGGAGGGCAGTCTTGTGAGACTGAGCCCTGAACCTGTGGGAGCTGACGCTATCTCTGGGTAGACGGTATCAGAGCTGAGTTAAACTGTAGGCCGCTTAGCTTGTATTGCAGACTTACTCATTGTTGTGGGGAAAACCCCACACGCATTTGGTACCCAGAAGTGTCAGAAGTTGTTCTCTGTGAGTAGAGAAAGAAATACACAGGAAATAGACTGAACTGAGATTTTCCCTTAAAATAGGAGGAAAAGACTAGCGTTTTCATTTTAGACACACAGGTCTCCCCCCAAACCCCACCCATACATACCCTTCTGTTCTTTCCCTGGGAGTTCCCCCCTGAAGGAGGTCCATTGTCCAGAGGTGCTTGTCTGTAGATGCAGTATGTCCCTAGTCATGCCAAGACAGAGCATTCCATTAGGAGACACACTAGAATCAGAAAATGTTTACAATTAGATCTTAGCACACACATTTTCACAGGAGGGGGTGTGGCCACTATCGATTGGAACAGTCCTGGCTGGCAGATCTGCCCAGTTTTAGGCTGGTTAGCTAACTGTGGTTCTGGAAGAAGAAGCCCTAGTCTCGCCGATGAAGAGAGGAAAGCTGGGGACAAAAGAGGAAGTGAGAGTTGAACTGCAAAAAGCTCACTGAGGTTGAAACCTCAAACTGGTATTCTGCATAATAAGGTCGGACAGTGCTTTTCCTGTTTATCAGCTTCCTTTGCTTAGCCTGACTTTCTAGGCTGGTATTGAGTTTTGAATCTTTTGAGTTAATTTATTCACCTTTATTATCCTTAGTATATGATATAGATTGAATGTTCCTGTCTCCTTAAATTCATATGCTAAATTCTAATCCTCCCATGTGATGATATTTGGAGGTGGGGACTTTGGGAGGTGATTAGGTCATGAAAGTGGAGCCCATATGAATGGAATCAATGCCCTTATGAAAGGGACCTCTGAGAACTCCCTTGCCCTCTTCTGCCATCTGAGGGCACAGTGAGAAGATGGCCATCTATAAACCCTGATGAGGGTGGATGCTCATCAGACACTTGATCTGCCAGCACCTTGATTCGAGATTTCCTAGACTCCAGAACAGTCAGAAATAGATTTCTGTCATTTATAAACCACTCAGTCTATGGTATTCTGTTACAGCAGCCTGGACGTATCTTCATAGTACTGTGATTAATGCATTTAGATTGTTTTCCTAGTATTTCCAGTATTGTTTCATTTATACACACATTGGTTTCTATAATGTACAACATTGGTTAACTGTTTACAGAGGACTCATCACCAGGCAAAACATTGCTGCATGTTAGAGAAACCATTTCTAAGACTCAAGTGACTACATAAAGCTTATCAAGGAGTCTAGGTTGGTTTTATTTTATACCATATGGGGTGAAGAAAAAGAAATGTCCATAGAGCTCATTAAGGGTGCTCTTGCCAGCTGCTGAAAATAGGAGTTGGCCAATCTTGGACTTTGGTTTAGAGCTGGACAGATTTGCTCTGTTATAGGCTCAAAGTTTTGTCTAAAGTGATTTTCTTTTAAAATTGAAAAAAATCTCTGTATATAAAAAAAATTTTGTTTCATTATAGTAGCTTCCATTAGAATATCCCCCTGCTAAGGGCCTCATCTAAGTGTATAAAACTATTAGAGAATAATAAGGATGACATTCATAACATTTGCATGTGGCCTGTGGATTCTGGAGCCGGTGTGTTAGCAACTGAAGCTGAGTAGTCGATTCTGATGTACTCTTTTTTTTTTTTTTTAATAGATTATTTTTTGGCTGTGCTGAGTCTTAGTTGCAGCATGTGGGATCTTCAATCTTCACGGAGATATGCAGGACCTTTAGTTGCCACACATGGGTTCTAGTTCCTCAACCAGGGCCCAAACACCGGCCCTCGTCATTGGGAACACAGAGTCTTAGCCCGTGGACCACCAGGGAAGCCCCTGGTGTTCTTTCTAATGAGGACCTACTCTTCCTCTCTCGACTCCCACAGGCCCATCCTGATGACCTATGACTGGTACACAGACAACAATAGAGAACAGAGACATAGACTCAGAGGAAGGGATGGGGCGTTGGTGATGGCTAGGCTCTACAAAGAACCATGCTTTTTGTTAGTTTTAAACTTTTTATTTTGTATCAGAGTATACCTGATTAAAATCACAATATTATGATAGTTTCAAGTGAACAGCAAAGGCATTTAGCCACACATATACAAGTATCTGGGCTTCCCAGGAGGCACTAGTGGTTAGGAACCTGCCTGCCAATGCTGGAGATGTAAGAGATGAGGGTTCAATCCCTGGGTGGGGAAGGTCCCCTGGAGGAGGACATGGAAGCCCACTCCATCATTCTTGCCTGGAGAATCCCATGGACAGAGGGGCCTGGCGGTTTATGGTCCATAGGGTCTCAAAAGAATCGGGCTCAAGTGAAGCGACTTAGCACTCACACACAGCTTGTAAGTATCCATTCTCCCCCATATTCCCTCCCATCCAGGCTGCCACATAACATTGAGCAGAAGGAACCATTTTTTACTGACTTCTTTTTCACTCTCAAAATTATTTTTTTCCCTGCAGAGTGGGAAAAACCCTTAAATATTCGTAATAGTGAATAATGAGACTTCCTAGATTTCCTAGGAGGCAGTCTTAGAAGCTTTATTGTACTTTTTATTCATTTCCTATTTTAGAATTTCTTATGTAAATGTATTTTTAAAATAGAAATGAACATGTACTTTTTAGTTATGAAAAGCAATGGATTTAATAAAATGAGCACTGGGTCAGGAGCCAGGAGACTTGGCTTTGAATGGTCTCAACCCAGCCATTTGTTTCCTTTAGTTTCTTCACTTACAAAGTGAAATATACCATCTAAAGATGAATAGATAAATAAAATGTGAAATATCCATGTAATAGAAGGAACAAGGTACTGATACATTCCACAATATGGATGAGCCATTAAAAAATTATTAGGTGAAAGAAACCAGACACAAAAGATCATGTATTATATAATTCCATTTATGTGAAATGTATGGACATTTCTACATTCTACATTTCTACATTCTACAAGGACAGAAAGCAGGTTAGTGTAATAGCTAATGGGTATGGGGTTTCTTTCTAGGGTGATGGAAATATTCAAAATTGATTGCAGTGATGTTTGTTTTCACAACTCTGAATATAAAATCCATTGAACTGTGCACTTCAAATAATAAATTGTATCATATGTAAATTATATTTCAGTAAAGCTATTATTAAAAAAAGAAGAAAAAGAAACAATTTCTACCCAAATATGTTGCGAGGCTCAATTGATTTTTTTTTAATGCATTGTTTTATAAATAAGAAAAGTGTTTCAAACTATACAAAGATAATTACTTTTAGACTTCATTATTTCCTTAAGTTAGTAGCCGATATACTATTAATAGGGGCTTCCCAGGTGGCTCAGTGGTAAAGAAATGCCTGCAATGCAGAAGACTCAGGAGACCTGGGTTCTATCCCAGGGTTGGGAAGATTCCCTGGAGGAGGACATGGCAACCCACCCCAGTATTCTTGCCTGGAGAATCCCATGGACAGAGGAGCCTGGAGGGCTACAGTTCATGAAGTCAAAAAGAGTCGGACACGACTGAAGCGACTTAGCACACACTATACCATAAGGGTTCTCCAGGGATAATTGGCATTTACAGAGACCCAGAGAGGCAGAGCTGCTTACAGCTGTGTGTGTGAAGGTCAGCTAGAAGGGAGCAGTTTAAAGTTCATGAAAGTGATGAGAGGAGAGAAGAACATGTTGCTCGACTGCACGCTCCTTGAGGTCAGACATTGTTTCTTGTTCTCTTTGTAATCCCCATGCCTCACAGAATATCTGGCTCAGTAAATGTGAATAAATGAATAAATAATGAAGAATGAATGATGACACTAATGAACCGAGGGTCACTGAATGAAAACGATGAGATGCCTTCACTCAGTCAATAAACCATTTTACCAGCCAACACATTCAGTTTCTTGCTTTGATACTGACAGTGACTAGAGGTTTGGGAATTGTACTTACTACATTGCCAAAGGAGGGCTAATTCTCTTTAAAGTGTTACAGATCGCAATAGCTCTTGTTTCTTCTCAAGACTTTGGAGAAGGAAAGTCTTACTCTATCAAGATTTTGTCAGCGTCATGGCTAAGATTCACTTTATCTTGTATTAGTTGTGATGAGCCAAGGAGAGGGTTGGACTTCAGAACAAAAGCATCATAAGATCTGGTCTGTTATGCTGGGAGCACTGAGGGCTTATGGGGCAAGTTGGGAGGTTTCCTGCAAGATGAGAGCAAGGCATTCACAAGGTGGTTTGGAGTTAGAGCAACAATTTTGGGTGGTCTCGGCATTATGAGTCACTGTGATGGAGACAAGAGTCACAAGCTTTGGGGAAAAGCAACTATTCTGTTTTTCCATTTTTGCCAGTTGGGAAAAGACCCACGAGTTTGGCCCAAGTTGGCCTCCTGGCAAACCAGTGTCACTTGGAGCTGAAAGCAAGGGGGAAAGTAATCCAAGGAAAGAACTTTCCACTTCCTGCTTTGTTTCCTTGAGACTCCCCCCTCTTTTTCTTGTTAGAACTCCCAAAGCTCTGATTAGAACCTCTGTGAGGGGCCACTCAGGTCTTACAGGAAACAACCATGGCCATGTAACTGAAGGACTTTAGGATCTGTACTGCTCAGAGCAAGAACTGCTACGTTCAAGGCCTGGCTATTTCCATTCAGAAAATAAATCTAGCTTAAGAAAATTTCCTCCTAACAGGGCAAAAAGGATACAATTAGTTAAGGAAAGATCTAGAACACACAGTGTAACTTAACTGGGTGCCAGAACCTTCTCACAGATAGAGGAACTACAGATTTTTTCCTTTGTACTCGGATAATCCAGGAGACTTGGCAGCAATGATAGCAGAAGCCTTATCCAGGAAGGGACCTTTCTTCATCTTTTATTTCCCTTCCTACACCCCTAGTCACTTTCTTGGACAACGTGTTCAGGAACTAAATAGCATAAACCCTCAATGTCAAAAGCCTCAACAAAAAATTACTTGCCTACGGAAACAGTACGTACCAAAAAAGTAGATTATTTTCCATCTCCATCTCCACTTGCTTATTCCAAAACAGACATCGGAGAAGCTAAGAAGCCAACAAAGGAACAAATAAACACAAACTGCCTTTAAAACCAGTCTACTTAATAAAGACTCTCTCCACATCCCTGGGCCCTTGTTTGTGTATAAACACCTTAAAATATGTTTGGCTGTAACTTTTGATTATCTTTCTTAGAGATCATTCATTTAAGATCATAAATCTGAAGACCAGGAGGGCCCATGTTTATTCAGGGGACAGTCTAAATGATGTTACACCATGGGTTTTGGAGTTAGGCAGTTATGCTGGAATGAGGTTCCATTTTTATCAGTTGTGTTTATCAGTTTATCAGTTGTGTAAGCTGATAGTTGGGTAAGTAAGTTACTTAGTCTAATTCTAATCTTCATCTGTAAAATTGGGATACTATTACAATAAAACTGGCCTCAGATTTGCTATACAGATCAAGGATACTGTGCATAGAAATGAGAAAATAATCGAGAATAGTCCCACCTAAGTTCCAGTCTACACTCTTCTCCCCAGATAACCAATTCTATTTGTTTTCTTATCCCTCCAGAAGGTTTTTATGCAAGCATATGTAAATTAAATATATATGTGTGTGTGTGTGTGTGTGTGTGTGTAGTCTTCTTTTGCCTTCATGCTTACATAAAAGGACCCACAGCTGCTCTGTACCTTTCTTTTCACTTAATCTATCTTGGAAATCTTTCCAAATCACTACAAGAAGAGCTTCCTCATTCTGTTTTTTTTTTTTTTTTTTTTTTTAAACGGCAGCATGGAGATTCCATTGTGTGACTCTAGCACAATTTATCTAACCATACCTTATTGGAAGACTCTTGGATTATTTCCAGACTTTTCCCATAACAAATAAAGCTACAGTGAATATCCTTGTACAAAGTGTCATTTTGCAAGTGTGTGAGTGCATCTGGAGGGTTTAGACCTTTGTAACTTTTTAAAAGAACTTTATTGGTATATAACTTAGGTTATTATTATTACTTTGCCAAATTGCCCTTCCAGGGCCTGTGCCATTTTGCATTCCTGGCAATGTTTGAGAAAATGCACTAAACTCCTAGCAGTGAGTACTTGTAGAAGGTAGGGATAGAAGGCCCAGAGAGGATTTTAATTTTCTTTCTTTAAAGATTACTATATGTTAAACATTTTTTTGCATGTGATATTTTATATTCTTACGGTGAAATATTTTAAGAAGTAGAAACACATGGTAAGAATGTAAAGTTCTCCTTGGCCAACACTGTTTTCTCCTTGCAGCCAGTGGCTCCTTCTCAGCCCCCTCCTCCTTGAGATCTCCAAAGATCTCTTCCCAAGATGCTCTCCTCCTCTGGCCTCCGCGACATAAACATTCTTCTGGTTTTCTCATATTTCCCTGATTTTTCACTACCTTGTCTGGCTTCTCTTTCTTCTCTTGCCTTGAAAGATGGCCTAAAAACAGACAATATTTATTGAATGATGATAATGCACATGAACACCAGAATCCCAAGCCACAGGGAGCTTAAGATCTCAGGGGTGTGGCAGGTTTTCAGAAAAGGTAGTGGCCCACAGTTCCTCCTGCGTCTCTAAGTGTGTGCGTCCGCTAAAGCTACCACAACAATACCACAGACTGAGTGGCTTAATCAGCAGGAATCTATTCTCTCACAATTCTGGAAGCTAGAAGTCCGAGATCAAGGTATGAGCTGGTTCTGAGGCTTCTCTCCTTGGCTTACAGACAGCTGTCTTCATGTTCATGCGGCATTCTCCCTCTACGTCCTAATCTCTTCTTCTGTGTCCTAATCCCTTCTTCCTGTAACTGGGAACAAGGCTACCAGTTACACTGGGTAGAGCCCCACCTGGTGGGAAGGGCATCAAAGTCACGCTGTCAGTGAGCACGCTTACTGTTAGGGACCGAACTGTGTACCCACACAAGTCATATATTGAAGTCCTAACCCCCAGTATCTCAGGATGTAACTGGATTTGGAGAAAGTCTTTACAGAGATACTTAAGTTAAAAGGAAGTGTTTAGGGTGGAGTTTAGGGTGGGCTCTGACCCAGGATGACTGGCGTCCTACAAGAAGAACAGCTCTGCACACAGATACAGAGAGAAGAGCACGTGAAGACGCAGAGAAGCTGGCCATCTCCCAGCCAAGGAGAGAGCCCTCAGAAGGAACTGACTGTGCGCACACCTCCATCTTGGACTTCCTGCCTCCAGAACTGTGAGAAAATTAGTGTTTGTTGTTTAAGCCATCTCCTTGGTTATGGCAGCCCTAGCTAGCTAATACAGAGAATTATGCCATTTGCTATACAATAAATCAAGAAAAGAACTTACTGTAGAAAAGAACTTAAGTTCAAAAACATGAACCAAAAAGGACCATCTCAGGGTCCCTGTCTGAAATGGAACACTGTTTAGGGTTCATCCCCTGGGGAGATGAGCGTGGCCGATACAGTGGAAGGGAGTCAGTTCCCCTGTTTCCACACACAGATACAGGGCAGGCCCCAACCTGGGGCCAAGGTCACCCCGCCAGGATTTCAGAAAAAAAAAAAAAAGAAGAAGAAGAAAAAGAAATAGAAGAACAGAAAAAGAGAGAGAATGCAAGAGACAGATTTTGAGCATACAATGTAAAAGGGAAAATGATCTTTTCTTTCACTAACAGATTTATCACCAAAACTTGGAACATATATTTTAACTCAGAATCATTTCAGTGACTTTAGCAAAGGACGTTTTGCTGGGTTTTAAAAAGTTTGCAGATCTCCTCAGCCATTCTTGTTACAACAAGTAGCTAGCTGGCTTTTAATTAGTTGTCTTATTAAAAGGATTCACAGGGCTACCTATTATTAGCGTATATTATTTTTCTCAATGCTTCAGACACTTTGGCGTTTATTTTACTGTTGCCATAGAAACCCAAGTCTGTAATAAGCAGCTCTTTTAATTCTGACAATTAGGCTTATATAAAAGAATATTTTAATGAGATGAAGAATTTGGAGGGCCCAGCCAGAGGACTGACGGAAGAACCTTGTTTTCCAAAAGGCTACAAAATTGATTTAGATTATCCTTTGTTACAATTGCCTTCTTCAACAACTGCTGAGTGTTCATTAGTCAGGCCTTCGTAGGATCTGCATTTTTTCTAAAGATTGGAGGTTTGCTTATTTCATAAAAACTGTAATTCCACCCACCCCAGTCTCCCTCTTATACCCAGACAGCTCTCTGGCTTAGGGGAGATGCCAGTTCTCCTTTTTGCTGTAAATCAGAAAATGTCTAGATTTACCTTCAGCTTCACAGAAGAATAAAGGCTTTTTAAAAAATATCAGTCAAAATAAAAAAATATCAGTCAAGAAAAATAATTATACCTTTATGAGTTATGGAATATTTAGAAGCCATAAATCTTGGTTTTCTCACATTCATTGCTTATAAAAATATTTTGGAGTAATATTTATTAATTAATTATAGTGCTCTGTAGTCCATGCACATAGCACAAAAATCAAGAGACAGATACTGAAATATAAGTTTCCTTTCTATGCCTGTCCCCAGGTGGCAACCATTGTTACCACTTTCCTTTGTATTCTTCCAAAGCTATTTCTGTGGGCGCGCACACACACACACACACACACACACACACACACAGATGGGCAGTATACATTATTATGCATATTGTGCTATATCTTGCTTTTTTTCACTTATTACTGAAAATCTGGATGCTCAAATTTGGGTGTGATTCTATTTCATTACACAAGGAGCTGCCTTGTTCCTCACAAAGGCCTTTCCCTGTAATTATTTGATAGTCACATACTGAATGTTGTAGTCATCAGGTGAGACCCTGGCAATGCGAAGGTGAAGACCACAAAGTCCACACTTTCTGGAGAACACACTAGTAGAAGAGGTGGCCGCCTGTGAAGGGATCACTGCCCAGAGCACACAGCTCTGCGATGTGTCAGGTGGAAGCAGGCAGGAGGGGAGGCGGGAAGAGGGACAGAGGGGTTCATAGGAAAGACGCTTGAGCAGCGTCTTGAAAAGTAAGCTGGGGGATGAACTTGTAAAAGAGAAAGAGGCTCACAGACTTTGTGGTGGACAGGTACACACTGCTGTGTTTAAAACGGATAACCAACAAGGACCTACTGTGTCCGACATGGAACTCTGCTCAAAGTTGTTGTGGCAGCCTGGATGGGAGGGGAGATTGCGGAGAATGGATGCGTGGATATGTATGGCTGAGCCATTTCACTGTTCACCTAAAACTATCACAACACTGTTAATCAGCTATATCCCAATATAAAATGATTTTTTTTTTTTTTTTTAAGTAAGCCAGGAGCCCCAGGCAGACCAGGACAAGTCCATGTCAGGTAGAGGGAACAGTAAGTGCCAAGTCCTCTAGAGTAGAAAACAGCCTGATGTTTTTGGGGAACTGACAGTGCTTTGTTATGGCTGGGACAGCAGGGTGTGTGTGCCTAAGTTGAACTAGATCAGTGACTCTCAAGCTTCTTGACCACAACCCCAAGTTAAGAAACATGTTTTACTTCATCACAGTGTGTGCAAAACGGAAACAAAATTTCATGAAACAATTCCCTTATTATATGTACTCTGTTTTTTTTCCTACTGAATTCTATTCTATTTTTTATAATGCCAGTCATGATTCACTACATTGATTTCACAAACCACTAATGGGCACTATCTGTAAGCTGGGAAATTATGGAGTATTTAGTGTCTAAAGACTCTGAGAGTCTATAAAGTAGTCAGCTTTCCCTGATCTACGTGACTGTGTGTGCGCACGCAGTTGCTTCAGCTGTGTCAGACTCTTTGCAATCCTATGGACTGTAGCCCACCAGGCTCCTCTCGTCACGGGATTCTCCAGGCAAGAATACTGGAGTAGATTGCCATGCCCTCCTCCAGGGCATCTTCCAGACCCAAGAATCCAATCCTGGTCTCTTGCATTGTAGGCAGATTCTTCACCCACTGAGCCACCAGGGAAGTCCTGCGTTTTTTATTAAATAAGACCAGATTGACAAGAGTCAAGAAGGCTATTTATTCAGCATCTACGATGTCTTAGGTATTGGGCTGTCTGCTGGAGGTACAGGGGCAAGGGAAAACAAAACATGGTCCCTACCCTCACAAAACTAAAAAATTGTTCTCACAGACGAATTATTTGCTGCAACAACTTAAAAACGCATGTTTCATTATAAAAGTAAAACATGGCTATTAAAAAAATTCAAACTATGGAAAAGCATATAACATACAAATCCCCTATTCTCATAAGCCAAATAGAAAAAGAAAAAAAAAATCCATTTACTTTTTCGTGCATAAATTTCTGTGTTTATTTCATTAGCAAAGAAGGACTAAATTTCAGGCTGGTTCAATCTCTGACCCTTTGGGAAATGTTTTGGGGAGTGCAACCCGGTTTCTCAGAGCTTGACTACCCCTACTATGATGGCTAATTTTATGTATCAGCCTCACTGGGCTAAAGGATGCCCAGGTAGCTGGTAAATAATTATTTCTGAGTATATCTGTGAGGGTGTCTCTGAAAGAGATTAGCATTTGAATCAGCAGACCGAGTAAGGAAGATCGCCTTCACCGATGTGATGGGCCTGAACAGATCAAAAGGCAAACGAACAGATCAAAAGGCAAAGGAACAGATCAAAAGGCTATCTACTTTCTCAGCTGAGATAGTCATCTTTCCCTGCCCTTGGATACTGAGGATATTGGTTCTTGGGCTTTCCAACAGAGACGGGGACTTGCCATCAGCCCCTCCCCCATCCTCAAAAGCCAATGGGCTCAGACACAATTGTGCTGTTAGCCTTCCCTGCCCTCTGGCTTGCGGACTGTATGACTTCTCATCTTCCAAAGGACGTGAGCCAATCCTTATAATAAATCCTCCCTTACACATTTCTATATATCCTGTTGGTTCTGTTTCTCTGGAGAACCCTAACATACTTCTCTTGAGAGAGTAGGTTTAATGAAGTTTTTGCTTCAGAAAAGTTGAGGCCCTGAGCCTTTGGTGCTTTGCCTTGGTAATGCCGCTTTGCTCAGTTCAGTTCAGTCGCTCAGTTGTGTCCGACTCTTTGTGACCACATGGACTGCAGCATGCCAGGCTTCCCTGTCCATCACCAACTCCCGGGGATGGGGCGGAAATGCCACTTTGTGATGACATCCTATTAGGCAACCAGCCAGCTGGTTCCTCCACATCTTAACTGCAACAGGAAGGCTTTCAGGCAACAGAGGGCACCGAACAATGCAGTAACTGCTGACGTGACATAATCACTTCTGGTGTCTTTGCCCAGATGCCTTTTGCCTGATTCCCCCAAGGCTGTCTAGAGATTAGACTAAGTAGGAGTCCTGGATTCTTGCATAAACTTTTGCTTCTGTTTGGCTGTCCGGGGCTAGACTCTTAAACCTCTAAAGAGGGCAGAAGAGGAAACAATGTGAGGAAGTTGGATATGGTCACACCTTGAGAGGGAAGATTTGGTTTGAGTTGTTCACCATGCAACACTCATTCCTAGAACAGCTCCAGACTGCACGTCTCTGTTTGGGGGACTAAGGGTACCTCAGGATTGAACAAAGTTCTGCCACCATATTTAACTTACAGAGCTGGAATAGTTGGAACAATGTCAGCTTCAACTAGGGTTCTCCACTGTCCTCTGGAGAAGCAGAGCATTTTACAGCCATTGTGTCTACCCAGGGTGAGACACACACAGGGGATCAGCTTATCCTGCCCTTATTTAGTTGGAAAGAAATTTGGAGATGATGAAAAGAGGATTTAGTGCCTCCTGCAGTTGCTAAATTATGTTCAGGGAAATGTCGTGTTGGACTTTATTTACGAAGCAGTTTTATATTTCCAGTGTATTTGGTTCCTGATCTATTTATAAAATGTTTCCGAGCTTGTTCCGCATTCTTTTGACACTTCCTGATAAAAATATCTTTTGCTCTCAGTCTAGAGCTTTGTTTCTCCATAAGGGATATATGTTACTTTCTTTCTTTATTCATTTTCTATTCAGGCCAAGGCAATTCACAACATTAATTGAACGTGTGCCGTGAGCATCTCAGAGCAGAAAGTGAGTCTCATCTATCTTTCTTTTTTCTCTCTGCACAACAGATGGCACACAGGAATTCAGTTTTGAACAGTTAACTTTTATTGAGTTACTATACAGACTTAAACCCTGCCTCCAACTCACTTGTTCTCTGATAGGGACAGATGACCAAGAACACAACCAAATATGCAGCAGAATCTATGAAGTACCACCAGGAGTCATAAGAGTGATCACAATTGATTTGGGGGTTTGGTAAAATTTTATGGAAGTAAATGAAATTTAAATTGGACCTGGAATGATTCTTAGGGTTTTAACATTTATTTCGTGTTATTGAGTACTCTTTCTGCCAGGAGCTGGGATACAGTCTCTGTATCTAGTTGACGACCTACAGTCTAACACAGGAGATGATGCATATTCCTTGAGACCTGGTTAGGAGCAAGTAAACAAAACCAGCTCATGCCACCTTAAGGAGAAGAGGCACTTGAATGGCATGTACAACTGTGAGGCCCAGAAGGGCATCAGGGATAAGTGGGTCTCAGAAATCAAAGAATGTAATCTCTGTTTGGGCCTCCTCTTTTTTCCCCATTACAACTGGGCTTCCTCTGTGTGGTAATGGTTAGAAACCACGGTGTGCAAACTGGTCACAGATGACTTCTGGCTTGCATCATCTCAGCTAGTAGACCTAAAGAAAGAGAGATCTCTTCACCTTCCACAGACGTGACCCTGCAAAGAGATGCTGACTGACCTGGTTTGGGTCATGTGTCTATACTTATACCCAGAGAGTGCTGGTGCCACATTTGAGAGCTACACTAGATCCGCAATGAATGAAGGAGGGGTCACTTTTTAACTACAGGGTAAATTTGTTACCAAAGGGAGGGAGAGGCCAGGGAGGAAGAGATGTTGAGAAGATGAACACAATAGATAACCTTGACAAATGTTAACAAAAAACTACAACCAAATGTGCTGTAATAGAGATGAGTGTTTAACACCATAAGAACACTGATAAAAGAGAGATTTATGTCATGGAGAGAGCATTCCTGAGGGAGCAAAATAAGTAAATGAAGCCATAGAAGTAAGAAAGAACTGGAGATACTCATTGTCCAATTTGGTTCAGCCCTGGGTAGGTACCCCTGGTGGCTCAGCTGGTAAAGAATCTGCCTGCAATGAGGGAGACCTGGGTTCTATCCCTGGGTTGGGAAGATCCCCTGGAGAAGGGAAAGGCTACCCACTCCAGTATTCTGGCCTGGAGAATTCCATGGACTATATAGTCCAAGGGGTTGCAAAGAGTCGGACATGACTGAGCAACTTGCACTCAAAAACTCACACAACTGGGAAGGTATACCCAGAAGAACAGAAGGGGTTGAAGATAATGGTGAAGGTTTTGGAGATATGTCTAAAGCGGTGACCTTAGGCCCTTTGGGAGACGGGCTTTAATGCAAGCTCAGTCTACACTTAAGTTGGTGGGTTCAAAGGGAGTAATGGGGTACGAATCATAATTTGAAAATGCTCCCCTGCCAAGCATGTGCGGCGCACATCAACGCTCTATGCATCCCACCCGCTGACCCCTGCCTGCCACTCCTCCTCCACCCCCAGAGCCCTGGGCCCCCAAGGAACCTCCCTGTGGCCTCTGCCTTTTCAGCTTTAAACTCTCCTGCACCTCCAATTCCATATCACCTGGGAAAACTCTAGGCCAGGACAAAGCCCTTCCTTCTGTGCTTTCCGCATATCAGACTCCAGGAGCTGAGCAGTGCTTCAGGGCAAACTGGGTGCAAGATAAATTCAAGATGGCCAGCTTTCAAAGAGCCCTTTGCATGGTCAGACAACTCACCTTTGCTTTTCTGTTCATTTTCTTACATGTTGATCTCAACCCTCTTCTATTATCTTAAACCTTTATCCTCCTTTCTAATCCTCTGCTACCTCCGGCTAGTGGATCTCACCTTTCACTCCAGAGAACTGAATCTTCTCAGCTTCCCACTTCCCTCATCTCTCATTCTCTTCATATGACTTTAGCAGTGTATTTCTCTTGCTGTCCCAAGCTAACCCCTGCCCCCAGGCTTTGATCTCTGCTGCCCCACCTCAATGTTATAAACCTATGTTCATAGTTTTCCAGACACTCATCTATCAGATCTACTCACCTCAGGCACCTTACCCTTAGCTGATCCCTTCATTCTTATGCAACTACTCTTTTTAAACTCTTTCCCTTGAACATCAAACATGTTCAACTCTTTCCTCTTACAAAGGAAAAGTCCCAGATCTTTAGCCCCCTCCAGCCACTACCTTATCTTATTCCTCCTTACTACCAAGCTTTTTGAAGGACTTATCTGCAACCATACTCTTTCACTTATTTTCTCCTCTTTCACTTATTCCTCAGCCCATGGCATCTGACTTCTCCTGCCATCTTTCATTGAATAGTTCTTGCCAAGTGAAATCAGTTCAGTTATTCACCTTTAACATTCTTCACTGCTTCCTCCTACTGCAAACTTTCTTTTCTTTGCCTCCACAGTGTCACACTCTTTCTTTCTTTCAACTTCTCTGTTATCTTTTTATTGTAGTAAAATGTATGCAAAATTTGTGTTTTTAGCTATTTTAGGTGTACAAGTCAGTGGTAATAAATACATCCATGATGCTGTACAACTATCACCACCAACTCTATCCATAATTTTTTAAAATAGAAATTCTGTACCCATTAAGCAATAACTCCCATATCTCCCTTCCCTAATCCCTGGTAACTTCTAATCAACTTTCTGTTTCTATGAACTGGCCTATCCTAAACACTTAAGTGGAATTGTACAATATTTTTCCTTGTGTCTGGCTTATTTCACTTATCATGATATTTTCAAGGTTCATCCATGTTGCAGCATGTAGTAGAAATTTATTTCTTTTTATGGTTGAATAATATTCCATTGTATGGATATATCACATCTGTTGATGACCACTAGTGTTGTGTCCACCTTGGGTTATTGTGAATGACACTGCAGGGAACAGGGGCGTGCAAGTAGCTGTTTGAGTCCTTCTTTGCATTTCTTCTGGATATACACCTAGGGGTGAAACTGCTGAGTCATATGATAATTTTATTTTAGCTTTTTGAGGAAGCTCCACAGTAGCTGGACCATTTTACAATTCCACCTGCAATGTATGAGAGTTCCAGTTTCTCCACAACCTCACCAACACATATTATTTTCCATTCTTTAAATTATAGTCTTTATATGAGTTTGCTTGAGCTGCCATAACAGAATGCCACAGACTGGGTGGCTTAAACAACAGAAATTTGTTTTCTTACAGTTGTGGAGGCTGGAAGTCCAAGATCAAGATGCCAGCAGGGTTAGCTTCTGATTAGGCCTCTCTTCCTGGTTTGCAGAGAGTACCTTCTTGCCCTGTCCTCACATGACCTAAAAGGCCTCAAGTCTAGTGTCTCTTCTTCTTCTTTATAAGAATATCAGGGCTACTGAGTTAAGACGGCACCCTTATTACTTCATTTAACTTCAATTACCTCTTTAATTACCTCAGATAAGCAGATGATACCACTCTAATAGCAGAAGGTGAAGAGGAACTAAAGAGCTTCTTGATGAAGGTGAAAAAGAAGAGTGAAAAGCTGGCTTAAAACTCAACATTCAAAAAACTAAGATCCTGGCATCTCCATCACTTCATGGAGAACAGAAGGGGGAAAAATGGAAGCAGTGACAGATTTTATTTTCTTGGGCTCCAAAATCACTGCAGACTGTGACTACAACTGTGAAAATAAAAGACACTTGCTTCTTGGAAGAAAAGCTATGACAAACCTAGACAGCGTATTAAAAAGCAGAGACATCATTTTGCCAACAAAGGTCTGTATAGTCAAAGCTATGGTTTCTCCAGTAGTCATGTATGGATGTGAGAGTTGAACCATAAAGAAGGTTGACAGCCAAAGAATTGATGCTTTTGAATTGTGATGCTGCAGAAGACTCTTGAGCATCCCTTGGACTGCAAGGGGATCAAACCAATCAATTCTAAAGGAAATCAGTCCTGAATATTCATTAGAAGAACTGATGCTGAAGCTCTAATACTTTGACCACCTGATGTGAAGAGCCAACTCACTGGATAAGACCCTGATGCCAGGAAAGACTGAAGGCAAAAAGAAAAGGGGGCAGCAGAGATTAGATGGTTAGACAGCATCACTGACTCTATGGACATGAATCTGAGCAAACTCTGGGAGATAGTGAAGGATGGGGGAGCCTGGTGTGCTGCAGTCCATGGGGTTGCCAAGAGTCAGACACTACTTAGCGACTGAACAACAAAAGGCCTTATCTCCAAATATAGTTACACTGGGGGTTAGGGCTCCAACATATGAATTCTGGGGGACACAATTCAGCTTAACAGCCCTCCTAGTAGGTGTGAGATGACCTCTCACTATGGTTTTCTTTAGCCATTTTTCTTTCTCTTATGAAGATTCAACCTCCTCCACTGTTGCTGGCCAGTCTCTAAGTTGTGTCTGACTATTTCACCCCAGGGAATGTAGCCCACCAGGCTTCTCTGCCCATGGGGTTTCCTAGACAAGAATACTGCAGTGGGTAGCCACTTCCTTCTTCAGGGGATCTTCCCAGGTGAAGGATCAAACCCACATCTTCTGCATTGGTAGGTGAATTCTTTACCACTGAGCCACCAGGGAAGCCTTCAGCCTCCTCTATCCAGCCATCAAATGCTGGAGATGTCAAGACTTGGCCAGAAGCCCTATCCTCTTTCATCCCACACTTTCTAGGCCATTGTGCTCTCCTGTACAATTTCAGTTACTTGCCCGTGACTCCCAATTTTAGAATGCAGGACTCTCTTCTGAATTCCAGACTCCTATAACCAATTCTATTCAATATTTAGATGCTTTATGTATTTGTATACATTTAAATAAACTCTTCTATAGTGCCTACTATGTAACAGGCACTGTTTTAAGTTCTTTACAATTAGTCATTTGCTCCTCATAAGAACTCCATGAGAAAGGCATTATTCCTAGTTACAGTGAGAAGACTGAGGCTAAATGATTTACGCTAACTTGTGTGTGCTCCCACAGCTGGTAAGTAGCAAAGCTAGGTCACTCCAGAGCAGATGGTTCCGTACCGTAGTCCATGCTCTCAATCATTTTGCTATACTGCTTCTCAAATAGCCCCTTCAGCTCCATTTGTTCAGGGTCAAATTTCTGATTTTCATGGTTGTATTAGTTTGTTATGGCTACTACAACAAAGTCCCACAAATTGAGTAGTTTAAATAACATAAATATGTTGTTTCACAGTTTTGGAGGCTAAAAGTCCAAAATCAAGGTGTTGGCAGGCTTGGTCCCCTCCAAGGGTGATGAGAAATAGTCCGTTCCATGTCTCTGGCCCAGCTTCTGGTAACCTCAGACATTCCTTGGCTCATCAACGGTGTTCTTCCTGTGCTTTCACATGATCTTCCCTCTGCACATCTCTGTGTCCAAATTCTCTGCCTTTTTTTTAAGCTGCACTGCGTGGGCTTGTAGGATCTCAGTTCCCTGACCAGGGGTTGCATCAGGGCCCTCGGCAGTGACAGTGCAAAGTCCTAACCACTGGACTGCCAGGGAATTCTTTCCCCTTTTTAAAAGAACATCGAGTCATTTTGGATTAAGGCCCGCCCTAATGACCTCATTTTAACTCTGTAAACAAATAAGGTCACATTCTTTAACCTAATAGAGAGACTAAAGTCCTCACCCTGAGACCTACATTCAGAGGTACTGGGGTTAGGACTTTAGCCTATCTGTTTTGAGGGCACACAATTCAACTGATAACAATTTCCAAATCTGGCCTACCGTGTTTCCCCAGCTCAATGAATACCTCAATCACTCATTCAAGTCCTGGGAGTCATCCTGGCACTTCACTTTCCTTACCCCCATGCCCAGTGCCCAGCCGAGTCCCGTTATGGGTGCGTGAATCACTCTTAAGATCTTCCCTGCCCTTCATCTCCACTGCCACCATCACAGGTCGTGAGCTCACTCTCTCACCTGGACTTGCATAACAGCCTAGAGCTGGTCTCTACCCCTCTTCCATTCAGCCTCCATATTGTACCCAGAGTAAACTTCCCAAATAGTTCTGACATCTGACTTGTGTCCAGCCCTATCCTTGTTCCCTCCCTGCATGAAAACTCTGTTGGTTTCCCACTTGCTGTTAAGGTATAAACCAAAATCCTTAACCTGGCCCATAAAACCTTCCCCGTTGAGCCCTGGGCCCACTCCTGGCTTCACTAAAGCCACTGTCCTTCTAGAAGGCCTGTCCTCCACTGCATGTCTCTCGGTTCCCTGGATGAGCCTTGCTCCCTCCCACCACGAGCAGGGAGGGCACTTTGCCCACAGTGTCTTCTGCTTAAATATGCCCTCCAGTTCCTACCCTCCACTCTAATCTCCTCCTTTGTCTCTCAGATATTGTCCCTTTCTTGAGGAAGCCTTCCTGACTCTCAAAGTTGACTGAGTGTGCTCCACTATATTCTCTTATTGAACTGGGTTCCTTTTCTTTGCAGCTCTTCTTCCATTTGTATGAGGCTCGTTTGTGTTTTATTTGATTTTTTCTCAGTGGCCTCCACCCAAGTATAAGCTCCATGGAGGAAAGATCCATTCTGCTTACTATTGCAGCCACCGTGCCTATCATGGACCACACATCCAGTACATATTTGTTGAGTGGATGAATAGAGAACTGGTTATTCTCCATTTGTTGCTATTTGATTCATTCTGCACAGGGAGGCTGACCCTTGCAGATTTCAGACTTGGGGCTGGCTGGCTTCTGAGTCCGAGCAGAGGGTTGTACCAGCAGATCAGAGAGAAAGAGAAGAGAGGCATCTTAGCTGCCTGCCTCCATGACTGTAGCTCCTAAGGGATGGCAGATCTAGAACAAACTGGCCCTAGGCGTGGTCATTGCTTCCCACTGTTGCTAGTTTCTGAACGTCTCTGCATTACTTAATTTTTTTTTTTTTTTACTGTGCCCGCAACTCTGTGAGTAGTTCTCCTTTGACCCTAGGTGTAACAGATAGAGATCAGTTTTAAGTCTATTGTCCAAGCAGCAGGGAGTAAGGGCCTGAACAGGGGAGACACTCAGAAAAGAAAGATGGGGATAGATTATGATAAATAAGCTCAACAAACTTTAGTAACTGAGTCCACATATGAACTATACTTTCTGACAGCAGGCATTATATTTCGCTCATTCTTTATGTCAATGCCTAGCTTGTAGTAGGTACTCAATAAATATTGGTGAAATAATTGACTGGAAAGGTTGAAGACGATTCCATATTTCAATCTTGGGTGATTCTCCTTAAAGAAAGGAAAAGTCTGGTTAATTTGCAAGCAGTAGTTAAAATACCAGCAAGAAAGACACAGAATGATACTGAAGAAAGAGTATGAATCCAAAGTCCAACTTTCCCACTTGATTTTGGGTAAATGGCTTGAGATCCTTCTTTGAGATTGTTTCATTATTTGTAAAACGGGAATAAAAATCCCCAACTCACAGTGCTGCTAAGAGGAATACTTGAGATCATATGTATAGAACATATATCCATCCTGAGAGGGCCCTTCACCTTCACATCATATACTGAGATGTGACACAGAGATCCAAAAACATCTGGGACCATTTACAGGGAATTTGAAGTTGTTCCTTGTCGCCATAAACTGAGCCCTTAGTTACCTGTATGTGTTATACTTTTTCCTGGACTCACACTGTGGATTTTTAAAATCTTACTTCCACCTGCATTTTGTGTAATTCTAGAAGGTTACAACTCGTGCTGTTATTACTCAGTAGATCCTATTTTAGCGTTTAGGACTCTGGACCCCCCAGGGTGGACATGAGCCTTCCTCCTTGCATTGTGTTTTCACTTTGAGCCCTTGAGTTAAGACCATCAGGAATACACTGCCTCGTAGCAGCGATGAAATTCAGACTCGAACATTCCTTTCGCCCTTGGTGCCCTTTGTCTCTTCTCAAAACGTCTCTAGACCAACGCCTATTGGTCTCAAAGGTATAATTTCCCCCATCCAACTAGACAGTTGGCTTCGTATTTCAGTCCCAAAATGGTTGTTCCCAAAACTCTGTACTGGATTTGCTGAAATAACTATGAATGCTTCCCCAGCAGTTGTGGGAACTGGGCAGACGGGAGGAAGAAGTTCCCTTTCAAGATATTTATAATTCAAATGACCTCTGTTGACCTCCTACCCAGATTTAACCTTCCCTTCTAACCCAGAAGAGTTGACTTTCCTATTGTTTTGTCACTCCTTTCTCCTTTAAGGCATTTCTGTAAGACTAATCTTTTAAAGAATCTTACATATCTGGTTTTATTTGAACACTCCAGGCCTCAGGGTTCAAGAACATTTTTCATCATGCAGTTTACTCTGATTGAACATTCACAACTTCTCACACATGCTGCTTCTCTAAGATTACCAAGAAAAGTTAGTGACTTCAAATTGAGAATGCATGCTTTAAAGACGCAAATATTGAATATTTTAAATATGCATTAAATAGGTTGTGATAGTAAGACTCATGGAAGCCCATAAAATTTAGCATGAAGGAAAAACAAAAAGGTGTGTATTGAGTCTTCAATGGCGCATGCAACTCATTTTTTCCTACAATTTCCTTATTTCCAGATTTCTTAGTCATAGTATCTTAGGGTTACATAGAAATGTTCCTGCTACATCATGGAAATATTTGCATTCTAACCAAATAATTTCAGAGCTTCTCAAAAGCTGAGGGAGATCCTGGTTGCTTCCATTATTTTTTGAGGTCCCCAGAATATTAAACTTTTTTTTTTCTGGCTACGCTGCACAGCTTGTGAGATTTTAGTTTCCTGACCAGGGATCAAACCCATGCCCTCCACAGTGAAAGCATGGAGTCCTAACCACTGGACTGCCAGGGAATTCCCAAACTTTGTTTTTCCCTAATAAAAATTGGTGGTGTTTTGAATGTTCACATTTTAACAATTGATGCCTTTAATACAAAAGAAATTATGACACAAGACAGTTGTGCAAGTCAGAAGGTAATTAAAAGATTTAACTTTTTAACACAAAAGGTGGTGTGGTTTAGTCAGGGATCTCAATTTTGAATTTGGATGGGGGTGTCTTCTTTCAACCACTCTATCAGAATATTTTTGTGTAACCTCCTTTGGAGGTGAGTCAAAAGCCCAAATTCCAGGCCTTTCGTAAACATGGAGCCTGAGGCAGATAGTCTTCCAGCTCTGTGTCCTTTCCTTCTCCTCCTCTCACTCACATTATTATTTAGTAATACACCATGAATTAAAGATGACGGTCATCAAGTCTTGTCCATGTATTCAGAGGTGTAAACAAAAACTTTGAATAATCCTAGCTTGGGGAAATTCAACAAAGGGCAACTTCTAAGGCTAGTTTCTCCCCCAAATGTGGAAGCCTAGGTTTTTCTGAGCTAATTTTTTTAGGTGTTGGCTTGACATGTCTTGTTTAGATCACAAACTTTTTACAAAGAAACTACTTATTTTGAGCTATTACTAAAAATAGCAATGAATATTATTGAGTAATTCCTATTTAAACTATTTAAGAATGAAACAGGAAAACAATTTTCCGTTCATGATATGGGCAACACTAACATTTACGCACATATGTTTATAGATGTGGGAATATCCTGTACTCCATGATTCTGAATAGACACCATCACTGTCATTGAACATATAATATACATATATATGTATATTAGTAAATATTCACTCAAATGATTGCCTTTGTCTTAAAAAATGCTGTCTCAATTTTAGCAGCACAGAGAAGATAACCTGACCGTCTGCATGTAATTTGTAGCTGAAACCACCCTTTTGTGTAGACAAGTGGGCTGATCTATGGTATCAATAGAAACCAGATATAGGTGGACTTAGGTCAGCAGCCACCTTGCCCTGGGAGCAGTGGGTCAGTGGGTCACTGGAAGGGAGAGGGTGGATGGCACAGCAGACCCTCAAAGCAACAACTGAAAGGTGTGGGGACCGCGGTCTTCCTAAGAGGCTGAGAAATCTCATCATAACCTCATTTGCCCCAAGCTGGCCCAGGTACAAAGTGGATTAATGAAGCTGAAGCAGATTGGGGCTGAAGGGGAGCTCCTGCTTTTTCAAAATGAGAAAGAGACAAGTGGAGATGTAATTTCAGCAGAGATGGCAAAATAGTGCAGAGAAAAGAGCATTTAGAGAATAAAGGGAATTGACAAGTATATTCCCTTAATAAATACTCAGAGAAGCCATTTCAAATGTCAGCTTCCTTGCTGATAGATTTAAAAGTTTATTAAACAAGTAACAACTATTTATTGTTTCAAGTTACACATTTCTGAGCTTGTTTGCTCTTCTTAACAAAACCCAGAATGCCCCTCTCCCAATAAATACACTACTGAATTCATGATTGCCTCACAATTTCCTCAGCACATAGACCCAAAAGGCCAAGTGGCCTCGTGTGTTGTTTTTTCTGAAAATGAAAATGGAACTGTCCTTTCAACAAATACAGTTGGTGAGTTGAAAACAATGAAAAGAAAAATACATTCAGTTGAAAAAAACCATAAGATCCCAAACACTGAACTTTATCATCTACTTCAATAACATAAGCGCTAGTTTATCTAGATGGGAGTTACCACCTAGTATTATAGTCATTCTGAATAATACAAACACAAGTTATAATCACTTGGAATGTTAACTGTTTTTACTAAGATAGTTGCAAAGCTGTTTTTTGTTGTTTACTTATTTGCTTTTGTAACTGGAAATCTAGATTACAACTTTCAAGTGCACTATGGATTAACTCTCTGATGCAAAGTTAGGGGCTTTATTTAGAATAAACTAGGAGGTCTTTGTTTTATTCTGAAATTAGGATTCCATTGCTTATAAAAATTACAAGTTTTTGTATCACCATTTGCAGGTCTTCTCCCCCTAGAATTTCTCTCATTTCTCTTTAACAACAAAAAAGGAAAGAAATATGTTCCTGAGGAAAAGTGTGATTGTTCACTCAGACAAAGCCAGTTGTCTTTGAAGTTAAGCAGTGACTGTGTGGCACAGGACGAACCAGCAATTATTTGGTTGTAATTCCTGAACTTGAAATTAAAGTGAGAAATGGTTTCTTTCAGAGTCTAAAAAAAAAAATCCCACTGGGTTAGAACTTTGGCAGGGGCAAACAAGGGGTCTCTGGTTGCGCCAGTCAGCTCTCCCGGGAGCAGGTGCTGACAGAGGGAAGTGGGGAAGGGTTTCTGGGGAGTAAGAGCTGAGAAACAAAAGGGAGGGAAGCCATCTGACCCAGGCTTCATTTTGACAAAGGCTTTGTCAAAATGAGAGGTGCTCCGCCTGGTCAGTACAGGGGTCCCCTCTCTGGTGGAAATAGCTGGGCCCTGGCCGCCGCCTGCCTCAGTCACTGCTGGGAGCTGCCCTGGAAAGAGCCAGCCCTCACTCCAAAGCCCAGAGTGGCCGGGGCAGGTCTGGGGAGAGCACATGATCGCATTATGGGAGCACCACCCGGCCTCCAGCATCCTGCTAGACCCAATTCCATCCCCCTTCTGGGGGAGTCTTTGCTTTCCCTCCCAAGCCCCTCAAATCTTCCTTGATCTTCACCTCCTCCCTATCCCTAGGAAAAGTCGAAGTTCTTCTCACTTCCTTATGCAGAGCACTTCAGTGTGATAAAAATACCTTTTCTTTCTCAGTGGGAGGAGTCATTTCTTCTATTCAAAGAGGGCCGCCTGGCATTTTCCCTGGATATGTTATAAATATATTTATTAAGCCACTCCCTGAGTATGAGAAAATGGCTGTGGCAATTCTTGCTCTAACCAGCACTTTCCCCTTTTTAATTATAAACAGAAACAACTAGGGATGGTTAGAGCACAGAGTGAAATTTGAGAGCGAAAGCTGGATTTACTGCCCAGTGTTCCTGCCCATTTGACTTCTCACTTTCCAAGCTCACCTCTAGGGTTAAGGGTTTACTTTCATCAGAGACTGGTTTAGGGTGGTTTAGACTGGTAGAAGCTAAGAGTGACTTTCTTAAATATTCGTGACTAAACAGAATTAGGGAATCAAACAACATTCTTTGCCTCCAGTTGACATTTGATAAATGTTGCTTCTGCTACTTAATTGATAATTCTTTGAGAGCAGGAATTTTACTTCACAAACTCAAAAGTACAAAAATATCATATTCTTGATTTGTTTAAAACCAAATGAGACCCCTATGTCTTTCCTATATTGAAGTTCTGAAGCCTTATTGATATGTATTATTTTGAAGACTGCCTGTTTTATAGGAGAGAAACCTAAAGGTAGGATTTTTAGGTCAAAAGGTCAGTGTATTCTGAAATTGGACATACAGTTCCACATACGATCCCACACTCAGAAGTTTGAGAGTGCCTGGTTATTCACACCCTCACCAGCCTGGAAGTTATCAATCTTTTCAACTTTTGCCAAGCAGATGGGCAAAAATTCAATTTTGCTATGATTTTAATTTGCATTTCCCTGGCTACTGGCAAGATTGAGCAACCTGTTATGTTTATATGGCATCTGCACTTCCTTTGATCTACTGGGTCACCTGTCTTCTTATTTATTGATTTCTAAAAAGCCTTATGTAAGTAAGGGCTCTTAACTCTTTGTGTGTGTGCGTGTGTGTGTGTGCTGCAAATACACTGATAGTTAATTAATCACTTGTTTTTTTGACTGGTTGTGGGTTAAAAAGACACAGACCCTACCCTCAGCTCATATTCCAATGGGGGCATCAGATGAAAGGCAGATAAGGATAATACAACTGGACAGAGTTGTACCTGAGGGGGCACCTCTAATATCTGCAGCAGGCAAAATTTGCTTTCGCATTAATATTATTTTTTAATGATGAAAACAATGTAACTTCATTGAAGGCCACCGGCATACTTTTATCATGAAGTCAGACAAAACGATTACTACTGCAGGATTTTGCCAGAGCTTGACCACTCATAAACTTGTTTAACTTCTACCACTTCTCACATGTCCCCTCTCAACCTACCACTCCCAAATTCCATTCTTCCTTAGAATGTTTCTGTCCACCCTTCTATTTTCAAAGGAATGGTATGTTAGTTTGTGACAGCGATTTTTTTTATAGATCGCCAGTAAGTCTTAGACTCTTTAATACACATATTAAAGCCATCTGAGAAGATTTAGTTTCTTCAAATAGTTGACTATGCACAAAGAAGTTTCAGACTTTATATTTTAAAATAGGAGAGCCCATTTTCCTATGTAGTATTAACACATTTAACAAATTTTGATTGCGTACACCCTATATACCAGGCACTGTTTTAAAAACTGGAAAAAAGTGGGAGAAGGTGAGGGTGGGATGATTTGAGAGGGTAGCATTGAAACAGGTATATTATCATATGTGAAATAGATTGCTAGTCCAGGTTTGATGCATGAGGCAGGGTGCTCAGGGCTGGTGCACTGGGATGACCCTGGAGGATGGGATGGGGAGAGAGGTAGGAGGGGGATTCTGGATGGGGAACACATGTACACTCATGGCTGATTCATGTCAATGTACAGCAAAAACCACTACAATATTGTAAAATATTAGCCTCCAATTAAAATAAATAAATTAATTAAGAAAAATCTGGAAAAAAAAACCGAACTGTGGATATAATATTACATCTACACGCTCATGGGACTTATGTCCTAGTTGAAGCAGAGAAAGGCATTAAAAATCAGTATAAACATAGTTTATAATGTCAGGTACATACTATAAAGAAAAATAAGATAGCTTAAGAGGAGTGTTATGGGATGAATTCTGTCCCCTCAAAAAGATGTTGAATTCTCAGTACTTGTGAATGCGACCTTATTTGAAATTAGGGTCTTTGCAGATGATCAAGTCAAGATGAGATCATTGGAGGAGGTCCTAATCCAATATGACTGGAGTCCTTACAAAACGGGGAAGTTTGGATACAGTGACAGACATACACACGGGGTGAATGTCATGTGAAGATGAAGGCTGAGATTTGGATGGAGCTTCTATTAGCCAAAGAATGCCAATGATTGCCAGCAAGCCACCAGAAGCTAGGAGCAAGGTATGGAACAGATAGTCCCTCACAGCTTTCAGAGCAAACCAACTCTGCCAACATCTTGATCTCAGACTTCTAGCTTCCAGAATTGTGAAACAATACATGGCTATTGAATCAAGCCATCCAACTTGTGGTACTTTGTTATGGAACCCCTAGGAAACTAATACAGAGAGGAAAAGATTTTTGGATGGGATGATGAGGGAAGTTCACATATGAACAGAGAACAGAATATAGTCAAGCAGGTAAACTGGGAGAAGCCTGTACCAGGCAAGGAAATGTCAAGTGCAAATAACCTCTGGTGGCAGCATGCTTGGCCCTTATAAGGATCACCAAGGTCAGGATTCCTGATGCACAGTGAGCGAAAGGCAGGGAGAGTGGGAGGAGGTCAGGTCAGACCGTGCAGAGATCTACTGGCCATGTGTGTGGACAGGTAGCTTTTTTCTGGGCACCATGAGAAGCAATTGGAGGGCAGTAGGCAGATACATGATGTCATTGTTGTCACAAGCAGCAAATTTAGTTTCCCGTTAAGCAGAATACAAGGTCCAAGTTCCTCATTTATGATTTCAGTTATGTATCTGTATTAGCCAGTGCTCTTGGAGTTGTAAGCAACAGAGGTTCAACTCAAACTTGACTAAACAAGGGAGGGAACTTAACCAGATCACAAAACTGAAAAGCCCAGGAGTAGTTTAGGCTGGGCTGGGGATCAGCTCTGAGCATCAAAAATCTGTTTCATGTTTTCCTTCTTTCAGTTCGGCCTTCCTGTATGTTGACGTCCCTCACAGACAGGTTTTTTGTCTTTATGTGGCAAAAGAACTTCTCGCAGCTTGAGACGTTCATGCTTCTCAGTGCTGGAAATCCCGATTTATATGTAGTCCTACAATAAGTAGCGATGATTTCTAGAGATAGTTTTTTGATCAACTGGCTTGGATCACGTGTTCATCTCTTTGGCAAGGGAGCCCATGCACGGACTGAATGATACGGTGTATGAGAAGCGTTCACCAACAGGAAGAGTGATGTCAGGGCCACCATGCTGCCCAGCTTCAGACCGCTAATTCACGATGTAGTGTATGTGAACGGGACCTCCTGGAGTCAAGGAGTGCACAACCCAGAGAGGTCACACATGGTGGTCCTTGCTTCTAAAGAATGGCAAAGGACGTTGAGCAGGCAAAAAGAGCAGGTATCCCCTAGTACATCTAATTATAATTTTAAGAAAGTACTTTTTTTTTTTCCTTTAGGACTGTTTATGACAAGTTCTTGGCTGGGCTTTGCCTTCTTGGAACAAAATGTGACTCATAAAATGCAAATCTACAGTAGATAAGTAAATAGATTTATTTTAATTTGTCTAGGGACAGCCTCTTAAAGTTAAGGAACACAAATAATCCACCTTTGATGACAGTACTATAAATGGAATTATAATTCATAAGTGCCGTGGCTCTTCTTTTCTCAGAACTTCGTGCGTTCATTTATTTCATGACTATTGGTTGGGGCCCCGATATTGATAAGGAATTCAAACATACTGGGAGAATCAAAAAAAACTGATTGCCGTCCTCATAGGTGAGATGGACATTGGACAATGAACATAGGTATAAATATATACTTTACGTTGTGATAACTATGGGGCTTCCCTGGTAGCTCAGACGGTAGAGAGTCTGCCTGCAATGTAGGAGACCTGGGTTTGATTCCTAGGTCAGGAAGATCCCCTGGAGAAGGAAATGGCAACCCACTCCAGTATTCTTGCCTGGAGAATCCCATGGGCAGAGGAGTCTGGCGGGCTACAGTCCATGGGGTCCCAAAGAGTTGGACATGACTGAGAAGCTAACACACACACAATTATGATAAAGGAAAAGAACTGGGTTCTATCAGAGAATTGACAGGAGGTTAATTTAGACTTGGATCAGAGATTTATCTGAGGTTGTGACATTAAAGTAGTTTGCTGAAGGATAAATGGGAATTAGCCAGATGAAGAGTGGGAGAGGCAGGCAGAGTATTCAGGCAGAGGGACCAGTATGTGTGAAGGCCTTGAGGAATTGTGGGTTTCACCAGACATCCGTGGCCAGGCCCAGGGCATTATCCCAGACATTTCCATTTCCACTGATTGTTGCTTTCCATAATATTTCAAATTACACTAAATTACACACATTCCCTTTTCATCATTACATGGTAAAATGAAAGTTTAGATTTCCCCCTGTGATGATTAAATATTTGTATATACTAGTGTACTAATATATGAGGATCACAAGCTGATCAAAAGTCATCAGAAGGTAGAATTTATTAAAGGAGGACTGTAATTATTGCATGCTGACAATATGTTTTCAAGTGTTTCTTAGCAATTTAACATTTCAGTTTACATGACTTTGTGGCAGAAAAGAAGATGATGAAAAGATTTAGAAAAAAACAGAGGACACCAGGTGCAGACAGGAGTTTAGTATTTAAAGGGAATTCTCTGAAGTTCTCTCCTGGCATCTGCTAAGTGAAGGAGAGAAACATGGGTGCTAGCCAC
Source organism: Cervus canadensis (assembly GCF_019320065.1). Classification (NCBI taxonomy): domain Eukaryota; kingdom Metazoa; phylum Chordata; class Mammalia; order Artiodactyla; family Cervidae; genus Cervus; species Cervus canadensis. Next base: position 65,701,886 of record NC_057397.1, on the reverse strand, counting down.
TGGTGAGGAGGTAAAACTTAGATGTCATGGTTCAAGCCTTGATTAATCAGAATCCCAAAAGAAAACAGATGGCCCACTCAGAAGAGGCTAAATTGGGATGTTTTATACACAAAGGGACTGTTTTCAAAGCTGTATGTGTGCAGGCTTAAGGCACTTCTTAATGAGCCTGTAATACCCAGGCCCACAAGGATGAGAAGAAGAGATGTTTCCGGGACCCAAGAGAGAGACAGAGACAGACAGAGACACGGAGTCGTGTATCACTGCCACTCTACATGAGAGAAGCAATGACCTTTAGTCGAGGGACACTGCCAGCTGGAGGCAACTTCATAGGAAGGAAACAAAGGGATGAAGCAAACTGACCTTCTTCTGCTTCCCTTCCTCTGACTTCTAGTTGAACCCAACCAGAAGGCAGAGTCACGAGCATCCACTGATGTGGTCCATACAGATCAGTATTCCAGGGAGAGTGCAGGATGGAGAAGACAAAGAGGAGATCTGACCCTAAGGAGGAAACAGATATTTCGCCGCCGTTCTCAAGAGGCTTTCCACCCACCCCCAGGTATACAGCTAGTCAACATAATGCTGATTGGAATCCATCCAGTTCTTGTTGACCATGTTTCATCGTCATGAATGTGCATGGATGTGTATTAAAAAATACCAGAAGTGCTTATCTGTTCATTTCTAGGATACCTTGCAAACTGGACAAGTGGTATCAACTCCTGCTTTTCAAGGTTTAGGCCTATTTGCTTTTTTTTTTAAGTGCAAGCCAGTCAACCCCTAAAAATGTACAGCCCAACAGACTTCTGCAATCAGGTGCCTTTGGAACAATTCCCTAATTAAGTGATGAGATCCTTGAAGAAAGACATTTCTATCATACTGCTATCATCTTCATTACTCATCTTGGTTTTTAAATGTTACAGAAATTTTCAAATATGGAAAATAGTATAAAGATCATGTATACTCATATCTACTACCCTAATTTAGAAAATGTTAATATTTTGATGTTTATTTCAGAAATTTTAAATAAAATATCACAGGGTGGAAGGCTTCTTGTCACTTATTCTCTCTATTCATTCAATAACTTTCATTTTAAAAACATGTATTGAGCAACGACTTGCTGCTGCGGCTTAGTCGCTTCTGTTGTGTCCGACTCTGTGCAACCCCGTGGACTGCAGCCTGCCGGTCTCCTCTGTCCGTGGGATACTCCAGGCAAGTGTACTTACAGTGGGTGGCCATGCCCTCCTCCAGGGGATCTTTCTGACCCAGGGATCCAACCTGGGTCTCCTTCACCACTAAGCCACCACGGAAGCCCGAGCAACTCCTTACTCTACTATAAATCCAGGGAGTAAAAACAAGTAAGACTGAGACTTGTTTCCTTTCCTCAAGGTGCTCCCAATCTAGTAGTGTGGGAGCAGACAAGGAAACACCTGGGAAGATGTGTGGGAGTGGAAAAGAATTTAGATCCCACGACTGAGCGACTAAGAACAGCCCAGACGCCACACACGGGTAAAGATGCTCATTAAATATAAATTGTATTGAACTGATCTTGGAAGTTGTGGTTGCAAAACCTAATGCAAGTGCCAAAAGAGAAAAGAAGAAGAGAAGAAACAGGAGGAGATGGAGAATGAAGGCAAGAAGAGAAAGAAGTGACATCATAAGCTCTTGGGCTCCTATTTACCCCTACAGCAAACTGGTTCCAAATAGGAAAAGGAGTACGTCAAAGCTGTATATTGTCACCCTGTTTATTTAGCCTATATGCAGAGTACATTATGAGAAATGCTGGGCTGGAGGAAGCACAAGCTGGAATCAAGGTTGCTGGGAGAAATATCAATAACCTCAGATACGCAGATGACACCACCCTTATGGCAGAAAGTGAAGAAGAACTAAAGCGCCTCTTGATGAAAGAGGAGAGTGAAAAAGTTGGCTTAAAGCTCAACATTCAGAAAACTAAGATCATGGCATCTGGTCCCATCACTTTATGGCAAATCGATGGGGAAACAGTGGAAATGGTGGCTGACTTTATTTTTCTGGGCTCCAAAATCACTGCAGATGGTGATTGCAGCCATTAAATTAAAAGACGCTTACTCCTTGGAAGGAAAGTTATGACCAACCTAGACAGCATATTAGAAAGCAGAGACATTACATTGCCAACAAAGGTCTGTCTAGTCAAGGTTTTTCCAGTGGTCATGTATGGATATGACAGTTGGACTATAAAGAAAGCTGAGGGCTGAAGAATTGATGCTTTTGAACTGTGGTGTTGGAAAAGACTCTTGAGAGTCCCTTGGACTGCAAGGGGATCCAACCAGTCAATCCTAAAGGAAATCCATCCTGAATATTCTTTGGAAGGACTGATGCTGAAACTCCAATCCTTTGGCGACCTGATGTGAAGAACTGACTAATTTGAAAAGACCCTGATGCTGGGAAAGATTGAGGGCAGGAGGAGAAGGGGACGACAGAGGATGAGATGGTTGGATGGCATCACCAAATCAATGGACATGAGTTTGGGTAAACTCTGGGAGTTGGTGATGGACAGGGAGGCCTGGAGTGCTGTGGTTCAAAGAGTTGGACACAACTGAGCGACTGAACTGAACTGAACTGAACACTACACTGAAAAGCGTGATGCATTTTGGGCTTCCCTGGTGGTTCAGATGGGAAAGGATCCACCCGCAATGCAAGAGACCCAGGTTCGAACCCTGGGTTGGAAAGATCCCTTAGAGAAGGGAATACCTACCCACTCCAGTACTCTTGCCTGGAGAATTCCATGCTTATTTCCCTAGGAGGAGCCTTGTGGGCTAGAGTCCATAAGGTCGCAAAGAGTCAGACATGACCGAGAGACTCACACTTTCAACACTCTCCAAAATCAGGTAACTGGAAGGCTTAATGAAATGAGTTGTGGAAACTTTTCACAAGGGGAGCTGTTCTTTTCAAGCTCGAATTTCTTCACATTCTGCCATTCTTAAAGTGGCGGGTTAGGTCTTCCAGTAGCAAAGGGTGCAAGTCTATACAGCATCTTGGTGCAAATTCAGAGGAGGCCCCCCTCGAGGCTCATGCAGCCCTGCCAACTTGCGCCTCTGGGTGAGAGCAAGGCACCCCTCACACTTGGCGTCCGAGACCACCACTTACCCCAAGCCCAGGCATGTCTGTGCAGTGCGCAAACTGTACACCAGGTACCTTGATTCCAGTGCCAAAAAACATGGCTTCAGAACAATGCATGGCTTCAGAACACCTCCCAATGCTGGGAACTCAGCCAGGCCCTGGAAATAAAAAGAGGAATAAAACAGAGTCTACTCTTGGAGCCTGGGAAGAGGGCCATGTAAACAGATTACCACAATAAGACCAAATAACGTGATCAAAGAGAAACACACACACATCGCTACTGAATCACAAATTAAGGAACCACTCAGTTCTCTTGGATGTGGCTGTGGTCAAGGAAAGTTCAGAAAGGAAGAGGCATTTGAATGGGGATTCAGTGGGTGATAAGTGGAAATCTGTGGGGTGGGAAAAGGGGATTGGGACATTTGGTAATAAGGATAAAGCTTGAGTTTCTTCTGCTACCCCAAACTCAGGAAAGCCTCAGTTGCAGCTTTATCTCTTGACCTAGGACTTGGGTCTCACTACTTCTGTTGGGTTTGTCTATGTCTTTTTTTGGCCTCTGGGGTGATCCAGACAGCTCAGCAGTGGGGCTTATATAAACAGGGTAATAGACAGTGTTTTTGCCAGCATAGCTCTGTCGAGCATCTGAGGAGGCAGGAGGTGACTGGTCAAAGGCTGGATTTGGGAGCATGGCCAAATGGCCTCCTTGTAGAAGTACCATACAAGGACATTCCAGGAAGAGGGAGCACTGTGATCCCACAGTATTTTGTTTGCCAGATGGAAATCTCCTTAGTGACAAACATGTAATTTGCCTGTAGGTGTGACCTTTGGTTACACAACAGAATTGTGAATTAGCTAGAATATCATGTTTGAAAGACCTAGACTGCTTATTTCCCTAGAAGGATCAGTTAGTTTGGCCCAGAAAAGCTGTTCCAAGACCACAGATGACATTTCTAACTCTAGTGAACTTTTTCCCTTGTTGGCACATTGTTACTGGTTGCTAGAAGACACGGCTCCTCACAAGCCATCGTCACTCTCAGAGAAGCAACTGCGTGTGTGTATGTCATTTTGGCAGGAAGTCAGAGGCGTCTTTTCTGGGTTGTTAAGGGAGAGAGTCATATGCAGGCATCAGATAGCATTGCGATACAAGGGTCAGAGGCAGGGAGCTTTCAGGCAGCTTTATTTCTTCCCCTGGAGTTAGGCACTGTGACTTTGCTGTGATGCTCTGAAACAACCTTGTCCTCTGAACCTGTTTGTGCAGTTCAAGGCAGACAGGAAGCTTCACTGGGCACCGGTCTGTGCAATCGCAACCTAATAATAAACTTGCTGATGCTCTTTTTTACTGATTAGTTCCAAACTAGCTATTCCAGGCCACACACTCATAAACCAAGTTCTCCTTTCATGACCCGAATGTTGAAATAAAAGGTGGTGGGGAGTTACAGAGCACCAGTCCTCAGGAAGTGCCCGAGGGCCCTCCTTGCAACAATCTGATAACCAGAGAAAGCACTGAGGACTGCCTCGCCGCCTGTGCGTGTGATCCCCTGGTGCCCCAAACCCTGCTCCCGAAGCGCCCAGTGACTGAGAAATGGAAAACTCTAGCTCACATTCGCACCTAGGAAGAAGTCATCAAAGAGAACGTGGGGCAAGCTCAAGCGTACTTTGTAAACCCAAAGAGAACATTCCTGCAAAGTAGGCAGGCACATTAAACCATGGCAGGCCAAAGAATGAAGACGAAGTGCTGTGCCAGCCCATATTCAAGGATCCTGTTGAAGGGGGATCCCATGGGGATGAATATCATTGGGATGGTATCACATACCAAAATTCCCTCAATCACCCTATAAAGAATTCACATTTTTTGGTTCAGGAATGTGAAAAAGATACCCCCATTCCATCAACTGCTTATGTCAAAAATCTAGGTCATTATTTATTTCTCTCTTTTCTCCATTACCCGCCCCCCCATGAATCTGTCTGTAAGTCAACTTCCAAATTACATGTTGATCTGTCCACCTCTGTTTATCTCTAAGCCATGATCCTAGTCCATACTACAATAATCTCATGCCCAGCTGATCTCAAGAGGTTTCTCCATACTTGCTCAGCCTCCCCTCCACCTCTGATTTCTGCGTGGGAAGGTCTTTCTAAGTATAAACAAATGGAAGAAATTAACAAAGGAAAAGTTCTATAGATTTGATAAAAAGCTTAAAATTTTAAATGTCAAAAAATCACCACACACATCTTTAGCAGTACGAGAAGGCTCAGTATATATATTTAGTATATATGTTTAAATATACTTATATGTATATGTGGTTCTGTATTAATTTATCCAGTGAATATGCAACTTTTAAAATAAAAAATTACATACAATAATACATGTTATACTGACTAAAATTAGGTAACAAACTGGAAAAGTATTTGACAAAAATATGATAAACACTTAAAACACATTTGATAGACAATATATAGAAGCTCATAGAGCTCATTATGACTTAGAAAAGACCCTGATGCTGGGAAGGGTTGAAGGCAGGAGGAGAAGAGGACGACAGAGGATGAGATGGTTGGATGGCATCACCGACTTGATGGACATGAGTTTGAGTAAACTCCGGGGGTTGGTGATGGAGAGGAAGCCTGGTGTGCGGTAGTCCATGGGGTCGCAAAGAGTCGGACACGACTGAGCGACTGAACAACAACATATAGCTCAAAAAACATTAGGACCATTAGCATTAAAATGGATACGAGGACTTCCCTGGTGGCAGTGGATAAGAATCCGCCTGCCAGTGCAGGGGACGCGGGTTTGACCCCTGGTCCGGGAAGATCCCACACGCCTTGGAGCAGCTAAGCCTGTGCGCCACACCAGCTGAGCCTGGGCTCTCGAGTCTGCGAGCTGCAACTAGTAAGCCTGCAGAAGCCTCGAGTCAATGCCCTGCAAGAGGAGAACGCAGCACAGTGAGAAGCCCGTGCACGGAAACGAGGGGTACCCCCCGCTGCAACTAGAGAAAGCCCACGTGCAGCAACGAAGACCCAGTGCAGCCAAAAATAAATAAATAAAAACTTAAAAGTGCTCAATACATGCTTCTTAAAAAAATAAAATAAAATAACGAAAAAAAAAATTTTGAAATAAGCTACCAGATTTTTTTAACCAAAAATGGGTAATGATGCTAATAGTGAATCACTGAAAATTAAATACAAATAGATAAGCAAACAAAAAATGTTCTGTTTCACTAATAATCAGATATCAGAAAATTAAAAGTCGAGATATTACTTTTTGCCTATTAGAGTAGCAAGACTTTTTTTTTTAAAATTTAATAAATCTATCATTTTCATCCAGTTTGTAGGGGTATAAAATTTCTTTGGTAATAATTCTGGCAATGACAAAAGCTCACATTTTACTTCTAGGAATTTATCGTAAGGCAATAATCACAGCTACGGGAAAAGATTCAACTATAATGGCTTATCCAAGAATTATTTATAAAATCAAAAATTGGAGAAAATATACGTCAGCTATAAATTTAACATAATTCCAATAAAAACACCCTCAGAATCTTTTTAGTAGAAAAAAACTGATCCAAAAAGTCGAATGAAAAAATAAACAGGAATGGCCAGGAAAACTCTGAGAAGAGATAAGAGCAATGAGGACAAACAGTACCAGACACATATGAAAAATATTTTAAATCCTCAATGATTAAAAGAGTGTAGCACTAGAATGTTAATAGAGACAAACAGAACAGTATAGACACAAAACACATACATGAATTTATTCTGTGGAAAAGGAAGCATTTCAAATGAAAGGAGGAAAAGATGGGCTACTGAATAAATGATGGTAAGACAACTAGACAGGTATAAGGAAAAAAGTTGGATCCATGCCTTTGTAATACTTACTCCCGCCAAAAAAAAAACATATATAAATATATATACAAATATAAATATAAACATATGTATATATAGGACCTGTAGAAGTGCTTTAGAAGGAACCAAAGTACTAGAAGAAAACAAGGGAGAAAAATTAGTCAAAAGAATTTTAAATCAGAAAGGCCTTTCTAATAATGACACAAAAAGAGCCACAGAAGCAAATATTGATGTGTGACTATACAAAAATGTATTACAAAATTTCTACATGGCAAGATTCCACAAGGGAAGTCAAAACCAAAAACAAACTGGGAAAAAGTTGTGATCCACCGTCTTGACCATTCCAAGCATACAGGTCTGTAGCATTAAGTACATGCACACTGCTTTGAGAACTTCGCCACCATCCATCCCCAGAATTCTTTTCATTTTGCAAAACAGACTCTGTTCTCATTAAACAGTAAGGCCCCATCCCTCCCTCTGCATTCTACTTTCTCTCTCTATGAATCAGATGACTCCAGGTACCTGATGTAAGAGGAATCATGTCATAAGTGTCCTCTCATGAACTGGCTTATTTCACTTAACACCATGTCTTCATGGTTCATCCATGTTGCAGCATGTGTCAGAATGTCCCCCCTTCCTTTCTAAGGCTGAATAACATTACCTTGTATGTATATCTCACATTTTCAATCCATTCATCAGTCGATGATCATGTGAGTTGCTTGGAAATTTTGAAAAACACTGCTCTGAACTTGGGTGTACAAATACCTCAAGTCCTCACTTGTGTATTTTTGTACTTCAAATTTTTTTGCACCTTGGAAATTGCATTAGTAATCACCTGCTGTATAACAAACCATCCCCAAACTGGATGATTTAACAACAATGATTTATTATTTCTCCTGGCTCTGTGGGTTGGCTGGGTTGTTCTTTAATTTGTTTACTTGGCCTCAGTCACATGGTAGAATTCAGATGGGAGATCCAGTGGGTACAAAGGTCCAAACTGACTTCTTCCACATGTCTGGCAGTGGTCTTGGCTTCTCCTGTCTGGTTTTCTTCCATGTAACTTCATATCCTCTAATAGGTTAAATCACTTTCCTTAATGGCAGACTCAGAGAACTGTTCAAGAGGGGAAAGCAGAAACTGCAAGGTTTCTGAAGTGCAGGCTCTGGAACTTGCACAATGTCACTTCTGCTACCTTCCGCTGGTCAAAGCAAATATCAAAGACAGCTCAGATTCAAGAGGTGGGAAACAGACTCTATCTTTTGATGAGAATAGCTGCAAAGAATCTGTGGTCATATTTAACCTACCACAGGAATAGATTACCTATTCAAACATATTAAATAAAAATGTTTATAAGTAAATCGTAATGATATGAGAAAATTCATCTTATAGTATTTTAAAACGCAGAAGGAAAACTTGTATGTGAATTAATAATTTATATTGGTAACACCACTGTCTCCTGGCTTCCCTGCTGCCTCCTTGAATACTCTATTTTGATTCTTTTCTGTTTGTTTCTACTAGAGATAGTGACTCAATTCAAAATGGTTTAAATAGTAAAGAATATGGATTATTTCACATAATGAACACTTCTGAAGAAGGGCAGCTCCAGTGGCTGAAAATGCATCTACTTCCTAATGTCAGCAGGGACCTGTGTCAGCATTTCAGCTTGATCCTCAGACAAGTCTCCCTCATGGCTGAAAGGTGGTTGCTTCAGTAACAGGTGTCCCATGCACCCATCCAAAGGAAGAAGAGGTGTTATATTGAAAAACCGTAAACATGTTGAAAAGTTGAGAGTGGTGCAACCCAGATTTAACTATTAATACCACTTTGCCACAGGCTTTCCAGGTGGCTCAGTGGTAAAGAGTCTGTCTGCCAATGCAGGAGATGCAGGTTGGATCCCTGGGTCAGGAAGATTCCTTGGAGAAAGAAATGGCAACCCACTCCAGTATTCTTACCTGGGAAATCCCATGGATGGAGGAGCCTGGTGGGCTACAGTCCATGGGGTCTCAAAAGAGTTGGACATGACTTAGTGACTAAACAACAGTGACAAAACATTTTGCCACATGCCATAATTGCTTAACCTCTCTCTTCCACTCGGTGACTGATACACGTCTACATGTTTATGTTTTGTTTCCTGTGTCATTTGAAAATCAGGTGCAAATATCACAACTCCGCCCCTACATAATTCAGCGTGTATTTCCTAAGAATAAACATGTCTTCTGTAGAACTACAGTCTCACACTGAAGAAAAATTAACACTAATCCTTTCACATCACTTAATGTTCAGTCCCAATTTCAAATTTCCTCAGTTATCCTTAAAATGTATTTTGTAGCTTATGTAATTCAAGCCAGAATCCAATCGAGTTGCATATATGGCACTTGGCTTTGTTTCTTTGGTCCTTTTAAATTTAGGACATTCTCCCAATTTGTTTTTCTTTTTTTTAATGACAGAAACTAAATGTTACCATTTATTCCATTTTCATGACTACAGGCATTACAGGGCAGGGTGAGTAAATAAGGCAAGTAAAGTGACCTCTTTTCTCTCCCCACCCCCCATTTAATCATACTCATAAACAGGTGGATGTAATTCATTGACTTAAGTTGAAAGCTGGCAGCAGTAAATCTTTGTAATTTAGGATTTTCCTCCAGAGCCACTCCAAGGATTTTAATTCCTGAACTACACCATTCGTTCTGAAATGGTATTCACTGCAGCGTTCATGAAGCTTTCACGTCTTTTCTTTTTTTTTTTTTTTACAAAGGAGTGGATTTTATTTTATTTTATTTTATTTTTTATTTTTTTATTTTTTTATTAGTTGGAGGCTAATTACTTCACAACATTTCAGTGGGTTTTGTCATACATTGATATGAATCAGCCATAGATTTACACGTATTCCCCATCCCGATCCCCCCTCCCACCTCCCTCTCCACCCGATTCCTCTGGGTCTTCCCAGTGCACCAGGCCCGAGCACTTGTCTCATGCATCCCACCTGGGCTGGTGATCTGTTTCACCATAGATAGTATACATGCTGTTCTTTTGAAATATCCCACCCTCACATTCTCCCACAAGCTTTCACGTCTTAATAGGAAATCTGACACCACTTGTTAAGGCAGGGAACTGTTGAAAGCCATCTTCCTCTTGGCTAACCCAGTCCACCAGCAATCACAGTAAAATGACTATATAAAAATAAAACTGTGCTCCCAAGCATTGACTGGAGCTGTTGTGCTGGGGACCCTTTCTGGAGCATTAGCTCCCTCAGAGAAAAGAGATCTTAACTAGTTGCTTCCATGAACAAATAACCCCAGTAGAGTGGACAAAATGTCCTTCAAAGAATGACTCAATGTCAGGCAACCTTAGTCATCCTGACAAGCTTATGCATGTTTTCATACAAGATACATTTAAAACTGATCCCAGACCAAGTATTGCCACCATAATCCCAAATAATCCCATTATTTAGAACTCGGAGTTCCTGCTGAGATGCCAAAGCCAGAAATCTCAAAGCAAAGTGACGGTTCATCATCTTTTACAAATGAGAGAAAAATAGCAAGGAGGAAGGGAAACTCCTCCCTCCTAAATTCACCAAATCAATGCTATCTTCAGTTTTCATTGACACGATCCAGAGACCTCAATTTCCTGATTTGAGGAGTCCACTCTCAAGGTGACTGTCAGGGTCAAGAAGAGCTTTCAGGCTTTTCTTTGCCATGGCCCTTGAACTCCAGTCCTTCAATAGGAATCTCCTTCTCCTTTATTGTTTTCTGAATACACTGATGGTAGTGCTTGAAGAAGTTGGGCAAACCCAGTGACTGAAGCACTGGACATACTTGAGCTTCATGTCAGTGCAAGCCTCCCCTACATTGTTCGTGGTGTCAGCGTCCTCCCAATGTGTTTTTTCACTGAGTTTTTCTTTTGAGTTATTCTGATGTGCTTCCTCATCATGTCATTTATATTGCTCCTCTTATCTCTGCATTTCTTATAAACTTCAAAATTGGATTTAGAAGTTTAAAGAGATTCATGTTAAATCTCTTTGGCAAGAATGTTTCATAAGTAGTACATTGCACCTTATGTCTCCTTTTATCATTGTTGTCCAGTTGCTAAGTCGTGTCTGACTGTGATCCCATGGACTGCAGCACGCCAGGCCTCCCTGTCCTTAAGTATCTCCCAGAGTATGATCAAACTCATGTCCATCGAGTTGGTGATGCCATCCAACCATCTCATCCTCTGTCATTCCCTTCTTCTCCTGCCTTCCATCTTTCCCAGCATCAGGGTCTTTTACAATAAATCAGCTCTTCACATCAGGTGGCCAAAGCATTGGAGTTTCAGCTTCAACATCAGTCCCTCCAATGAATATTCAGGACTGAGCTCCTTTAGGATTGATTGGTTGGATCTCCTTGCAGTCCAAGAGACTCTCAAGAGTCTTCTCCAACACCACAGTTCAAAAGCACCAATTCTTCGGCATTCATCCTTCTTTATGGTCCAACTCTGACATCCATACATGGCTACTGGAAAAACCATAGCTTTGACTAGATGGACCTTTGTTGGCAAAGTAGTATTTCTGCTTTTTATACACTCTCCAGATTTGTCATGGCTTTTCTTCAAAGGAGCATCTGTCTTTTAATTCCATGGCTGCAGTCACTGTCTACAGTGATTTTGGGCCCCAAGATAATAAAATCTGTCATTGTTTCCACTTTTTCCCCATCTATTTGCCATGAAGTGATGGGACCATATGCCATGACCTTAGTTATTTGAATGTTGAGTTTCAAGACAGCTTTTCCACTCTCCTTTCACCTTCATCAAGAGGCTGTTTAGTTCCTCTTCACCTTATGTCATTAGAGGGGTATAATCTGCATATCTGAGGTTGTTGATATTTCTTCTGGCAATCTTGATTTCAGCTTCTGCTTCACCCAGCCCAGCATTTCGCATGATGTACTCTGCATATAAGTTAAATAAGCAGAGTGACAATATACAGCCTTGACGCACTCCTTTCCCAATTTGGAACCATTCCATTGTTTCATGTCCAGTTCTAACAGTTGCTTCTTGATCTGCATACAGGTTTCTCAGGAGGCTGGTAAAGTGGTATGGTTTTCCCATCTCTTGAAGAATTTTTCACAGTTTGTTGTGATCTATACAGTCAAAGGCTTTAGAATAGTCAATGAAACTATTAACAAAATATGTCAAAGAAATCATGGAAGAGTGGCATTAAAATTCATATAAGTTAAGATAGTTGTCATTTACTATTTACATTCTCATTGTAAATTCCATGGTACTTTTAATCTTATATAAAATTACTTAATAAAAGTTTGTTCTCTCTATGAAAAAAAAAAATAGAATAGTCAATAAAGCAGAAGTAGTTGTTTTCCTGGAACTCTCTTGCTTTTTCTACGATCCAATGGATGTTGACAATTTGATCTCTGGTTCCTCTGCCTTTTTAAAATCCAGCTTGAACATCTGGAAGTTCTCAGTTCATGTAGTCCATGTACTGTTGAAGCCTAACTTGAAGGATTTTGAGCATTACCTTGCTAGCATGTGAAATGAGAGTAATTGTATGGTAGTTTGAACATTCTTTGGAATTGTCTTTCTTTGGGTTTGGAATGAAAGCTGACCTTTTCCAGTTCTGTGGCCATTGCCAAATTTTCCAAATTTGCTGGCATATTGAGTGCAGCACTTTAACAACATCATCTTTTAGGATTTGAAATAGCTCAACTGGAATTCCATCACCTCCACTAGCCTTGTTCATAGTAATGCTTCCTAAGGCCCACGTGACTTCACACTCCAGGGTGTCTGGTTCTAGGTGAGTGACAACACCATCATGGTTATCTGGGTCATTAAGGCCTTTTTTGAATAATTCTTTTGTGTATTCCTGCTGCCTCTTCTTAATCTCCTCTGCTTCTGTTTTGTCCATACTGTCTCTGTCCTTTATTGTGCCCATCTTTGCATGAAATGTTCCTTTGATAGCTCCAATTTTATTGAAGAGATCTCTGGTCTTTCCCATTCTGTTATTTTCCTCTTTCTTTGCATTCTTCACTTAAGGCTTTCTTATCTCCCCTTACTATTCTCTGAACCTCTGCATTCAGTTAGGTGTATCTTCTGCTTTTGCTTGTCTTTTCTCAGCGATTTGTACAGCCTCCTCAGACAACCGTTTTGCCTTCCTGCAATTCCTTTTCTTCAGGATGGTTTTGATCACCACCTCCTGTACAGTATTTCAAACCTCCATGCATAGTTCTTCAGGCACTCTGGCTACCAGATTTAATCCCTTGAATCTATTTGTCATCTCCACCATATAATCATAAGGAATTTGATTTAGGTCATACCTGAATGGTTTAGTGGTTTTCCCTACTTTCTTCAATTTATGCCTGAACTTGGCAACAAGGAGCAAATGATCTGAGCCACAGTCAACTCCTGGTCTTGTTTTTGCTAACTTTATAGAGCTCTGCCATCTTCAGTTGCAAAGAATATAATCAATCTGATTTCAATATTGACCATCTGGTGATGTCCACGTGTAGAGTCTTCTCTTGTGTTGTTGGAGTCAGGTGTTTGCCATGACCAGTGTGTTCTCTTGGCAAAACTCTGTTAGCCTTTGCCCTGCTTCATTTTGTACTCCAAGGCCAAACTTGTCTGTTACTCCAGATATCTCTTAACTTCCCGCTTTTGGATTTCAGTCCCCTAATGAAAGGGATATCTTTTTTTTGGTGTTAGTTCTAGAAGATCTTGTAGGTCTCCATAGAACCAGTCAACTTCAGCTTCTTTGGCATTAGTGGTTGGGGCATACACTTGGGTAACTGTGATGATGAATGGTTTGCCTTGAAAACAAACTGAGATCATTCTGTCATTTTTGAGACTGTACCCAAGTACTGCATTTCGGACTCTTTTGTTGACTATGATGGCTACTCCATTTCTTCTAAGGGATTCTTGCCCACAGTAGTAGCTACAATGGTCATCTAAATTAAATTCTCCCATTCCTGTCCATTTTAGTTCGCTGATTCCTAAAATGTTGATGTTCACTCTTGCCATCTCCTGTTTGACCACTTCCAATTTACCTTGATTCACAGACCTAACATTTCAGGTTCCTATGTAATATTGTTCTTTACAGCATTAGACTTTACTTTCACCACCAGACATATCCACAAAAGCCTTGTTTCTGCTTTGACCCAGCGTCCTTTAATTAGGGAGGCTTTTTTTTTTTTTAATTCTCAGAAACGCCACAGTGGACTTTTCCACAAGTGTCCTTGTCCAGAGGAGGTAAACATGCGTGGTCCTAGGCCAGTCTCTGGTGATATACCTGTGCAGACTGAGGACGGTACCTGGCTCCTTTGACACCTGTACAAAGAGGCTTTTGTCTGGTGGAGGAAGCAGACAGTTCTTTCTCCTGCCCCCTTCTTCGTTCCATGGTGCCATCTTCACCTCATGTCTGACATCCACCACTTTTCTCCACTTCCACTACTATACCTGTCCAAGTCGCCGACAGCTCTGGCCCAGTTTGCAGCCATGAACTCCTAACCCATCCCACTGTTTCAAATCTATTCGCCAAACAGTCATCAGAGTTGTCTTTTAAAATCTGAGTCCCATTATGTCAACTCCCTGTCCTTCCTTAAATGGCTCCATTATGTCATTCTTTAAATGGCTTCCCAGTGCACTTAAGATAAAATCCTCCACTCTCAACCTAGCTTACAAAACATCACATCATTTGGCTCCTGCTCACCTCTCCAGTCTCAAATGGTCCACCCTCCTGCACACTCAGTAAGTGTCAGCTACACAGGCATTCACTCTGTTCTTCGAGTGTGCTTTACTGATTCAGGACTCCTGGACATGAAGCTACACCTTATGGAATGCTACCCCACCCCTCCTTCTTTGCCTGGCGGTAGAATATAGCAGTTGTTACAGCTCAGTTATGAGCTCCCACCCTCGCCTTCATATGTTGAAGTCCAAACCTCCAGTACTTCAGAATCCAGATTTTAGAGAGAGGGTCTTCAACAAGGTGATTCCAGGTAAAACGAGATCATCAGGGTGAGCCATAATATAACTGGTGCGCTCATAAAAGATGAGATTAGGACACAGACACACCCAGAGGGAAGACCATGTGAAGATACAGGAAGGAGGCGGCCATCCAGAAGCCAAGGAGAAAGCCCTCAGAAGAAATCAGCTCTGCTAGACCTTGATTAGGATATCTAGCCTCTGTCAAGTTGAGAAAATAAATTTCTGTTGTTTAAGCCCACCCTGTCTGAGGTATATTGTTAGGCAGCCCGAGCAAACCAACAGAGTAGTTAAGCAGTTGAGTTCTAGAGTAACCTTCCTAAGTGTAAATCCTGCCTCTGCCCATTTCTAGCAAACGGTTCAAACTTTTCTTGCCTTAGTTTCCTTTTCTGTAAAATGGGGATGATAACAAGAGTACCAGTAGAGTGACAACCATCTAGTATGCCCCAGACCAAGGGGTTTCCTGGGATGCAGGACTCTCAGAGCTAAATCCTGAATCAAGTGTGTGCAAGCTCAGTTGTGTCCAACTCTTTGCAACCCGACGAACTGTAGCCCACCAGGTTCCTCTGTCCACAGAATTCTCCAGGCAAAGATACTGGAGTGGACTGCCATTCCCCAAAACCTGAATGGTCACCCTAAACTGAATATGGCTGTTGTGAGATTGAACAAATATCTAGAAGAATGTCTAGTATATGGTAAGCACTCAATAAGTAATAGGTATTGTTATTATCATTAACTATATTTCAGATCTCAGTTTAACTGTCACTTTCTCAGAGATACTTTTCTTGACCACATAATCTAGGTTAGGCTCCTAGTTAAATTCTTTCATAGTATATGGTTCTTCTTAATTAGGGGTTCGGAATACTCATTTTCTTCATTTTCAATAATAATGGGACCCCTGATTTCTAACTGGGCACATGTCTGCAGGAATAAAGACTATTTCCAGCTTTTGTTGTAGAAAATTATGTTCTAAACAATGGGATATGAGTGGATGGGATATGTACAAATGCTAGGCTGTACCCTTAAAGCAGAGGGCTCTTAACCCAAGGAAGCTGTGGATAGAATTCATAGTGGTCTATAACTTTGAGTAGGACAAAACCCCAAAAACCTACATCTTTAGTTTTACTAACTGCTAACTAAAATTTATCAATGGTTTCAATTATGAATATAGGCAACGAAGTGCAAAAGTATTGGGAGTAACCTTGATCTTGTCACCAAATGAAATTACAAATAGTTTTTTATATTGTTTATGTTCATCATGACTATGACACTTGAAATCAGACTCACTGCTAAATATTATTTAACATTGAGGAAGCACATCTATTGTTACATGCCATGGCACAAAAATCATTAAGGAACTCCTGAAAGAGAAGGGCGTGTGCCCCTTCCCCTTTGACTCTTACTGCTGACTGGCATGTGGACTAGCAAGAGGTCATCTTGGACATGGAGATAACTGTACCCTTCGGATGATGGAACAACCAGACTGAAAAAGCCTAGGTGTCTGGGATCCTGGAATCTCCATGCAACCCTATATTGCTTATACCTGAACTGGTACTTGAAAGGAGAATAAATGTCTACTTTGTTTACAGCAGTGTTATTTTGTATCTTCATCTGAGCAGCAGAATCTATATTCTTATTAAAGCAACAGTTACCACATTTTCTAATTGCATATTTAGTTGTGATGATTTTTGTTTGTTTAAATGATTTTACCACTAAGAATAAGTTCTTGGAGGACATGGAGCACATTTATTCATTCTGGAATCCTAGCAACTAGTACAGTGTAGACACAGAGTAGATTCTCAATAAAAGTTTCAAAATGGATGAAATAATAGCCTAAGAAAATGCACATCAGCATGTTAGACTAATCCAATAACACTGCACAGGCAGTAAAAACAAGTAAAAAGCCTATGCATAAAGAAAGAGGTCGGAAGAAAATACAAAATGTGGATAGTAACTATTTGAATCATAGGTTTTAGCATGATTTTTTTCCCTACATTTGCCTATATTTTCCAAATCTCCTTTAATGAGATTTTTTTTAAAAAGAAAAAATACATATAATCAAAAACATGTAACAAAACAAAGTGGACTGAGGAGAAGTTAGTTGATCCCTGAGAGCCATGGAGAAGCTGGAGGTGATGGGTGCCGTACTGTCGTCTGGGGAGACTTAACCAACTGTGGTCTGGTGCAGACCATTTACTATATCCTCAAGGTGTCACATAAAAGCCAATATGTGGACTTCCCTGGAGGTACAGTGGATAGGAATCTGTCTGCCAATGCACCCCTGCACCACAGGTTCATCTCTGGTCTGGGAAGATTCCACATGTTGTGGAGCAGCTAAGCCCATGCACCTCAACTACTGGAGCCCATGATCTAGAGCTCATGCTTTGCAACAAGAGAAGCCACTGTAGTGAGGATCTCCACTCGCCACAACTAGAGAAAGCCCTAGGGCAGCAATGGAGACCCTAGCACAACCATAAATAAACAAAAAAAGACTTAATTAAAAAAATAAAAGTAAATAGGTCAGCCTGACTCATTATAAAAAGCGAAACTCACTTCTTAACAGAGGTCATGTAAAAAATAAGAAGTGATGTAATATTCCGGAACAATGATGCACAGCTCTTTACAATGTAGCAATAACCACAGGACAATCTTTATTGAGCTGAAGCTTGGAAATAAACACTACTATATTTCATTCACAGCTACACAGATGGATCAGTTATAACCACCAGGGAGAGAGTCATAAACTCAAAGATGACAAAGTAAGCAACTGTCACTTTTAAAGGCCAAGTTAACAAATTGTGCTTCTGTGGTCATTTATTTTTTGATGTTAATTTTTGGGTTAAGCACTGAGCTTCTGCCTTGATATAACCCTAAATGAAGAAAAATGCACGCATATTTCAAATATATTGATTTTAATATCAAGAAATTACACTATGGAAATATTTTCATGTACTCATAATTCTAAAAAAATTAACTTCAGTATTAGTAATAGATGTTAAAAAAAATGTTAGTGACAATGTGTTATCCACAGAATAATTTTAAAACTTCTTAATTTTCCTCTATCCTGTTAATTGAAATTGTACTTTCAGGTTTCAACATCTATAGGCTCAAAAAAAAAAAAATGTACAGGCTCATAACATTTATGAGAAATGGCTATGTTTTTTGATATAGATTGATCCGCCTGGAGACATGAAAAGAAATGGGTCCATCAGAAAGATGTGAAACTGGGTCCTGCAAAAAAAACAAAAGAGAAGTTAATGATAACAAATGACAACTGTTAAAAAAATAATTTTTAACAAAATTGTAGAGTCTTGATTCTCATACAGATATAAAATCAACACATGTTAAAATTTCAGGACTTCTCTGGTTGTCCAGTGGTTAAGAATCTGCCTGCCAATGCAGGGAACACTGGTTTGAATCCTGGTTGGGGAAGACTCCCCATGCCTCGGGGCAACTAAGCCCACATGCCACAACTACTGAAGCCCACCACACCACAGGGCCCACACTCTGCGACAAGACAAGCCACCACAATGAGAAGCCCAGACGTATCAACTAGACAATAGTCCCAACTCCCTGCAACTAGAGAAAGACTGCACGCAGCAACGGTGACCCAGCATAGGCCAAAAATTAAAAATTAAAAAATTAACTTCATTAATTTGTGGGGGAACCAGTAAGATCTTACAACCAATTCAATGAAGTATTCAAACTACTAGACATATATAGGCAGTCAGGAAGCTTAAGTAAATCTGTTTGATAAGAAACAGGTAAAATCGGACAATAATCACAGAATAGTAATTGACAGACTCTCCTACGGATATAATCTGCATAAGTCATGGACAAGAATTATTTGCATTATCAATATTCTGCCACTTACAGAATTATAAAACAGTTCAAAGACAGTGAAAGGCACAAAGAACCCATAAAATCAGACAACCTGGACAGTGTCTAACTTTCCATTAAAACACCCAGGAATCTTTTTGGTCCTTTTAAACAGTCTTTTTTAATGTTGTCCCTACACAGATGACTTGTTTTGAGTGCTATTTATGGGTCAGGCAATGCCCTGGACGCCTTAAACATATTAACTCATTTAATTCTCACAAAAACTTTGGCTTCTATTACTCTTACCATTTCACAGTGGAGGAATTCGAAGCACAAGAAAAGGTCACTCAAGGTCACAGAGATAATAGGAAGTAGAGCCAGGATCTGATTCCAGGTACTTTTGCTGTCATGGATGTGAATATATGACGAAAGAAGAATTGATAGGACCTGACCAGTTAGACTACATTAGATATACAAGAAAGAATAGGTAGAGATGATTCCAAAGTATTTCTCCCCTGATTGTGAGAAGGGGCACATTGTCCAGACAAAAAGACTAAGAGTTGAGATGGAAAAGTCCAGCTAGGCAGGAGACCAGAATTGCAAGTGGAAATAAGGGATTTTTTTTTTTTTTTTTTTATTGAGCAGGTTTAAACTTAGTGCTAAAGGACAGAAGCCCAAAGAGAAAAGAGAACATTATGCAGGAGGAACTGAGACCCTGTTTAGGCTGAAGAGAGGCTGTGTCGGGGAGTAAAACCAAGGCAGGGTGAATTGGCTGGAGTTCTTAGGTCCAGAAAACCAGAACTCTCCCTTGGGTTTAAGGAGGAACATTAAGCTGGAGTCACAAACACTTGGGTTGAGGCTGAAAGGTAAAGCTTTAAGGTAAAACTGAAAGGAGGAGCTTTAGCCAACAGGCAGTAAAGTTTGTCAGTTAGAGAAGGATCATGATCAGAGGTACATTTTAGAAAGATCTAGTGTGGCTCCTTGGAAGAAAAGCTATGACACACCTAGATAGCACATTAAAAAGCAGAGACATTACTTTGCCGACAAAGGTCCCTCTAGTCAAAGCTATGGTTTTACATAGTAGTCATGTGTGGACGTGATCATAAAGAAAGCTGAGCGCTAAAGAATTGATGCTTTTGAACTGTGGTGTTGGAGAAGACTCCTGAGAGTCCCTTGGACTGCAAGGAGATCCAACCAGTCCATCCAACAAGAGATCAGTCCTGAATATTCACTGGAAGGAATGATGCTGAAGCTGCAATACTTTGGCCACCTGATGTGAAGAGAGGACTCATTAGAAAAGACCCTGATGCTGGGAAAGAATTAGGGCAGGAGGAGAAGGGGACGACAGAGGATGAGATGGTTGGATGGCATCACCGACTCGATGGACATGAGTCTGAACAAGCTCTGGGGAGACGGTGATGGGCAGGGAGGCCTGGCGTGCTACAGTCCACCGGGTCGCAAAGAGTCGGACACGACTGAGCGACTGAACTGAACTGAAGAGGGTGGTGGCAGCAGGAAACTTCTGGTCAAACCTGGAGGTAGGAAGTGTTATTTGGATCCAGATGTAAGCAGCTTGGACCAGGTCTTGGGTTCTGGCAACTAGACCCAACCGTAATATTTGACCGGCCTGAGGTTAAGAGGGCCTAAGGAGGCTCACATGCCATGTGAATAATTGTTTAAAAGTTATAAATCAAGCTAGTAAACTGTCAAATTATTCTCCATTCTCCTATCTCGATAAACACACCTTCAGGAGGGCCTGGAAGGGAAGGGGAGAGCCTGGGCGGAATCCCTGGAACTCAGGCGGGGCTTTTCCTGAGGAGCGCGGCGGCGGACCACAGCGACACCTGGCTCCTCTCTGAGCGGCGGCCGGAGGTCGCCTTCCTGCCCCCGCGCACTGCGCGACTAGACCTGCCGGGGGCGTGGCCGAGCGTAGCCGCGCGCCGAGAGCGCGGGGTCGAAGGGCACGCGGCGTCTGTGTCATGGCGGCCTCCACGTTGGGCTCGGCGTGGGGACCTCTGCGGCTAGGCGTCCCCGGCCTGTGTTGCCGCCGACCACTCCGGGGCCTGTGGGCGCGCGCATGGCGGCTTTCGGAGCCCGTGGCGTCCGGGCGGAGCGTGGCCGCGGCTAGTGGACTTGGCGCCTCGGGTACTGACCGCTACTGCTTGGAGCTGCTGCGGTGAGAGAGCCCGGCCTATCCCGAGGTCAGGGAGCAAGGCCGGAAGGAACCCTCGTGGGCGCGGCGGGCCTCGGGGCCGTCCTGACCCTTGGCGTTACAACGCATGTGCCCTGGGGTCAGCCCCGGGTGTGGGGTGGGAGTGAAGCCACAGGAGCCTTCACATCGGTCCCAAAATTGTGGCAAAATTCCTTCGTTTGTCATATTGCTTGAGCCTTATCTTTAAAGTTTTTACATGAATAGCTTTTTTAAAATGTGAAAGATGACTAGTAATTAATTTTAAGTAAGCAGTGGCTAACTTTGAGTTCTTCCTGTGTGTCAGTCAGGCATTATGCAAAGTATTAGTTTACAAGTAATCAATCTTCGCTACAAGTATAACGGACAGTTGTACACTCCAAGTTTTCTGAATTAAAGCATTTAGAACAGTGTCTGGTACAAAGCAGGGGCACAGTGACTATAAACTGTATTATCTTATCTAGCAGATATGGAAACAAAGATTTAGAGAGAATTCAGGGAATTTACCCGAGTTCAGTGGAATCTAAGCCTCATAAAGTCAGAAGCTTAATGACGATTTTGTTTAGGTAACACGTGAAGGGCCTAGCACAGAGGAGTGAATTGGACAAATCAGGTTACCTGATAGATCTCGGCAGGGGCCTGTCTTGGATTCCCGGTCTGACTTCAGGGATGAATGGTTTAAAATGCACCGCGCCCCCTCCCCGACTCTGCTGCCTTTGATTAATAAAGAGTGGCGGAAAATCTCAAAATATATGATCTCAAGGGCTTCTGAGAAGTGCTAGAGTAGTTAACCACCCTGGATTTGATTGGGCTAGTAAGTCCAATTTTAAAAAATTCCATTGTAGCAAAATGTAGTATAATGACAGAATTCCCATGCATTTCAGTGTTTTGTTTTTAATTGCTTTTAAAAATAGTGTACCTATCCCGCCTTGTTTACTTGTTGATTACTTTTGGAGAAACAAGGTAGCATTAGTGGAAATCAGGGCATTAAAAACTGTAAAAGCCAAAAAAGTTATATTCATTTTTATATAGTTTAAAATGACCACTTTTTGATAATAAACAGTTTAGATTATCAAGATGTATGGTTACCATCCATATTCACTTGTTCAGTGCAGTTTTTCTTTGACACCAGTAGTGTCCTCTAACTTTCCTATCCAGGGTTGAATCACTCTTACAGATTTCTTTTTCTTTTTCTTTTTTTTTTTTTTTTACAGATTTCTTATATATTCTTTTAGTAATAGTCTGTGGATATCACATAACAGCTTTTCTCAAATACATATTTACAAATGGGGAGACACTTAATCTGTCCATGTTGGTAATTAAGGGGAATGGAGGCTGTTGACTAGTGATTTATTGAAAAGCAGGCAGACCTTATCTGAGTTTATTAATGCTAGTTGTGTCACTTGGGAAAGTTAATTACTTTAAGATTCACCTATTTCCTCATTTGTAGGTTTCTACTTCCACTTTATAAGGTGGTTGTGAGGGTTAAATTACATGATGTGTATAAAAATTCAGGCACATAATGACACTTGAACAGAGGATTAGAAATTTAAAACAAAATGAAGCTTGAACAGAAGATGAGAACTTTTAGCTTCTAATTGTCCATTAATCTTTGCAAAATTTTGACTCTGAAATTGTGTGTGCAGGATTGTTTTGGACATGTGTCTTATGCAAAGCTTCCAAATATCAGAAAAGATGCCGTATAACTTCAGGTTAGCCTGCAGGGGTTCTTTTAGGAATCAAGGTTCGTGGGAAAATCTCAAACCCAATTTATTATATGTAGGTTTCTTGGGATCTGGTTTTGAGAAACAGTTCCTTGGGCCTTATGAGTGTGGCAAGTCAGTTCAGTTGTGTCCAACTCTTTTGTGACCCTTTGGACTGTAGCCTGCCAGGCTCCTCTGATGGTGGGATTCTCCAGGCAAGAATACTGGTGTCGGTTGCCATGCCCTCCTCCAGGGGATCTTCCCGACTCAGGGATGGAACCTGCGTCTTTTGTCTTCCTTGGTAGCCGTGTTCTTTACCACTAGCGCCACCTGGGAATCCCCTGCTACTGCTACTGCTAAGTCACTTCAGTCGTGTCCAACTCTGTGTGACCCCACCCCTGGGATTCTCCAGGCAAGAACACTGGAGTGGGTTGCCATTTCCTTCTCCAATGCATAAAAGTGAAAAGTAAAAGTGAAGTCGCTGGGGATTAATGCTCTAATAAGGAGATGAGGTGCTACTGGTGATCTGGAAGTGCTGCAGCCTCACTGAGGAACCACTTCTAACTTTGTGCTTCGGCGGCACAGGTCATTGGAATTAGCGGCGCAGTCTTAGCACTAGTTATGCTTATTTCTCACGTGTCTGTCTCTCCCTGCTAGACTGAAGTCTATACCGTCTTCAGTGTCTGGCACAGTGCTTGGCACGTTGTAGGCACTGAATGAATGTTTGAATGAATAAATGAAAAGTTATTGACCCTTTGCTGTATAAAGCTATCACAGTACAGGATTTCTCACTGTCGTTACAGCTCTGAGGTAACTGGACCTTGGTTAGCCACTTACAGGATATCCTTGTACACTGGTAATCTCTGTTTATAACAATGATCCTGATCGGTGCAGAAATGGGTCAATAGTATATTCTGTTTAATGTGAAGAAGTGGGTAATATTGTTTAGAAAAATTTCCAACCAAAATACTTTTTAAAAAGTTATTAACAGGGCAAATTCTTAGCTGTGTAGACTATCTTTATTTCCCAAAGACTGTTACAGTTCTGTTATGTCATTGTTTTATTTTTCATTTTCCTGTAAGTAGCTTGAAAATACTTCACATATTGGTTATTTTTTAGGAGATATGAAACAGGTAGGTTATCGAGCCTCATTTTATAAGTTAGGAAGTAGACATGACTGATATAATTTCTGTCAATAACCAGTTGAATGATGGAAATTAAGATTGTATTTTTGATTCCTATTCAGTTTTTCTCACTGTTCCATATTAACTTTAAGGTGTTTTAAAAACTTTTGACGTGTACAGACTTTTTATAATAAAATTTCAAAATATTTTCATCTTTATATAATAAAAGTGTAAGCTATAAAGCTCTTTTGCCCGAACCCTCCATATTATAGCTGAAACTGCAACTGGTGAGATTTTTTAGTAGAGCTGTCTTGTGATAGCTAGGTTCTGCTGTTCATGACCTCTCTCTTTAGTCTTTGTGGAAGTTGGGCGGGGATTGTGAAGTTTAAGTTCTCTGCTAGCCACACATGCTGTGTGGAATAAACTCCGTGGAATGACGTTGGACCCATTTAATATTGAGTATTGCTTTTATAGGAAATACTGTTACAGTAAGGTTCCAGCGTATTACAATGAAAGTAGCTTTGTCAGTAGGCAGTCTAGTAAGTACTTTATACCTACATCGTCCTAGAATGAATATACTAAGGTCTATATTTTTTTAACTTTACAGTTTAAAGTAATTTCAAATTCACATAAAAATTACAGAAATAGCACACAGAGCCCCAGTACGCTCATCATGGCGATTTCCTCCTTGTGGACGTTCTGAACCGCTTGAGAGTAAGATGTAGATGACCCATTACCTCCCTTATTATTTACTGGTGTGTATTTCTTAGTGCACAAGGATTCTCCCCCATATTATCATAGTACAGCCATCAAAATCAACATATTAAAATTGATCCAATATTGCCATCTAATCCAGACTCTGTTCAACTTTTGCTAGTTATTCTGTTATGTCTTTCATGCATCCAGGATTATGTGCTACATTTAGTTGTCAAATGTCTTTAGTCTTCTCCAATCTGGGACAGCTTCTCATCTTTCATGAACTTGATTTTTTTAATAAGAGAATTAGCCAGGTTCTCTCAGTTTGGGTTTATACAATTTTTGCAAGTATATTACAGAACTCACGCTGTGGTTTTCTCAGTATCCTATCAGGAAGCACAGTATGTTGATTTATCCTATTACTGTGGGCTGAACTTTCTGTTCCTTGGTTGAGAGGGTGTCTTTCAAGGTTTCTGTCTTTTAAATTTAATTAATAAAAAGTTAGTAAATAATATTTATTTGGTGAGGAGATACTTTAATACTATGTAAATATCCTTTTCCTGTCAAACTTTCACTTGTTTAACATTTTCAGACACTGATACTTGCCTGAATCAGTGTTTACCTTGATATTCAGTTCAGTTCAGTCGCTCAGTTGTGTCCGACTCTTTGCGACCCCATGAATCGCAGCACGCCAGGCCTCCCTGTCTATCACAAACTCCCAGAGTTTACTCAAACCCATGTCCATCGAGTCAGTGATGCCATTCGGCCATCTCATCCTCTGTCGTCCCCTTCTCCTCCTGCCCTCAATCCCTCCCAGCATCAGGGTCTTTTCCAATGAGTCAACTCTTCGCATGAGGTGGCCAAAGTATTGGAGTTTCAGCTTCAGAATCAGTCCTTCCAGTGAACACCCAGGACTGATCTCCTTTAGGATGGACTGGTTGGATCTCCTCGCAGTCCAAGGGACTCTCAAGAGTCTTTTCCAACAACACAGTTCAAAAGCATCAATTCTTCGGCGCTCAGCTTTCTTTATAGTCCAACTCTCACATCCATACATGACCACTGGAAGAACCATAGCCTTGACTAGACAGACCTTTGTTGGCAAAGTAATGTCTTTGCTTTTTAATATGCTGTCTAGGTTGGTCATAACTTTCCTTTCAAGGAGTAAGCGTCTTTTAATTTAATGGCTGCAATCACCATCTGCAGTGATTTTGGAGCTCAGAAAAATAAAGTCTGACACTGTTTCCACTGTTTCCCCATCTATTTCCCATAAAATGATGGAACCAGGTGCCGTGATCTTAGTTTTCTGAATGTTGAGCTTTAAGCCAACTTTTTCAGTCTCCTCTTTCACTTTCATCAAGAGACTCTTTAGTTCTTCTTTGCTTTCTGCCATAAGAGTGGTGTCATCTGCATACCTGAGGTTATTGATATTTCTCCCAGCAATCTTGATCCCAGCTTGTGCATCTTCCAGCCCAGCGTTTCTCATGATGTACTCTGTATATAAGTTAAATAAGCAGGGTGACAGTATACAGTCTTGACGTACTCCTTTTCCTATTTGGAACCAGTCTATTGTTCCATGTCCAGTTCTAACTGTTGCTTCCTGACCTGCATATAGGTTTCTCAAGAGGCAGGTCAGGTGGTCTGGTATGCCCATCTCTTTCAGAATTTTCCACAGTTTATTGTGATCCACACAGTCAAAGTTTTGGCACAGTCAATAAAGCAGAAATGTATGTTTTCCTGGAACTCTCTTGCTTTTTCCATGACCCAGCGGATGTTGGCAATTTGATCTCTGGTTCCTCTGCCTTTTCTAAAACCATCTTGAACATCTGTAAGTTCATGGTTCACATATTGCTGAAGCCTGGCTTAGAGAATTTTGAGCATTACTTTACTATTAAGAGCTATCAAATGGTGATTTTAAAAAATCCAGTCATGTCTTCTAGATCAGTTGACAGGTACTGGTTGTCAAGTTTTTCCTTCTCTGTGTTTGTTTACTCATTCACATATGTTGGTCTGGGCTCATGGGGTCCTGTTGCAATCTTTACTCTCATTGTTTTTTTGATGCTCAAATTGTGCCCCACTTGGCCAAGGAGAACTTGATCAAGCCCGTTTCTTTGGCCTCTGACAGGTCCCTCCATTCTCTGAATGTTTGCTTACTTTCTATTGAGAAGATGTTTCAGGCTTATCTTGTATTCTCTGTGCACCAGTCCTGGAGTCAGTCATTGCTTCAGGGAGCCTGAGTTTCTTTCAGTGGAGAGATCGAGGTCCAGGTGTCAGTTATGGGGTGGAAGGGCAAACGTCATTGTTTATAGGCTTTCTCAACAGGCGCTGTAGGCAACCACGAGTGGTGTGTGTGCACACACATGGGCACACCCTCCCCCACGGCGCCCGCAGTGTTCTCTGTCTTTATGTCTTCCCTATATGTAAATATGTCTGTGTATTCATACCAGGACTTACTGGAACTGTTTTCTAGATTTCTATATCTGTAGCTCATTTGAACTCTTATTACTAAAACCAAAGTGATTCTGAAATAGTTAAAATTATATATATGTCAAAATAAATTAATAGAGATTGATTATTGTAATTGCTCTGGAATTGGAGGCAGATACATTTTTTTTTGTAATTGCAGAGAAACAGATATAAAATATAGGAAACTTAAGGCCCCTTTTGAATTGAAGCCTTGTTTCCTGTTCATTTTGGTCAGTATTTTTTGTGTGCAACTCAGTGAAAAGTAATTACCTTTTTCTGCTTATTTGTTACAGGAAACGAGATTATGAAGGCTATTTATGTTCGCTGTTACTCCCTGCCGAATCCAGAAGCTCTGCTTTTGCACTGAGAGCCTTCAATGTGGAACTGGCTCAGGCTGGTATTAAAATACCTTATAAATTATTTGCAAAAATTGTGATATAACACCTTTAATGCTGAATGATAAAGAACCATAGTTGTAACTTATATGTTAGACATGCTTAAGGTCTCTGCCGGGGATTTCTTTCTCCTGCTTAACAATTCAATTCCAAAAATAAAGGTAGCTAATGAACTTAATGTTTCTGGAAAGACCAGTCTGGAATTTCCTTTTCTAAGGATATTTTAAACTATGCAATTAACATTGTCGATTAATTGAATAGATTAATCGGAGTATTACTGCTTATTCTCTACAATATTTGCATAATTTGCATGTATATAGCAGTTCTTCAGAGCACTTTTTGAAATGAGTTTTAACTTTAAAGTTTTTAACTTTAAAGGAAATTGAAGTAATTATAGCAAACCCAAATCTTACATCATGCTAACTCTTGTCTAAAGAATAACGAAGGAAGTAGAGTGTCTTCCTTTTGTTATAATGGAAAGAATGTGTGCTGAGGTATAAGATAAATTGAAATGGAGAGGGTCATTGAGGGAGTTGAGATAGAATGGCCTTAATTTTCTCAGTAAATTAAATGGAGAGATCAGTTATTGAGAGTGAGGGAGCGTGGGAGTGTTGGGGTTCTTGAAGAGTGTGGCAAGTTTTGAAGCAGCTTCTCTGGTGAATGTGATAGGAGGTGAGCTCGGAACGAATAAAAGGATGTGAGTGTAGCACTGAGGCATGACGAAGCTTAGACTTGATGAATCTGCAGAGTAATTGAGTCCCGCTGTTTGTCCTCGATGTATTTCTAGAAGTCATGGTTCTGTATTTTTTCACTTTATCCTTTTTCAGGTGTAAACTATACTTCACCATCTTAAGTCAGTCACCACAGTTTAAAAATAAATAATCTCCATTGCTGTCTTCCATTGTAACTTTAAAATAATAAAAAATTCCTTTTTTAATAGATAAATCCTCCATATTTTCCCTAATTCTCTGTCATCTTATAAGAGTGTCTTGCTGCCTTTTTTTAAAAATTTCATTGAATTCAATTATGCAGGCATTTTCGCTCCTGCCTGCCGCTCCAGGCAGTGTGGCCCTGGTTGCCCCTTGACCCCGTGGCCCCTTCACAAGACTTCCGTCTCCCAGCAGCTGTCTGTCTTACTGTTTGTTTTTGCACACACATCTTGTTCATTCATTCTTCATTCAATAGGTATTGTCCAAAATATGCTAGGCACTATTTTAAGTACTGGGTTATATAGCACTGAGTAAAACATGCAAAGTCCTTGCACTCAAGGAGCAAATAAATTCTGTATAGAAGAGTTAAGGAGGTTAGGGAAGGTTTGGTGTACCAGGGGTTTCTGTAAGAAAATACCTCACTGAGAATGTGGCATTTGAGCAAAGATTTGAAGGCAGCAAAGAAGTGAAAAATACGTGGCTACATAGTATTTCAGACAAAAGGAGCAGCAAATACAAAGGTCCTGAGATATGTGTGCCTGAAATAATCAAAGAAAAGAAGGCCAGTGTGACACAGCAGAGAGGGAGGGATGGTGTGGGAGATTAGGTTAGAGGCATCTGGGCCAGAAAGGTAAGGTCTTGGAGACCACTGCAATCACTTTGGCATTTACTCTGAGTGAGATGGAAAACCGTTGGAGGATTCTGAGCAAAGAGACCATCTCTTGGTCATGTTTTAAAAGGATTACCCTTTAAATTTTTTTTTTAGTAAAATACAGTTGGTTTATAATATTATATTAGTTTCAAGTGTTCAACATAGTGATTTGATATTTTTATAGGTCATATTCCATTTAACATTATTATAGAGTATTGGTTATCTTCCCTGTGCTGTATAGTATATCCTTGTATCTTACTTATTTTATACATCCTAGTTTGTAGTTCTTACTCCCCTATCGCTATCTTGCCCCTCCCCTCATCCCTCTCCCCACTAGTAGCCACTACTTTGTTCTCTATATATGTGAGTCTGATTCTCTCCTTTTCTTGCTGTTATGTTTATTCATTTGTGTTAACTTTTAGATTCTACATGTAAGTGATAACATACAGTATTTGCCTTTCTCTAATTATTTCACTAAGCATCATATCCTATGGGCCTTTCTTACTGCAAATGGCAAAATTTTATTATTTTTTTATGGCTGAGTAATACTTCATCGTGTGTGTGCGTGTGTGTGTGTGCGTGTGTGTGTGTATGTAAACCGTATCTTCTCTGTCCATTTATCTGTTGATCGTCACTTAGGTTGCTTCCACATCTTGACTATTGTAAATGATGCTGCTATGAACACTGGGGTGCATATATCTTTTCAAATTAGTGGTTTTGATTTATTTGGATTTATTATATTGGTGCAAAAGTAATTGCAGTTTTGCATTGTTGAACTTTGTTCTTTGTTACTGGAATACATTCTTAAGTGTGGTTATGTTATACATCATTTTAATGCACATTTATCACTTTTTTTTGCTAATTATTACTTGCTATTTATTTTATATTTATTTCAGACTAGGGAAATGATGTTAGACAAAAAGCAAATTCGAGCAGTTTCCTTATTCAAGTTCAAAGTGGGTTGTAAAGCAGCAGAGACAATTCGCAGCATCAGCAATGCATTTGCCCCGAACTGATAACATACAGTGTAGTGGTGGTTCAAGAACCTTGCAGAGGAGACAGGAACCTTGCAGATGAGGAGCACCATGTCAGCTTCTTCAGCCAACAGAATTTGACAGCTACCAACTGAGAGGATCACCAAAGCTGATCCTCTTAAAACTATAGGAGAAATTGCTGAACAATTCAACATCAACTGTTCTATGGTTGTTTGGCATTTGAAGCAAATTGGAAAGGTGAAAAAGTTTAAGTGGGTGCCACATGAGCTGACTTCAAATCCAAAAATTGTCTTTTTGAAGTTTCCTCTTATTCTGTACAACAGACCATTTCTCGATTTGATTGTGACCTGAGATAAAAAGTGGATTTTGTATGACAGCTGGTGACACCCGGCTCAGTGGTGCACCATCAGTGCACTGCGACTGTCTTGTCTCCACATTCATGCCAGTATTTCTTAATTTGTGGTCTTTTTGATGATAACCATTCTGACAGATGTGAGGTGATATCTACCTGGTGCTTAGGGATGGTTCAGCACCTTTTCATGGACCTCTTGGCCGTCTGTATCTCTTCTTTGGTAAAGTGTCTATTTAGGTCTTTTGTTTGTTCTTTGATATCGAGTTGTATGAACTGCTTTTGAATTTTGGATGTTAACCCCTCAAAGGATTATTATTTGCAAATATTTTCTCCCATTCAGTAGGTAGTGCAAATGTAATTATTGATAGGTGTGGACTTACTGGACTTACTTCCATTTTATTACTTGTTTGCCAGTTGTTTTTGCAGTTTTTCTCTTTTCATTTCTTCTTCATTTATTTCTTCCATTGTGGTCGTATGATCTTCTTTTGTACTGTGCTTGGGTTGCTATCTTACTGGTTTTTGTGTATCTATTGTAGGTTTTTGTGTATCTGTTGTAGGTTTTTGATTTGTGGTTACCATGGGGTTGTGTATGTTGACCAGTGATTGTATCTACTTGACTTAAACTGATAGTCTTTTAAGTTCAAACATATTCTAAAAGATCTACATTTTTTACTTCCATCCCTCATATTTTTATGTTTTTGTTGTCATACTTTTCATCTTCATGGCTGTCTCTTTACTGTTTATTGTAGTTATGGTTGCTTTTACAAATTTTTTTTTAATCTTTGTATTAGCTCATTTAAAAAGATTGATCCACAGCCTTTACTGTAAGATTTGTCTTTACTAGTGGGATTTTTTTTTTTCCCTCTCTGAATTCTTGCTTCTTACAATCTTGTTTTCCACTTGAAAAAGACCCTTTAATACTTCTTGTAAGGTTGCTTTAGTACTGGTAAACTTAGTTTTTGCTTGTCTAAGAAGTTCTTTATCTCCTTCAGTTTTGAAAGATAACATTTCTGGGTAGAGTATCCTAGGTTGTAGGTTTTTTCCTTTCAGCTGTTTAAATATATCATGCCACTCCCTTCTGGCTTTCATAGTTTCTGCAGAAAACATCAGCTGATAGATAGCCTTACAGGAATTCCCTTGTGCTTGACTCTGTTTTTCTCTTGCTGCCTATAATTTCTCTTTAACTTTTGCCATTTTAATTACGATGTGTTTTGGTATGGGTCTCATTGGGTTCATCTTGTTTGGGACTCTGTGCTTCCTGTAGAAATCTGTTTCCTTCTTCAACTTCAAGAAGTTTTCAGCCATAATTTTATCAAATACATTTTCTACTGTTTTCTCACCCTCTTCTCCTGGGATCCTTATAAGCTGAATTCTAATACACTTGATGTTGTCTCAGAGGTCCCTTAAATTATGCTCCTTTTTAAAAATTGGTTTTTCTTTTTGCTATTCTGATGGGTAATTTCCATTTTTTCCCCCCAGGTCACTTATGTGTTCTTATCTATCAGCTAGTCTGCTATTCATGCCTTCTAGTGCACTTTTCATTAATGGTATTCTTCAGCTATGACTGGTTCTTTTTAATAGTTTCTGGTTCCTTGTTTAAATTCTTAGTGTGTTCATGGACTCTTTGCAAACTTAGTTAGCATTCTTTTTACTGTTACTGTGAAACTGTTTGGGGTAAATTATTTATCTCTGTATCACCAGGGTTTTTTCTCAGTTTTTTTCCCTTATTCTTTCACTTGAAACATATTCCTTTGTCTTTTAATTTTGTATAACTTTGTCTGTATGAAATTAGGTGAAATGGTTACCTGTCCCAATCTTGAAGGGGTATCCTTTTGTGGGGCTGTCCCTACGCAGTCTGTGTGTGCCCAATTATTTTGGTGGGAGAGCTGGATCTGAAGTGAGCGTAGGTCACATCTTCTCTTGGGGTGTGCTGGCAGCTACCACCGTGGTGGGAGGTAGGGCTAAAGATGAAGGGGCTTAGCCAAGCCAGGTGTGAGCTGGGGCTTTTCCTGGGCTCCTCCTTTGGCGGTCATCCCCTTGTCTGGGTGCGATCAGAGCTCCGGGTCCTAGACACAAGCTCTAAGGATTGGTCTGAGCTGGCTCCCTTCCCTCTAAGTGTGTTTACTGCTCTCCCAGTGGAGAGCCGGAGGGCCTGGAGCAGGCAGCTGGGTGGGCTGGGGTGCATGCTGGAACAGTCCTGGAAGCCAAACAGAAGCCGAGCAGTTTTCAGCCTGCAGCATGGCGTGCGTGCTGGCTCGGGTCCAGGCTGGCTTCCTTTTCTCTCAGTGATAGCCTTTGCCTTAGTGGAGGGCAGTGCTGGATAAGGGGCTGGAGCAGGCAGCTGGTCAGAGCTCAGGCACTTTTCTGCCTGCAGCCTTGATGCAAATCCTGGGAGTAAATAAGCTTGTGCAGAGTCTTGGTTTCTTACAGCCCTCCAGTAAGTCCCACTGGTTTTCACACCAACTAAGAGTAATTGTCTTCCCAGGGTGGATCCCTGAACCTGTGTATGATATTCCTCTCGTCTTCTGTGTCCCCTGCTAAGAACGCAGGTCCCAGCCTCATCGATTTTCCTCCCTCCCTGCCCAACTCCATGTGCATTTTTCTTTATAGCCTTGGTTGCAGAAGAGCCTGTTTTTTGTTTTTTTTTTTTAACCAGTTTCCAGGTTGTTTTCAGCGATGTAGATGTATATTTGATGTGTTCATTGGGGGAGAAGTGAGCTCAGTGTCCTCCTGAAATGATTAGTCTTTTTTTTTTTTTTTCCCCAGAGACTGTAAAACATGTATTAAATTTCACATCCATGGTTGGGAAGCCATCCTCACAGAGGAAAGAATTCCAACCCTGTAACAATGGCAGTCTAATTCAACCATCCACTGAAGTCAGCGGAGGCTGGCGGCCGCCTCTGGACTGAGATTTTCTCCTCTTTGCTGGCGGGGGCCAGCTGGAACTGCAGGAGGACACTGATTAGTCTTTTAAAAAAGTTTTTTTAACTTATTTTTTCTTTTCCATTATGTTTTTCATAGGGTATTGAGTATGGTTCCCTGTGCTGTACTAGAGGACCTTGTTGTCTATCCATCCTATATATGATAGTTTGCATTTGCTAGTCCCAAATTCCCAATCCATCCTTCCCCCTTGGCAACCACAGGTCTCTTCTCTATGTGCGTCTGTTTCAGTTTTGTAGATAAGTTTATTTGTGTCGTATTTTAGATTCCACAAATAAGTGGTATCACATGGTATTTTCTTTGTTTTTCTGACTTACTTCACTTAATCTGATAATCTCTAGGTTTATCCATGTTGCTGCATATGTCATTGTTTCGTTCTTTTTTATGGCTGAGTAACATTCCATTGTATATATGTGCCCACATCTTTAAAGGATTACTCTTGATGCTGTATTTAGAATAGATCATATGCCATGGGATCTGAACACTGAAAGAGACCCACCCAGCACTAAGACCATTAAACAAATTTTTTTTATTTGGAAATACTTTCATGTGCACAAGAGTAAGAATAGTACAAGGAATACCAATGCGCCCTTTTGTTAATATTGGGCCCCTTTTGATTTATCAAGTTGTCCCCTTCTCTCTCTTCCTTCGTCTCTCCCTCTCTTTTTCTCTCTCTCTGTATATGCACACATATATATGCACACACATTCGTGCACTGTTTTTCTTTTTATGAATCATTTTACTGTAACTTACTAAACCATGGCCCTTTACTCATAAACTTGAGCTGTATTTCATTAGCACAAGAATATTCTCTTTCATAACAGTTACCAGTTTGAGTAAATTTGAGACAGATACACTAGTTTTATTTAATCTACCTTCTGGTTTCCAGTTCTGTCAAATGACTGAATGATGTTTTTTATGGCATCTTTAAACCCTTTTGTACAGGATCCAAACTAAGATCACATATTACATATAGCTTTCGTATCTCTTTTGCCTCCTTTTATCTGGAGCATTTCCATAGCTTTTCTTTGTCTTCTATTAAACATTGACATTTAAAAAACCATATTGTTCCTCTTAAAATTTTGAATATTTCTCATTTGGAGTTTATTTTTTGTCACAATTAAACATTTCTAGTCATACTTAACTGTCTTAATGGTGTATGTCCTTCTCAGGGAATCACAACGAGGCATGACACATTTGTATGCCTCTTACTGGTGATACCAATTTTGGTCGCTGGTCAAGGTGTTAATATTTTTTTCCTGTTGAATGTGACATTTTAAGACTGTGGTCCTCATCAAAATTTACCTCATATACGGCAAATAGGTACATGAAAATGTGCTCAGCATCACTTTGAGAGAAGTGCAAATCAGAACCACAGTGAGGTATCACCTCACACCTATTAGAATAGCTGTCATCAAAAAGACAGGAAATAACAAATGTTGAGGATGTGGAGGAAAGGGAACCCTCGTGCACTGTTGGTGGGAATGTAAGTTGCTGCAGACGCTGTGGAAAATGGTATGAGTTTCCTCAAAAGATTAGAACTACCACAAAATCTAGTCATTTCTGGGTATTTAGCCAAAGGAAATGAAAACACTAACTTGGAAAAATAGTTGCACCTCCTTGTTCATCCCAGCATTATTTACAATAGCCAAGACATGGAAGCCACCTGTGTCCATTTGTGGATGACTGGATAAAGGCGTGGTTTCTCGGGACCTCCCTGGTGTACAGTGGATAAGAATCTGCTGCCAGTGCAGGGGACACAGGTTCCCCTGGCCCAGGCAGATTCTACATGCCACAGGCAACTGAAGCCTGTGCGCCACGGCTGTTGAGCCCACGAGCTGCAGCTCCTGAAGCCTGAGCGCCCTAGAGCCTGCCACGGCCACCCGAGGCCACTTGCTGCGTCCACTGAAACCCGTGCGCCCCGGAGCCTGTGCTCCACCACGGAGGCCGCCGCAGTGAGAAGCCTGTGCGCCGCACCGGAGTCAGCCCGGCTCACGCAACTCGGGCACGCCCGGAGGAAGCAGTGAAGACCCGCTGCAGCCGAAAATATAAATGAGTAAATATATTTTTTAAAAAAGATGAGGTATATCTCCCCAATGAGTTATTACTTACCATAAAGAAGAAGGAAATCTTGGCATTTGTGACAACACAGGCAGACCTTGAGGGCTTCATGCTAAGTGAAATGAGTTTGACAAAGACAAATACCATATGATCTCACTTACATGTGGAATCTAAAGCAAAAGCAAAACAAACAATTCCCAAGCTCATAGGTAAAGAGAACAGATTGGTGGTCTCCAGAGGCAGGGGTAGGAGGTGGGTGAAATGAGTGATGGTGGTTAAAAGGTGGAAACTTGCATTGTAAGTAAATAAGGCGTGGGCATGAAATGCACAGCTAGTGCTGCTACTGTGCATGTGAAAGTTGCTAACAGAGCAGATCTTAAAAGCTCTCGACATACACAGACTTCTAATTTTGTGTGGTGATAGTAGATATTAATGACACCTGTGGTGATCTTTCACAATATATAGGTAGGTAGGTAGGTTTAGTCACTCAGTCATGTCCGACTCTTTGCGACCCCATGGACTGTAGCCCACCACTCTCATATCAAATCATATTGTATACTTAAAACTATGAAACTGTTAAGTGTCAATTATAGCTCAGTTAGAAATAAAAAATTTTCCTCCTAGATTTAGCATGCATTGATGATTCTTGCCAGAACTTAACAAGGCCATTCTTAATCAGTAGTAAGTTAGGGAAAGAATCTAACAGTCTTCTTTTAAAAAGTTACTTAGTGAATAAACAAATGAGTTTTTTTAAATGTACCACAGTAAAATTTGCTTTTTGTGGTGTATAGACCTATAGGTTTTGAAAACTGCTTAAAGTCATGTATGTAGCATCAGAGTTGTGATACAGAACAATTCCATCAACCTGAAAGATTCCCGGATGTGTCCCTTTGGAGTCAGCCCCTACCCTCGCCACAGTCTTCTCCATGTACCTGAGATAAGCTTCTACCTTTTTGAGCCACAGTTTCTGTACTTGTAGAATGAATGTGTTGGTAAGGACCCTGTGAGTTTGTTCTGATGATTGTGACCAGGTAACATCTGGTACAGTACTTGCACAGGGCCTGGAACTTGTAGACGTTTGATAAATAATATTTCCTCTCTGCTTCCTCTAAAAAACTTCTGGTTCTATTTCCTAGGTTTATCTTCAGACTTAAAAAATATTTGTGCTATCACTAACCAAGTGAGGATTGTTTTTCTTCGCTTCCACTTATTTTTTAAAACTTCATTGGAAAATTTCAATCATGTCTAGAATGAAGTATATCCATATACAGAGAGAGAAATATAATGAACCCTCATGTACCCCATCACCCACCTGCAGCTGTTACTTACTCATGGCCAATCTTGTTTTTCATCTTTACTCCTCAGCCACATCATCCCCACCTCCAGGTTATTTTGAAGTTATGTTTCAGATGAATTTTTCCATCTGCAGATATTTCAATTTGCATCTCTAAAAGAATTCACTTAAAAAAAATAACACTACTATTATTAT
Source organism: Cervus canadensis (assembly GCF_019320065.1). Taxonomy (NCBI): domain Eukaryota; kingdom Metazoa; phylum Chordata; class Mammalia; order Artiodactyla; family Cervidae; genus Cervus; species Cervus canadensis. The sequence continues at coordinate 65,665,188 of NC_057397.1, read as the reverse complement.
ACATTAAAAATTTAAAAATAATTCCTTAATATCATTAAACATCTGGTGTTCGGATTTTCCTAGTTGTGTCTCTCTTTAAATCCGGATTCAAATAGGTCTATATGTGACTCGTCGATCTTTCTTAAATTCCTTTTAAACAAAATGTCCCCCCTCCTTTGTTTTTCCTTATAACTTTTTTAGAAGAATTGCTCATATTTTTGAATGCAGACCTTGAGAATATTTTTGAATAATCACCAAGTAATCTGTAGCTTTTACTTAGGTAACTCATAATGGTGAAAATTTAACTGATATATAACTTCAAGGAAAAATTAAATGCAGAGAAGACTGAATTATATGATTTTGCAGTTATAAATAGTGATTTCTGAGACTCTGAGTAGTGCAGTTATTAATGTTTTTAAACCCTGTTTATAGATTAAGGACTCTGTCTCTGAGAAAACAATTGGACTGATGCGAATGCAGTTTTGGAAGAAAACTGTGGATGATATATATGGTGACAATCCACCACATCAGCCTGTGGCCATTGAACTATGGAAGGTAAAACAAAAATAGCTACTTTTCATTTGTATGAATGTTATTTAAGCATACTTTTTGTTACATACAAGTTGGATAGTGGCAATGGGGAATCTGTCCTGAAAATATTCTTGGGCTCATATAACGTTCAGATATATGTTAGTTTTGACAGAATTTAATATCATTAACAAATAATTTGCATACATCTTTAGTGTGTTTATTAAAAGAAGAAAGAGGAATTTGGTCTGTTTATGTTATAAATTATTTTCCACATGTTTGGTTGCAGAATTTAAACCCTACAAATTTTGAAACAATGACAGGTAAATTTTCTATTCTGTCTGCCAAGTAGCTCCTTATTCCAGTGCTTTAGTTCGTACTCTGGACTGTAGAAAATGATGATGCATTGATCTTTTGTGCTCTTATCATTCCTAAAGCTGCCTTGTCTGGTTTCATAGAATTGCCTCTTTGTTGATGAAGTTTAGGTATCTGAGAATGGAAGCCTATGGGCGAGGTTGTTATTTGTACACTAAGATGTATTTAGTAGTTAGTTTTACGTTAAAGCTGTATGGATTCCTCATTCACAGCTAGCCTTAACGCAGTTTAGAAATATGTTGAACTAGGAGCAGAGGACGGGGTTTAGGCTCCTTTCGTCCTTGATCTGTGTCCGCATTGTCGTATTGTGAGTGCCAGAAGACAGCGTCTGTCCCAGGAGCCTCTGACAGGCCTGACTGGTACACCCCTTCTCAGGTCTGTGCCCCAGCAGAGGCAGGCCCTGTTTCTGGGCCCCAGATTGACATCACAGAGCCTCAGTAATTGGAGGGCCAGGCCCCTCCACCAGGGGCTGGGAAGGAAAAGTGGATGGGAAACTCGTGAGTATCCGATCAGTTGTTTCCCTTTATTCATCCCACTTCAAGAACCTCATCCTGGCTGACTCAGTTTAGAGGAAAGTTTCTCCAAAGTCCAGAAACTGCTTATTTTATATGCAAACCTGACTTGCGTTAGAAGTTTATGCTAAGACTTGTATCGAAAATTCTGGCCTTTGTCAGGAAATAAGTTGAAAAATCAGAGATTTATTTAACATAAATTTATCTTGTCTTGGCTTCACTTAAATGCCAGAAGACATATCTGAATTACAGAATGTTTTACATGTATGCCAATTTGTCCAGTTTTAAAAGCTGCTTACATTTTGGTGATTAATGTTGGCCAGCTCTCTGATATGACAGGTATTGCAGATGAACGTGAGCATTTGAAGGAAGCAGGTAGTGTTCAGAGCGGTTGTCCTGATGACGTGTTTTTTGCTTCTCCGCGTTCTGCTGGAGCACACGCTTATTGCGCCACTGTCCCGTCAGACTTTCCATTGATTACTTAAAGAGCTTCGGGTTCTGTAGAAGGTTAAATCGGGGAACAGAAGGTCCATTCCTGCCGCACTGTTTCATTGCTGCTTTTAGAGCACAGAAGAGATGAATTCCTATAATTTCTAATAATTATAGCCATGATTTTTATTCCATCTGGCTTCTATTTCCAAAGTTTTGATACCTTTATTCAACAGGTTTTTAGCTTCTTATAAGTATGTGTTTTTTTATCTTGATCTCTGATTTCCTTCAGAATCAGACAGAACTCTGTTTTGTGGTCAAGGGACTGCAGCTGTTACAGCGTCAGTCTTGAGTAAATAGGAGTCTGACTTTTCAGTGGTTTAGTGTCTACTGAGTACTTTCATGTGCCAGGGATGGTGCTTGATGGTGTGGTTACGAAGATCAAACATCCCTGCCCTACTCAGACATGTGCAGAGCAAAAGGAGAGCGAGACTGAGGTGACTGAGGTATCCCAGGCTGGCTCTTGGAACTGGGGAGAGAGGCCCGTGGGAGTGCTGCTGGGTAGTTGTAGCAATGCTGAGAGCACTTCCAAAGCAACTCTTTGCCGCCCTCCTAGCCTCTGCTGCGCGCCTGTCGGGCAAAGTGGGCTCCGTTCTGCACACGTCATCCTTTGCCACATGGATGTGTATTGGTGGGCCTGCCAGCCTTTACATTAATATCAGTGACATCTTAGAGTCTCAGTTGAAGTGTAGGATATCCCGGAGACTTTATGTTTCACTACTAATATTTCTTGTGAAAATGTATTATACCTGGTGTTGACTTGGCAAAAAAGCAGTGTTTAAAAACTTATTTGGAAATAGCTTCAAAATTTCAGAAAGGTTACAAAATTAAAAATATTGTAAAGAACACTTCTAGGTCGTTTACCCAGATTTACCTGTTGTTAACATTTTATCCTATTTGTTAATTATTTGTATGTGCTCACTCACATGTGTGTGTGCTGGCATGATCTCTGTATATTTTCACACATAATTTTTTTAAATTATTTGAGTATAAGTTGCTTACATTATGTCTCTTTATCCCTCAATACTTTAGTATTTCCTAAGAATAGAGACATTGTCTTATTTAACCAGAATAGTTATTGACTTTAGTAAATTTAACTTTGAAATAACTTTCATCTGATTTTCCATTCATATTCCAATTTTGTCAGTTGACCTAATAATATAAATTAATGTATTTTTCCCCTCCAGTGTAGGATCCAGTCAGGTATTTTTTGTCATATCTCTTTAGCTTACTTTAAGCTGGAACATTTCCATAGCTTTTTTTTGCCTTCTATGACATTGACATTTTTGAAGTGTATAACATCTTTTGTTTTTTGTAGTAGAACATTGCTCATTTTGCATTTGTCTAATGTTTTCTCCTGCTTAGATGGTTCAGGTTGTGTGCTCTTGGCCAGAATACTGCATCGGCGATGTATTCTCGGAGCGTCACATCTGGAGACACATTCTGTCCATCTGTCCTTTCTTGGCATTGTTCATTTTCCTTAACATTCAAGATGTTGCCCGGTTTTCCCAATGTGTAATCTACTGTATAATTAGAATTTCCCTTGCAACTAATCAACTTTAAGACAATGCAAATATCCTGCTCCTTATCAGTTTCCTGTGAAACGTAACATGCACTGATGGTTCTTATCCAGTCTTTACTGTTATGATTACAGAGTGATAATGTCCCAACTCTAATGCTCTGTTCACATTTACCACTTGGCACGCTACTGTAAGCAAGTGCTCTCACGCTCCTGTTATTTATTTGTTTATTAATTATTGGTATAAACTCCTGAATTTCTTTTTTTCTTTTTCAGTACTTTATAACTCATTGCTTGCATGCATGCTCATTCGCTTAGTTGTGTCCAACTCTTTGAGACCCTATGGACTGTGGCCAACCAAGTTCCTCTGTCTGTAGAATTTCCCAGGCAAGAATACTGGATTGATTTGCCATTTCCTCTTCCAGGGGCTCTTCCCAACCCTGGGAATGAACCCACGTCTCATGTCTCCTACATTGGCAGGCAGATTATACCTCATTACTGTACTTAATTATTTGGTATTCAAATAGTCCCATATTTGGACAACGAGAGTCCCTTCAAACTGGCTCCTGTGTCCTAACATGCCTCCTATCTTTTTTTTTTTTCCACTTTCTATTTTCTGGCACAATAAAATGGTTTAGGATCCTCTTGAATCTCCCTTGTTCCAGCTCTGGAATCCCCTTTTTTAGGGTCTGTTTCCTTTGATGGAAATGGTATTAGAGACCAAAATCTGAGCACTAAGTGTGCTCTTTCTTAATGGAATGTCTTTACTTATAAGATAACATTGTACCCTGCAGATTGTTTTCTTTGGAGCTTTGTTACCCTTTTCTTTTTTATAAAGTGGTTATTTTCATTAAATAGGGTCTTCATTTTATGGGGGAAAAGTTTGTAATAAGCATAGAAGTTGAGGCATATCACGTAGAGAAGCTTGCTCTGCTTAATTCTTGTTTTTTTGTTTGTTTTGAAAGTGGATTCACTAATTACTAATAGTATAAGGAAAAGATTAGTGAAAAGGTTTTGGATATATTATCTTTACTTGGAAATGTTTTAAAATGTTTTCTAGAGACATTTTCTTTTTCCCTAGGTTTTTAACATAGCTGTCTGGTGAAGAGTTATTACAAACGTTCCCTGGCCTGGTTTTGTATTTGGTTTGTTTATGTTATTCAAGTCTACAGAAGTCATTTGTGGTACTTTCTAAAAACTTAAAACTTTTTTTTTAGGCTGTCAGAAGACATAATCTGACTAAAAGATGGCTTATGAAAATCATTGATGAGAGAGTAAGTTGCAATTGCTCATGTCTTGTTTTTTTTCCTCTTTTAACCCTTAGGCTAATTCTTCAGGGAAGAAATGTTTTAATATGCATATTATTTTGGAGGAAGGAGACTTTTAGAGAACTGTGCCATTTCATCTGTTCTCCATCACTGCATGCCACCTACCTCAGGCTCCTATCCCAGTACCTGGAGACAGACAGGCAAACGGGCATCCAGGCAGAGGCATGCATGTGCATATCATACTCTACTATTTTGGTGTTTTTTAAATAATAGAAAATTTTCAGACTTATATAAAAGTAGAGAGAATAGTGTAATATACTTTCACGTATCTGTCACCCAGCTTTAATATTTATAAACCCATGTCCAATGTTATTTCATTTATTTTCTACCAACTTCCCTCACTAAACCCTATTAGATTATTTTAAAGTAAACCCAAGACATGTTATCATTTGATCTGTAAATATACATGTAACTTGAAAAGATAAAAACTTGTATAAAACAGATAATCAACAAGAGCCTATTGTATAGCACAGGAAACTCGGTGTTCTGTAATAAACTGAATGGGAAAAGAATCTGAAGAATAGATGTAAGTATGTGTATGACTGAATCACTTTGTTTGCTGTGCGCCTGAAACTAACACAACATTGTAAATCAACTCCAATATAAAATAAAAATTGAAAAGAAAAAACTTGTATACAATATAACTACAATGTGATAATCAGACCTTAAAAAGTATGCATAATTCCTTAATATCATCAAAATGAGAATAGTTGTACATATATCGTTATATACATCCAGTGCTTGAAGCGCTGTCCAAATAGAATGAATAAAGAAAGTCTGATGGTTCTAGCAAATAGAATCTTACTAGAACTAAGTTCTAGTTCCAACCAGGCTTGCAGATTGCTTGATGACTGGGACTGATCTGTGTGTTCTTTCTGACACATTGTTGGCTGAGTGTCCTTGACCTAATATTTGTCATACACTGTTGTCATGAAAATGTAAGTTTATTTAGTTTATTTGGATACAATCTGTTAATAACCATAGGCTACAGTAGTAATAATATAAGCCAAAATGAGATAATGACTCGAGCCCACAGGCTGCAGCTACCAAGCCCACGTGTTGTCACTGCTGAAGCCCATGCGCCCTAGAGCCGGTGGGCCACAGCAAGAGAAGCCACCGCAGGGAGAAGCCCGCACTCCCTGCAACTAGAGAAAAGCCAGCACAGACACAAATAAATAAACAGAAATTAAAAAAAGCACACCACAATGAGATACTACTTCATACCCATTGGGATGGCACTAATAAAAAGAATGAACAATAGTTAGGTGTTGGTGAGGATATGGAGATACTGGGACCCTTCGGACAGTGCTGATGGAAATGTGAAATGGTGCAGCTGTTTGGAAAAACCGTTTGGCAGATTCTTCAGAAAGTTAAACATAGAGTTATCATAGACCTGGCAATTTCACTCCTAGGTTGATAAGAGAAATGAAAACATGTGTCCTTGCAAAACTTGTACACAAATGTTCATAGCAGCATTATTCATAATAGTCCAAAAGTGGGAATGACTCAGAGTCTATGAATGAGTGAATAAACATACGATGGAATATTATCTATGTTTTCTTCACTTAAAAGGGATGAGATACTAATAGATGTGCCAACATGGGCGAACCTTGAAAATACGCTAATTGAAAGAAGCCAGATACAAAATGCCACATATCGTATCACTGCCCTTTTATAAAATGTTTGCAGTATACAAATCCATGGAGACAGAAAGTGGATTAGTGGTTTGTGGCGATCAGGAGAGGGGAAAATGGGAAGTGACAGCTTCATACATACAGGATTCTCTCTGAGGTGATGAGAACATTCTGGAATTAGATATTGGTAATATTGCACAACTTTGGAATTTACTACAACTGTGAAATTGTATACTTCAGAAGATTTTATGGTGTGTGAATTGTTTCAGGTTTTTTTTTTTTTTTAATGTGAAAGGTCTGGAGGATATCTCCCCCCCGCCCCCGGGAAACTGGTGCCAGTTTCTCCTAGTTTTAAAACAGGAGGAAGGGGTGGAGGAATAATATTACTTTGGCCATGGAGTCTTTTTAAATGTATTATAAAAGTTGCTAGATGTGCTTGTTCTAAGATTTACGTTTTTCTGTTTCTTGAATATAGTGTATTCTGGTAATCAATCATTACTTTATGGAATATGGTTTCTTCTGTGGGGGGATGGAGGTGCAATAATGTCTGAAATGCTTAATTAGGAGCTCAGTTAAGTAATTTTCTCCATGATATTTTAGACTTTGTTATTGTTTGGTGGCTAAGTCATATCCGAATCTCTTGCGACTCCATGGTAGACCGAGAGACTCGTTGTCCATGGCCTTTCCCAGGCAAGAATGCTAGAGTGAGTTGCCATTTCCTTCTTCAAGGAATCTTCCCAACCCAGGGATCAAACCTGTGACTTTTGCATTGGCAGGCAGGTTCTTTACCACTGAGCCACCAGGGAAGCCCCCACCTTAGACTTTGTTGTTGTTTAGTCATCCAGTCCTGTCCGACTCTTTGCCACCCCATGGACTGCAGCACACCAGGCCTCCCTGTCCCTCGTCATCTCCCAAAGTTTGCCCAAGTTCATGTCCATTGCATCAGTGATGCCATCCAGCCATCTTATCCCCTGATGCCCTCTTCTTCTGTCCTCAGTCTTTCCCAGCATCAGGGGTTTTCCAGTGAGTCAGTTGGAGGAGGAAATGGCAAACCACCACAGTATCCTTGCTGTGAGAACCTCATGAACTGTATAAAAAGACCTTAGACTTTAGAAGCAAGTAAAAATTAAGCCAACCCCACGTCCATGGTGATTTGTGCATTGAGATTATTCCTGAGGTATTATTTTGAGGGGTGATTTGTAAGTAGTGAACATGTAGGACTTTAATATTTTAATTTTATTTTTATCTTATTTTATTGTGTAATAAACAGTTCATACTAATAGTTTTAATTATTTAATACTCATTTCTTTAGGGGAAAAATTGTGCATTTTTATAATAAGTTATTAACCATTCATCAAACAAATAAAGCATTTTGTTTATAGGAAAAAAATTTGGATGACAAAGCATATCGTAATATCCAGGAACTAGAAAATTATGCTGAAAATACACAGAGTTCTCTTCTTTATCTAACACTAGAAATATTGGGTAAGTATTTTTTTTTTTCTATTTTATGGTTTTCTTTCTTAAAATACTTTTTTTAATTGAAATATAGTTGTTTGATGTACATCATTATGTTAATTTCAGGTATACAGGAAAGTGATTCAGTTATGTATATATTTCAGATTCTTTTTCATTGTAGTTATTACAGATATTGAATATAGTTCCCTGTGCTACATCCTTGTTTATTCTGTATATAATGATGAGCGTCTGCAGTCCTCTGCTCCTCATTTATCCCACTCCTTTCCCCTTTGGTAACCTTAAGTTTGTTCTCTAAGTCTGTAAGTCTGTTTCTGTTTGTAAATAAGTTCATTAGTTTTATTTTTTAGATTCCACATGTAAGTGGAATTATATAATATTTGTCTTTGTCTGATTTACTTTACTCCGTATGATGATCTCTGGTCCATCCATGTTGCTGCAAATGGCAGTATTTCATTCTCCTTCTATGGCTGAGTCATATTCCATTGTATGTATGTACCACACCTTCTTTATCTGTTCATCTGCTGATGGACATTTAGGTTGTTTCTGTGTCTTGGCTATTGTAAATAGTGTTGCTATGAATATTGGGGTGCATGTATCTTTTCAAATGAGAGTTTTCATCTTTTCTGGATATATGCCCAGGCGTAAACTTGCTGGATCATATGGTAACTCTGTTATTAGCTTTTTAAGGAACCTCCATGCTGTTAACATAACACCTTTTTTTTTCTTTTCCTCCATCAACATAACACCTTTTATACTTCACTCTTTCTTAATTTGACAGTCTAACCAGTTTAATGTTAAAATTTTTCTTTGCACCAACTATAACGGACTAGCTTTTCTTTTTCTTTCGAGGTAAAAAGGGAATATAATATATACCTTTCTTTGGAATGGAATGCAGACTAATGAAAATACCCAGATTCTCATAAAAGTACTTTAGCTGCCTCATGCTATAATTAATAATCTGGTAATTGCAGATGATTTTACTCTTTTATGCAACCCTTACTCTTTGGAAAACCTGTGACGTGACTCCTTTCTTCTCTGTCAATAATACTTTCCCATGTTTAAGACAAAGATTGAAGAAATAAAACTCTAAGTTTTTATGAGATTTTTCTTTAAAAAAAAAAAAACAACCCAAAACTATGGAGTTTAGATATTTTTGCTCTTTTGACTCTATTCTAAATTGGTGAGCACTTATTGTCATGAGGATTGTAATGGAATTATTTGGGGCAAGGACAGTACCATCCATTTGAAGAAAGCAATATGTCTTTATGTCAGCCTAAAAGAATAATACAAGTCATTACCCAATTTCCCAGGCCTGTTTTGCCTCTCCTTCAGTGACATGTTTGCCAACGCAGTGAAAGGAGGGAGCAAAGAGCAGAAAGTTTGTTAAGCATATACTTAAAATGAGGTCATATGGAAATTGCACTGAGGAGAAGAAGTGCAAGACTTGCAGTGTTTTCCACAAGAGCTGATTAAAATTCCAAATGTGCTCTTGGTATGCGGTCGTTTGAGGAAACTTCTATTTAAAAGTTGATGTTCAGAAACCTGTTACTGGTAAATGATCAGCTTGTCTTTGTGCCCAGTTTTGCTCACATAAATCCTGTTTTTCAGATATGAAACACAGGATAAACACCTTTTAGGTGTTAAGGTGATTTTCCTATGCTGCTTGTATTGACTTGTTATGCATTTGAGGAGAAAAGAGCAGCCTAATTGCTAGATTTCTGAAATCATAGGCGTAAAGGATCTTCACGCGGACCATGCTGCCAGTCACATCGGAAAAGCACAAGGCATCGTCACTTGCTTGAGAGCCACACCCTATCACGGTAGCAGAAGAAGGGTGTTCCTTCCCATGGATGTTTGTGTGCTGGTAAGGCTGTTGCTTATACTCCTAATTATTTACCTTAAGAATATGGGGAGGGACATTCTCTTCTTGGTTCTTTAGTCTGTGACTTCTTTGAAACGCATGCTTATTGCATTTTTGCTCTAGAGTTATCAAGTCAGAGTTTTATCAGTCAGGCATTCTAGGTCCTGGTGGAGCTGTGTGTAAGACGGTCCAGAGAGCCTCACTTGGTGTAGCTTCACTCCCTTCCCAGCAATTACATAATTAGTCCTAGTGTTTACCTTAGCCTGTTCTTTTAAAGGAGGAAGTAATCCTTAGGAAAGAATACTGTTTATGAGAACCTTTGTTTTCTGGATGAGGTTCATTATTCTGTTCTTTTGAATTTCTTAATCTGTTAGTTTATTTTGTTCCAGGTACAGCTGTTTACTTAGCATCTGGTTGCATATTCTCCTAGGAGAGACAGTGTGTGTGTGTGTGACACGTACATATAGTTATATTTTAAAAACCAAAAGAGGCATTTTACTGTATACATTGTTCTAACCCCTGTTGTCTTGAGCTCAGTTAGTTTTAAGTGTGCTTTTTGATTCCAAACATAATGTGCATTTTCCTATGTAGCATGGTGTTTCACAAGAGGATTTTCTACAGAAGCGTCAAGATAGAAACGTGAGAGATGTGGTATATGATGTTGCCAGCCAGGCACACCTGCACCTAAAGCACGTAAGTAGCCTCTGGCGGAATCATTGAAAAAACCATCATTTCTAGCTGTGGCTACTCCTAAGGCTGGTTGTAGCGTTTTTTAAGTTTAACAGTGCATATCTATTGCTCACTGAAATCCCAGCAGATGTATCTCAGGGCCTACTGTAAACTTTTTCCACTTTTTAAAAATCCCCCTTTCTCCTCCTCAGCTGTCCTCAGTGAGGCTCCTCTGGGACCCACCCGCTCACTGTTACTCTGTCTCTCCAGGGAGAGTATGTCTTCCTGCCTGGTAAGGCTGATGCCTCTCCTCTTCCGCCCTCCCAGGACTCCATCCTCAGCAGTTCCCAGCTGGTGTTTTCAGCTGGCCTCCCCGACACCGTGCCCCGTTTATCTTCTAGTTTGTTGCTATTGCTTTTATTGGGCGGCCCGTGAGGCCCTTCTCTTTCTTACTTTTCCCTCCTAGTTAACCCTTTTTGAAGACGTGTTCTATGTTTATTTTTACCTCAAGGCCCTCACCACTGTGACCTTGTTCACCGGGCTGTAATTTGGCTTCCATCCTGCATACTCTAATAATCATCTCTAGTAAATCATTTCCTTTTGCCACATTTGAAAGAGTATCTGATTTATTGCATTCTTAAACCCTCTTGGTAGCTTCAACCTGATTGCTTCCAGGATATGAGTGAATGCTGTAGGAATTGCAGGGGAGTCCAAAGGGCTGCGGCTCTCCTGTGGCTCAGTCTTATTTCGTACCTGCAACATCGCCTAAGAGAGATTTGTAAGAGGGAAATCGTGTCACTGAAACCATGGTGGTCTTTGAATCTTGCAGGTGTACTCATTTGCAGAATACAATATAAGAGCAAATTTGTTGCAGCAAATATTTTTGTAACTTACCTAGGTTGCTCAGTCAAAATAGTTTCTGAAATTAAAATTTCCAAAAAAAAAAAAAATTTCCACTTAAGTTATTAAAGCCCAGAAAGTACAAAGAAGTGGTTCTCAGATTTATTACTTTGTGGTTGTTCAGTTGTTCAGTCATGTCTGACTCTGCAACCCCGTGGACTGCAGCACGCCAGGCTTCATTATCTCCTGGAGATTGCTCAAACTCATGTCCATTGAGTCTGTGATGCCATCCAACCATCTCATCCTCTGCCATCCGCTTCTCTCCTCTTCAGTCTTTCCCAGCATCAGGGTCTTTTCCAGTGAGTCAGTTCTTTGCATCAGATAGCCAAAGTATTGGAGTTTCAGCTTCAGCATCAGTCCTTCCAATGAGTATTCAGGGTTGATTTCCTTTAGGATTGACTCGTTTGATCTCCTTGCAGTCCAAGGGACTCTCAAGAGCCTTCTCTAACACTACAGTTCAAAAGCATTAATTCTTTGGCTTGGTCCAGTTCTCACATCCATACATGACTACTGGAAAAACCACAGCTTTGATTATATGGATCTTTGTTGGCAAAATAATGTCTCTGCTTTTTAATATGCTGTCTAGGTTTAATACTTACCGATTACTTTGATACTTAGCAACTAATTCAGCCATAATAAGTCATTAAAACATAAAGAGTGTCTGATTTAGGGAGGGTAGATGTTTTACATGTATGTATGTGAATGTACATACATATAACGAGTTTCCCCGGTGGCTCAGCAGTACAGAATTCATCTGTGATGCAGGAGATGCGGATTCGATCCCTGGCTCAGGAAATCCCCTAGAGGAGGGCATGGCAACCCACGCCGGTGGTGTTCTTGCCTGAAAACTCCTGTGGACAGAGGAGCCTGGCGGGCTACAATCCATGGAGTCACAGAGTCGGACACGACTGAAGCGACACGTAAGAGGAAGAAGCAGCTAGACTTGGTAACTGGTGAGATTGTGACAGGGTCAGGGAGCAGGGCAGCCGCAGGTTTCATGAAGATGGAATGCAGGCTGTGCTGGCGCCAGTCGGAGCCAGCAGTAGAAGAGTAGTGGTGTGCTGGCTGCTCGTCAGTAGCCTCTGGGCATCGCTGAATTTAAGGGGATTCGGGGACATTCAGGGAGGGGGGCCAGAATGCAGACTGTAGGATGAGGACTTTAAAAGGAGGTCAGAACTGCAGATGCAGCCTGGGGAGTCATCCAGATGGAAGGCTTAGGGTTAAAACTCCAGGTGCGGGTGTGCTTTTGTCCAAAGAGAGTATGTATTTAGACAAGAAGACCGAAGGCCGAACCTTGAACCCACCTCTAGTTCTCAGGTTGTCAGAGAGAGGGCCATGTATTAGGAAGAAGGAGACTCGGAGTCAGTGTCTTGGAAACCTGAGGGAGGAGCAGATTCCAAGAACGGGAAATACTGAAGTCCTGCACTCCTCCGAGAGAATGAAGAGAAAAGAGGGGTATGCTGCTCAGTAAACTGTGAATGATCTTGAAGAGAGCAGTTTTAGTGGATGGAGTAAAACTGGAGTACAGTGTGTTGAGAAGTGTGTCAGGGAGTTTAGTTTCTGTCGATGTAAACAAAGGCTGTAGACAGAGGTGGGCTTGGGGAAGGTGGAGGGTGGGCATTACTCCAAGTGGGTCGAGGCTCTAGTCCAGGGCAGTAGGAAGCTGGGTTGGATAGGTGAGATTGGATTCAAGATGTGAAGGCCTTGAATTCTAAGATGAGTAGTTGAGACATGATCTATCAGGGAGTTCAGTTAAACAATGACTTTATGACATTCATTTGGCTAACTGTGTGGCATGAATTAAAGGTTGGGGAACACAGACGCAGGAACCGTGGCTGGGAGGGTCTTATATTCATCTTGACGAGAGAGGCTGACGTCCAGGCTGGGGAGGTGCTGGGACTGGTGTGTAAATACAGTCGACCCTTGCACAACCACAGGGCTTAGGGTGCCAACCTTCCACGCTGTTAAAAATCCACACATAATTTACAGGTGGCCTTCTGTATCCAGGGGTGCTCTGTGTGTGGGGGGGCAGCAGTGGTCAAAGTTGTGGCGGCTGGAAATGCCAAAACCAAATGTCAGAAAGAATAGAAATCTTGGGACTTCCCTGGTGACTTCCAGTGACTAAAACTCCATGTTCCCAATGCAAGGGGCCTGGGTTTGATCCCTGGTCAGGGAACTGGATCCCACGTGCTGCAACTGAAGGTGCTGCATGCCACAACTAAGACCTGGCAGAGTCAGATAAATAGAATTCTTAATATACTACCTTTTCCTGATATCTTTAGGTTTGGCAAGTTAATCTCAACCAGCAAGAGATGACTGTTCTCTTGTTTTCAAGAAAGGCCCTAACTCTGCTGTTTGAAACTGCTGGTGTTGCTTTGTGTCCACTTTCAGAGGGAGAGGGTTAATTTCCAGAAATACTTGTCTTTCAAACCAGTTTCCTTTGTCTTCCTTTTTTAGGCTAGGTCCTTCCACAGAAGTGTTCCTGTGAGAGCATTTCCTGCTTTTCTTCAGACTGTGAGTAGATTAACAGAGAAAGTTGTTTAGTTAATAAAGCAGATATGTATAGTCTTTTTTTTTAAAATAAGGTTTCCAGTGCAGTTCTTTAGTTTGTAGTATTTGTTTTTGTTTTCGTCCCTTAGGGTGGGTTTTGTTAGTTAACATTCTGCTCTTGGTGAAGGTCGTGCCTATGTTCCCCAGAAGCAGGTGAGTGGAATTGTCATAAGCGCTGACGGCAGCCGGGCTGCACTGGTTTGAATCTGCTTTGTCACTTATTGTGGAACAAGTTCCTTAATCATTACGTTCCTCAGTTTACCCATAGGTAAAATGGGACTCACAGGAGAAACTGCCTCATAGGTGTGTTAGGCTGCTTCTAGCCATATAAGTGTGACTTAATGGTACACTTACTAATTTTTTTCTCAATAGTGACCATATTGTAGCAGTGGTTCCTGAAAGTGCAGTGCTGAGCTGGCTGCATCAGAATCATATTGGAAAGCCTCTTCAAAAATACTGATTCCTGGGGTCTTCTTACTAAGACTCAGACTCTTGGGGTTGTGGGGGGTGCATTCCTAGGAGGATTTGTGATGATTTTTATTTTTTTAATTACCCGGGTGATTCTGATGTGTAGCCAGGTTCAGGAACCATTGTTGTAAAATACATTAAAAAATGAGAATAACTTCCGGTCAGTAGTACCTATTATGGGAAACAGGTTCTGAGCTAGATCATCTCATACATTATTCTTCAGTGTGGTTTACTTCATTTTGTAGACCAAGGTTCAAAGATTTGTGATATTTGAAAATGGAAAACTCAAGCATTTTCTACAGTACCAAACATACCTTCTACCTTTCTCCCTAAAATATGTTCAAAGATTCACTTCTGTCCCTTGACATCTTTTGTCCTAAGTCTCAGATCTGAGTGTTTGAAATCATTTCGTTTCTTTACTGAGTTTACTTATTATGAAAGTAATACATTAATATTTTAGATGTTCACATAACAAGAGGCAAAAGAAGAAATTGGAATATTTTCTCAATTCCATCCTTTCCAGAGATAATGTCTGTTCATCTTTTTGGACTTTTTATATTCATATAATTATATATGTGTTTTTGGTATAAATGAGATGTCAAGTCTCTCTATGTCAACACGTTCTAAATCACCATTTTTAATTGTTATTTATTTGATCATTTGGTGATGTACCATCACCTGTTTTGATTTATAAGCCCCAAGAAGATTAAAGACTGTTTTGTTCACATTTGTGGGAAAAAAAAGTTGTTCTCAACTCTGGTTGTCTGTCAGAATCACTTGGGGGAACTTTTAAAACAAAACAATGTTGGACTTATCTCTAAACCAACTAAATCACAGTATCTAAGAGGTGGGATCTAGGCATTGATACCACTTACAAGTTCCCCCAGAAATCGTGAAGTGCATCTAGGCCAAGAACCAGTCCCTTGGGCTGGTGGCATGGTCCCTGGGCCGGCAGTATCTGCCTGGGGTCCTGTTGGAAATGCACATTTGGGGGTCTGCCGCAGACCTAATGGATCAGAGACTCCTGGGGTTGGAGCCCAGTTCTCAGTTTCCAAACTGTGCGAGGAGAAAGTGGCGGGACTGCATGACAGTTCCGGGGAGCTGCTGCTGTCCTCCTCATCCAGCCGGGGCACGTCTCACCCCGTGTGTGGGGCATCTGTTCATTACTTTCTTCAAAGAAAAGGTTCTGCTGTTTGAAAATGACTCTTCCGGGGTAGCATATGTTGTTCTCTATAGATGAGGTTTTCAGAAAAGTGAAGTGCTAGTGAAAGTCGCTTAGTCGTGTCTAACCCTTTGTGACCCCATGGACTGTATGGAATTCTCCAGACTAGGATACTGGAGTGGGTAGCCTTTCCCTTCTCCAGGGGATCTTCCCAACCCAGAGATCAAACCCAGGTCTCCCGCTTTGCAGGCGGATTCTTTACCATCTGAGCCACAAGGGAAGCCCAAGAATACTGGAGTGGGTAAGCCTATCCCTTCTCCAGCACATCTTTCCAACCCAGGAATCGAACTAGGGTCTCCTGCATTGCAGGCGGATTCTTTACCAGCTGAGCTACCAGAGAAGCCCATGGTTTTCAGAAGCTATATTAAGAAATTATAAGATCTTTGAAAATTTCACAATGAATTTGTTACGTTGAACAATTTATTTGCCATTAGCCAGACTTTGCTTGGAGAAGGAAGTGGCAGCCCACTCCAGTATTCTTGCCTGGAGAATCCCATGGACGGAGGTGCCTGGTGGGCTGTAGTCCATGGGGTCACAAAGAGTCAGACACGACTGAGTCACTCCCTTACTCCCTCACTCACTCAGACTTTGAACCAAATCCTGACTTGTGAATGCTTGCTGCTGCTATGTCGCTTCAGTCGTGTCCGACTCTGTGCAGTCCCGTAGACGGCAGCCTCCCAGGCTCAGTTGAGCTCTGAATTTTGAGGTCTGTTTCATCTGTATTTCAATGAAATCTTCTCCTGATTATAAAAGCAATATATTCTCATAATAGAGATTTGGACAATATAAAAAGAATATTAAAAGAAAATAATTACCATACCACAAATAGCACAGTTCCTGGACCCAGAGACAAAAGCTATTCACTCTGTTCTTTTTTTTTTTTTTTAATGAATTTCTGTGTGTCTTTAAAATCACACTTTATATGGTAGTGTCCTATTTGTCAAGCATTTAACCACATCATTAAAAATATTTATTTAATATTTAATGGCTGTATAATTCTTTATTATGTGCTTGCATCTTAATTTCAGTAACTATACCTATAATTGGATATTATAAAACTATTAAAATGTACATAATAAAATTCTTAGAGATGAAAAGTTAATCACAATATATTGAGTGATTCAAAAAAAGCAGGTTACAGTAGAGTCTGGTGGTTGAGAGTCCTTCCAATTCAGGGGGCGTGCAGTTTTGATCCCTAGTCTAGGAAGATTCAACATGCCACAGGGCAGCTAAGCCCGTCACCAGAACTAGAGAAGCCTGCATGCCACAGTAACGATCTCTCACAGCCAAAAAAGTTACAGAACATTATGAATAATATGAGCTTTTTCCCCCCAAAAAACAAAGAACATGTGAGAGTCCACTAAAATACCTTCAAAGGTTTTTCTTTTATTCTCTTTTAAAGTGTTTTTTATTTGATATCTACAAATGACTATATCCATATATGTATGCATGTATTGTGAAGCATAACATAGTGAATACGCATGAACTCACTGCTCCATCCACGAACTAGAATGTTGCTGTTTCATTGCGCTCATGTGTTTCCCCATCTCATCCCCTTACTTCTGCCTTCCTCCTCCAGGTAGCTGTCCTGAACTTGGTATTTATTATTCTAAAAATGCTTTTCCCATTTTATATATTCCTAACCAATATGTTGCTTAGTTTTGTTTTTGAGCTTTGTAAAAATGGATCATTTAAAAAAAAAAAATGGATCATTTTCTATTTATTTCTTCTAGGTTACACACACACAAACACACACACACACACACACACACACATAATGTTGCTACGATTTATCCATATTATTCCATCTAAATACATTTTAATTTCACTGCAGCTTAATATTTCATCATGTGAACATTTTATTTATTTGTTTCTGTCAAAGAACTTCTGGACTGTTTCCAGGTTTTTTGCAGCTGCATGCATTCATGCACATATCTGATGTGTGTATATAAGTTGAGAGTTTCAGAAATAGAGACTGAATTTATATGTAAACTTGCTCGTTGACAGTATGTGGAAGAAAATCCTGGGAGAACGCGCAGTCCTGTAGACCGGCTGTGTGGGACACCCAGGTCGTGCGCAGAACTCCAGGGGGCGCCGTGCACATGGGTGAGAGGGCGGTGGGACTGCTCGCATCGTGCAGTGCCAAACTCGGAGCTTCTCTGTGTAATGAGGAAGTTGCTGCAATACGATGAAAATTTACAGATTAGTAACATTGAAAACCATGAAGAGCACTGCCCGTCGACAGTGTTTTCCAACCTGCCCCCGCCCCCCCAACCCCAGGGAAAACTGCCAAGTTTTGTGTGATGGGGGAGCATGGTGTGACCTTTAAGGGACCCGTGATGGTTCTCCCTGGTTGCAGATTTTCTTCTAACAAGAACATGGAGACTCTGAACTTTTTCACAAAATACTGTTTTAAACAACTTGGGCTCCCGCTCATGGCACAGTGCATTTCTGTGGGGGGTGGGGTGTGTGTGTTCCTTTTCCTTAATTGAAACACCCCTTTTGTATCCTACAGAATCTAGTAGTAAATCATTCCTTTTTTTTACATTTTGACCAGAACACTATAAATTATTATCAGAATTGGCTTGATATTTCTAGTCCTAGCTCTGTGATACAGTTTTACTAGCTTCATAACTTCCAAACTTCTTAGAAGATGTCTTTATTTTCTCTCTCTTAAAAATTCTCGTTTACAGTCTTAGCATGCAGAAGACCATCTCAGGAAGACTAAAGTAGCCTTAATACCTGCTGGTTTTATTTTTGTTTCTTTAAAAGAATTAATCTATATGATCTGGTGACCATTATTCTCTTTTTCCAGGTTGCTCTGGAGGACTATTTAAAGAAAATTCAACAAGTGGATTTTGATCTATTCCACCCATCTTTACAGCGGAAGAATACTTTGCTTCCATTATTTTTGTATATTCAGTCATGGAGAAAAAGATACTAAAATAATTTCATGGCACTGATATTTATTAGTTTTACAAAAGTGTCCTTAGTTTAGGGTTCTTGTTGACACACAACAGGAACTACTTAAGGAGAAAATGAATTTATCGGGTGAGCGTGTAGGTCACAGAATGGATGAGAAGTTGCTGTGGGGCCAGGGGGCCAGGATTCTGCCCCAGGCCCGGCGGAGACCATCCTGGGGAGCGGAGCCCCAGGAGGGAGCCCAGTTCCAGCTGTGCTGAGGCTGCAGGCCATGCTTCTGCCGCCAGAGGGCAGGGGGATGGCTCCTCCCCTCCCTCTCTCACCATTGCAGAGGAACCGGGAACGGGCTGAAGTAGGACTGGGTCTGTATGCTGAGCAGCCAGACCCCAGGCATCTAGTACAGCTGGGAAATGCATTTATTTAAGGATCACGAAGAGTGAAGTGAACATCAGTGTTTGAGGAGTGTCAGTTGCTATTTTGAGGTCCTTTATATCTCTAACATTTATTCTTTCCCACCCTGTGAAAATCTGTCCATGATGATAGAATAACTTCTTTAGGGTAAGGCGGCAAGCTGTCAAGAGCTCCAGTCCTAATGTGATTTTAGGTCTTGGCTGACTTGGAGGCTTTTACTTTTTTGTTTACCTTTCTGCTTCACTTTCTGTCATCGAGCATTATCATCATGAACAAAACTCTTCTTAACAAAATGTGTGTTAATGTAAATTAAATTAACAAAATTGTGTTAAAAATTCATTATGGGGATACTCCATTTTTAAAGACAAGTATACTAGTTGAGTTTCCCGGTAAAAAGCTCTGTGCCATGCACTTTGACCAGTGTTCTCGCCTGATCTTCAAAACTATGAAACAAGGAACATTTTTGGAAATTAAAAAGTTTTAATTATAAAATACATACTCATTGCAAAAAACAATTGTTTGCATCTCGTAGTTGGCAGATCTGGATTCTGAATGAGTCTCTAGCTCTCAGCACCAGAATTACACCCTAGTTTTCTTTTCCTGTCTTTTTAGTGGTCTTGTCTCCTGCCCACTCCCACCTCTGTTGTATCATTTCTGTCCCATCTCAAGTCTTTGGTTTCAGCTATGAATAAGTGCCTGCTTCAGTTGTGAATTAATGATGGCTTAAAATATTACATGTTTCGCAAATAAAACTCAACACTGAGAGCTGCTTAAGAGCAGAAATACATTGTTTTGTTCTTCTTGCATCCGCCAAGTTCTTAGTATGGCTTCTGATTTAGAGCAAGTGGAGGTTAATAAATGTATAAATGATGAGCATACAGTGCAGTTGTTTATGTTATGTACTTTTGGTTTATACTGATGGTGAAAGAAGCAAAACCCACAGAAACGGGACACATTTCCTGTTGGAATTCTGAATGGTCCAGAGTTGAAAAGTTCGTTGAAGATGGTCTTTATTAGTAAGCATTGTCTTTGGATCTTACCAGGTTAAACTTGGCAGCAGTTGGCAACTAAGCATCTTAGTTCCTGTCTAAGAAGGGTTAAAAAGAAGGGTTTAAACACTCAACTGGATTACTGGATTTTTCACTGGCTCAGAAGCCAATTTACTGTTAAGCAAATAATTTCAAAATGCTTTCTAAGTCCTTTTAAATTTGATGCTTAGAGATTTGGATGAAGTTTCCAGTCTGCTAGAGACTGAGATAGGTTATTATTCATTGATGTTTACTGTACTATTAATTTCCTGGCATTAAAGATACTCCGTTAGATGGTGCCAACAGTGCTTTTTATTTTTCAGATCTGTTTTCTATTAGAGCATTTAAAAGAGTCAGATACAGTTTCAAACCATGTAAGACACATTTTGATACTGAATAGGTGGAGAGCAACAGATAACAAATGTTAAGTATTAATCTCAATGTAGGTAACGTTGCTTATCATAAAATACATTTGAGTAGTTCCCCAATCAGCTAGCATTATTTTTTCTGTCCTTTTGGTTAAATCTCTCCTTTTGATGAAAGTTAAATGTCTCCTGAGAAATAAAGCAGCAGTTAACACTTAGCGCAGACTTGCACAGGTGATATGCTCTGCGCCCCTTTGCTTTACTCTTGACAGTGAAGTAGGTCTTTATTTTCCGAAGGATAAAATTGCCTCAGTTCAAGGTCACACGGCCATTAGAACTAGAGTTGGATGGCAAACCCACATTAGTTCGATGCCAAAGCTCACAGCCCATATATTTTTTGCCATTCTTGAGATTGTAAAATAAACAGCCAAGTTTAAAGCTCAAGGGCACAACTTTTTTTTTTCTTTTTTTTTTTAGAAATAAGTATTACTGCATAAATTTTAGGTACAGATTGAGCTAAAAAGTATATCTACATATATTCTAACTACAGATTAGAGAAGTAAACAGGCAATTGAAATTGATACTACCTGCTGGTCACTGGGTGTAGACAGGAGGGACACATAACCACTTTGGAGGTCAAAGGTTTCCCAGAGGAGGGGACGCGTGAGGAATTTCAGGAAGCTGGGGTAGGAGGCAGGCTTTGGGAAGGGGGTGCAGGTGGTGTGGGGAGGTCCCCGCTGAGGAAGCAGTAGGAGCAAAGGCCAGGAGGCAGAACTGATACAGCCTCTGGCAAGAATCTTGAGTTTTTGGCTTCAGCTTACTTAAGTGAAAAGAATATAATGTTCAGAGTTCTTAGGAAAGTTTGTGATTAAAAACTGACTACATCTCTTAAACCAGTGAAACGTTTTGAATTAAGATCACTGACATGGGAGTTTATATCTTGCCTGTTGCACCAGATGCCATGGTGTCCTTGGGTTTGTTTTAGCTGGTATTAATAGGACTTTTCTGAGGGCACTGGCCTGATGGATTGCCTTGTCCGGAAAGATCCACAGAGGTGTAAGCATTATGCTGACAGTTACTGAAAACCAAATGTTATCCTGCTGGTTGGAGGACTGATGGTGAACCACATGCATCCAGAACTGGGAAGGGTGTTGGAGATAGACTGGAAGGATGGGGAAGGAGGTGGGGAGTGGTTGTGAGAATACCGTGAATATCTTAAACACTTCACTCTCCCTGCTGTCTTCAATACTGAACATGTATGTCTTGGGGTAAAACTGCAAAGTTACTTTCTAAAGAATTAGAACCTTCAAATGAGAAAAATGATTGTAAGCAAGGAATGTGATGAAATTTATCAAACAGTGCGCAGATGGACAGATTTTTTTTTGCATCAAGTCTGTATATACCGATTAAGAGTTTGTTCAACAACAAAAAGGAGTGGTACTTGGGGCATTGTTAAATATATAACTCATTATATAGTATACACTGAATAAAGGAATTTTGAAAGTTTAGATACAGCAGTCTAACGCTGTGAAGTACTGCTCCGAAGGAGCCTGACTGGGTTCAAGCTCCAGTCTCACCACCCTAACAACCGTGTAACCTCAGCAAGTTATGAGAACCCTCCAGTGCCTCGATTGTTCCACTTGTAAAATGGGAAGAATCACAGTATCGGCTTCAACATGTAAAAGGCCTAGAAGAGGGACCTACACGGAGTAAACACTAAATGATGTTGTTAACCTTAGTATATAGAAGACCGGCACACTTTGATTTTCAGGCATGGCATTTAAAAAAGAAATTTAATGCCTTTAGATCAGACAGTTATCAGCGTGAGCTATTATCTCACTCCCAGCCTGATAAATTCATGTTACCTGCTTGCCCTGTAAGACTTGAGTTTGCAAACCGTGGTTTAGGAGAATTTGCGAATGATGGGTTAATAACAAGTGATTACAAATAACTGGAGGCTGGGTCCACTAAGCGTAGCCATGAGTTCTCTCTGCAAGTGGACTGCATTTTAACTATTGTTTACCAGTCTGTCCCTCGCTCATCCAAAGTTCTTGAGTGCAAGACCATGTTCTGTTCATCTCTGTATCCCCAGAACCTATCATAGATCCTATTGCTGCTCCATAAATCCTTATGGTCTGGATGAACATGCCACAGTATAAGGTGGGGTGGTGGGCTCCAAGAAAATGTTAATGGATTGGGGCTTATATGTAAGGGATGAACTGGGAGTTCATGGCAGAAGGTGGTGAGTGGACAGTGTATATGGCATTCAAGCATCTGGACTGTGGGGTAAAATTGGAAAGATAAATTATAGACACATTAAGGTGTTCGGGTTTGAAAAATGGCATGAAATTTGGAAATACTGGGCCATTCACAAATGGTCCATAATGCATGTATTTTGTATATATGCTTATGAGTATTATTTGCATTCTAGTATAATCATATTTAACAAGCATACCTTTTGAGTCAGATTTGAAATAGATTATCTTTATTCTTACTTGATAAGTCTGTGGGTTGACTTTTTATTACCCAGTATAGATACTGTTTTCCTTTGAGTCACCCTTCTCTCGTTGAACAGTCCTGCCTTGGTGTTCTGTGTGTTTTCCCTTTTATTTTTAATCACGATTAATCTTCACAGCTGCTTAGTTATATAATAATATCCTGTGTGTTTAAACACAGACCTACAGATTGAATTTCTCAGAGAACAAGTTCAAGAGCTTTTTAAAACCACAAGATCTCTTTTACGGGTGCTACAAAGATTCTTTCGGAGCTCAACATTAATGATTTGAGAAGCTATTTCATATATTTTACATTTGTTGCTTGTTGCAGTGGTTTCTATCCTGCGTTAATCTTGTAAGTGGACTAATAAGCTGAGAAAGTTCTCATTTAACATACAGACACCTGCTCTACTCCTTTCTTGTAAGCTGTTCAATGTAGTTGTTAGATTTGCTTGAATCGTGGTTTGGAGGAGTGTGTAATATTCTCTTTACTGAGTGATCATTTTCTAAATTAATGCATTTTCTTTTTACGCAAGTAACCTACATGGGTTCATTACAGAAATCTTGGGGAGGAAAATAATGCAAAAGCATAAAGGAAGAACATTTTTAAAATCAAATTGAGGGCTTCCCTGGTGACTCAGTGGTAAAAAGTCCACCTGCTGATGCAGGAGACAAGGGTACGATCCCTGATCTGGGAAGATCCCACATTCTGCAGAGGAACGAAACTGGTATACCACAACTACTGAGCCCATATGCCACAACTGTTGAAGCCTGTGCACCCTAGAGTCGGTGCTTTGAAACAAGAAAAGCTACCACGATGAGAAGCCCGCACCCTGCAACTAGAGAAAGCCCAAGCGGCAATGAAGATCCAGCACAGCCAAAAATAAAATCATAAAAGTAAATCAATTCTAATTATACCAGGTAAAAGATAAACCGTTAAGATAGTGTTTATGTCCTTCCAGTTTTTTCCTTGGCATATATATGACATACAACATTGGTGTGTTGTGTATAGTGTATTTTAGTCTGCATTTTAGCTGAGAAATACAGTTTGAAATAGCAATATTCTTTTTATTCAGTAGGGCATTTTAATTCAATGGTAATACATTCTCTTTTATTTTGCAATTGTAGTCCAAATGTATCTAAGGCCTCTGAAGTCAAACTTTCCTTTAATAATCAAAAGTTTAAGCCACCATTCCATGTAATGTTCTGTGAAAAGCCAGCATAATAACCTTTTCCAATATTTATAAGGTTTTCCTAGGTAGAACAGAACACTGGATTTATGTACGTACTTCTTGGAACAGCTTCATTTGCCTTTGTTTAATTACGGATGAGTTTGAACATCTTTGCATATATGTAAAAACCATTTGATAATTCTTTAATTTTTTATAGTTTTTGCCTATTTGATTATAAAATATTTTTCTCCCATGACTTTTTTTAGTATTTTTTGTGTTTTGATTTCTTACACTTAGGTCCAAGTGTGTGCTCAGTTGGTCAGTCATGTCTGACTCTTTGCCACCCCATGGACTGTAGCCTGCAAGGCTCCTCTGTCCATGGAATATTCTAGACAAGAATACTGGAGTGGGTTGCCATTTCCTACTCCAGGGGATCATCCTGACCCAGGGATCAAACCCATGTCTCATGTCTCCTGCCTCTCCTGCATTGGTGGGAGGATTCTTTACACTGAGCCACCTGGGAAGCCTCGCATTTAGGTCCACATGAAATGACTTGGAAGCAGGATGTGAGGAACAGATCCAAGTGAACTGATGCCATCAGCCGTCTTGAGCATATGCTCAGTTTCTATCTGTGTTTGAATCTGAAGTGTCATTTTAAATGTTAGAGGAGGTCACTTTTTGAAGACATGTTCTCATAACTCCTTTTCATTAAAAATAAAAGACTGAGAAGTGAGTGGTCACACTTGGCCTGGTCACTTTTCATAATTTTTCTTTTTTTAAATTACTATTTAAATTACTATTTGTAATTAGTAAATTATTATCAGTCAAATTTTAGTCCACCCCATCAGCTTTCTCTTTCAACCACCTTGGTTTCCTTTTTCTCCCTTTGCTTTTCCCCTCCTCAAATAGTGGAAAGGTAAGAGAAGGGAGGAGGAGAATAAACTAGAAGCCAGTGAACCACACTGCTCGTTAGCATGTCTCTGAGCAAAAACTCGAAACACAGTTCTAAATCATCTTGACTCTAAAAGATTTCCATTTTGTTTGATGATTGGTTAGCTCAGATATGAAACATAATAAACAAGAGAAATGGGCACTGTACTCAACCAAGGAATATGAAGCAGACTAGTAATTTAGCCCATCCAAACTAATATTCATTTAAATAAATTTTCAAAATTCATTTAGTGTGGATGGAGCTGGTGCTGGTAAGGACTATTTTCCCTACTTCTGTGGATGTGGGACCAGTTCATGTCTACTGGTTATGTGAGGAGTTGTTTGTGGCACCTGAGTTCATGAAACTTATTTTTGAGTTAATTCTAGTGACGTTTCGTGTCCTGTATGCACTGGTGCCGCACACAGATCGCCTTGTAAACTTGCTCTGGGGAGTTAGCTTTTCTCCCTAACTTTTTCATGTCTGTGCTGGTGAGTGAGAGACGATGCAATAGATGTAATTATGTTGTGTCACCTAAGTGTCAGAGGAAAAATTATACCAGTGTGTGCCTCAGGGTGTATGGGCTCTGCTAGGCCAATCCAGCTGGGTTCTGGTGAGAAACTGGAGGTCAGAGATACATATTTTGCTCTCACCAGAGAAGATTTACTACTGCGACCAATATCCAGCGCAGATGTCCTGGTCCTGGCTCAGAGAACGGTTCCTAGAAAAGACATCGAGCAGGATGAGAAACGGGAGGGAAGGAAATTGGCAGGCGTGCTCTGAGGGATGACCACTTGGCTGACAGGCCACTCTCCTGTTCTCTCCATGGAGCGTTTCGTAGGCGTCTCGGAGAGGCCTGAGCTTGGGTCTGCAGCTGCCCGGAGCACGGCGGTGTTTGGACCTGTCATCTGGGACAGAGGGCATCCTGTCACTGGTACGTTTTTTCCCACTATTAAAAAGCCCCTTAGCTCTTCATCTTTTCCCCTCTTTGTTCGACAGAGAGCTTGGAAGGGCCCTTTTCGCTTTGTGTGTGTCTTGGTTTTTACATTTTTAAATTTAATACCAACTCCCCAGATGGGAATTGTCTCTCAGTGGCATTACTGGGATATAACTCCTCAGTTATTCAGTAGTGATTTACATCACTATGTAGGTTGACATGCCACTTCCTGTTTGGAGTTTCCTCTGTCCCAAACCAAGGAAGCCGCCCTAGGGAGTAGAGAATACAATGAAATGGTGAGTGTGACCCTGTCCTGGGGCAGGCCTCTTCATTCTTCCTGGCAAACGTCAGCAATTTCTTCTGCTACCGTGGTCACTCCTTTAAGCACATTAGTGAGCACGTTGATTACAACTGCTCAATGTCTACTCCTGGAATGAGTTGCCAGTGAGTTTTGTTTTAGAATCCTTAGCAACCTGACTACCCTGCTAGGACATGGGGAAGTAAAGATGTCTATGAAACTAGGGTCTAGTAGAAAGAGAGCTGCTTCCCAGGTGGTGCTAGTGGTAAAGAACTTGCTGGCCAATGCAGGAGAGTTAAGAGACATGAGTTTGATCCCTGGATGGGGAAGATCTCCTGGAGAAGAGCATGGCAGCCTACTCCAGTGTTCTTGCCTGAAGGGTCCCATGGACAGAGGAGCCTGGCAGGCTACAGTCCATGGGGTCGCAGAGTTGGACATGACAGAAGCAACTTATGCATGCAGAGAGATGTAAACAAATAAGCAAAATAAAGCATCATCAGATCCATGATACAGGTATATAGAGGATATGTGAAGAGGGTCCAAAGAACAGTGTTAAACTCTATTGTGAGAACATACTAGAATTCTTACAGAAATGATGCTTAAATGGAACCTGTAATGGAAAGTAGGCATTCATCAGGAGTATGAGGATTTGAAGAGGTGTTTGTGATGGAACCATGTGACTAGCAGATCTACCACCTGCTGTTTTTTTTTTTTTTTTCTTTTTTTTTGTTTTTTTTACACCTGCTGTTTTTATGAACCAGCATCACTCTCATTGCTGAAATTATTTGAGCTGGAGCTGGGGACACACAGATGGCAAGAGGCATGAGTCTCAAGAACCACTGGTGGCCATGTTTTCGGTCTCACGGAAATCTGAGAAGTGAAATTCCTATTGAGAAGTAGAAATAAAGAGAATGGAAAACATCTAATTCATGGTTCCATGTCTTTGATTTCCACTAACCCCTTATCCAGCCAACAGTTTGGTTTTATGAGTCTTCTAGGAAATTATTCTCTTTTGCTTAAGTGAGTTTGTTGTTATGTCATGTCCCTCTGAATCTGTGGTAAGTTTCTTTGCTCTAAAGAAATAATAAGTAATATCCATTTCTTTGTGCATGCTCAGTTGCTTCAGCTGTGTCCGACTCTTTGGCATCCCATGGACTGTAGCCCGCCAGGCTCCTCTGTCCATGGGATTCTCCAGACAAGAATACTGGAGTGGGTTGCCATTTTCTTTACAATTACATTACTTTCTTTTGATTAATGAATGTTTGGATGATAAGTTTTCTTCCATCCTTTTATTTGCAACCTACCTATAAAATCATATTTAAGTGAGTTTCTTATAGGGAGCATTCAGTTGGGTCATATTTCCTAACCCATTTTGCCAATCTCTGTCTTTCAGTTGGGGTGTGTATTTATTTATTTTCTCAGTTGGTGTATTTAGGTCACTTATGTTTGATGTAATTATTGATGTTAGAACTTAAACCTGCCATTTTATTGTTTTCTGCTCTATTCCTTATGCTTCTGTTTTATTTTTCTTGCCTTTTGATGGATCACTTGAACATTTTTTTGAATTCTGTTTTTATTTATCTATACAGTTTTAATTTATATTATTCTGTAGATTCTTCTATGGCTGGAGTGTTTCTGAGTGTGTGTCTTTGTAGTTTTCTTAGTAATTGCTCCAGGTATTACTTTACATATGTACAATTTATTACAGTCGGATGGTGTCAGTGTTTTATCAGTTCAAGTCAGGTGTAGAAACCTTGCCTCCCTTTACAGCTCTTTGCCTTCCCCTGGTTATAATTGTCTTAAATTTCCTCTACTCATATTTATAACTATATCATGCAGTGTGATAATCTATGTTTCAATCATCAAATAATTTAGAAACTTAGGGGAAGGAAGTGTATTTACTCACAGTTTTTACTCTTTATGTGCTTTCTTCCTTTTTCATATTCCTAGATTCCTTCCTTTTCCGTTTCCTTTCTGTTTAGAGAACTTCCTTTAGCCATTTTCTTAAGATAATTCTGATGATGATAAACTGAACTTTCTTAGTTTTTCTTTAGCTGATGTCTTGATTTTCTTTCATTCTTGAAGGATAGTTTCACTGGATATAGAATTATAGGTTGACAGTTATTTCAGCACTTCACAAATGTTTTGCCACCCCCTTCTTGCGTCTGTGATTTGTGATGAGAAATCTGCTATTATTTAAGCTGTTTTTCTTCTTTATATAAGGTGTTGCTTCTCTCAACTTTCAAGATCCTTTGTTTTTAGGGTTGGTTTGTTGTTGTTCAAATTTTTTATTATATTCAACAGCATGAAATTACACTTAAGTAAATATAAGAAGAATACTGTGTTTAGTTTTGTAAAGTTTAACTTGGTATGGGGTTTCTTTAGGCTTATCCTGTTTGTGATTTACTTACGTGTCATGATTTACTTAATCTATAGGCTTATGTTTTTTTGCCAAATTTGGAAAGTTTTCAGCCATTATTTATTCAAATAATTTTTCAGCCTGCTCTCTTTCTCCTCTTCTACTGGGATTCAGACAATATAAAGTTAGATTTTTGCCGTGAGTCCATAAATCACTGAGGCTCTATTCATTCCCCCACCCCACCCCATTCTGTTTTCTCTGTATTGTGCAAATTGGGCAATTACTATTGCTCTATTTTCCAGTTCACAGATTCCCCCCCCCCCCACCCCGCTTTGACCCCTCCATTCCACTGTTGAGCCCATCCACTTAATCTTCAGCTTTATATTTTTCAGTTCTTAAATTTCCACTTTTTTCTTTTTTATATCATCTCTTTCTGAGAGTTTCCATTTATTTGTTCAGGCTTTCTATTTTTTCACGTTTCAAGCATGTTCATAATTGCTTGTTGAAGCGTTGAGGTGGCTGCTTTAGAATCTTTCTCAGTTAATTGTAATATCTCAGTCATTTTAGAGTTGACATCCATTGATGTTCTTTTTTCTTTCAAGTTTAGATTTTCCTGATTCTTGGTGTGATGTGTAATTTTCAGTTGAAACCTGGACATTTTGGGTATTGCATTATGAGACTCTGGATCTTACTTAAACTTTCTGTTATAACTGGTTCTTCTAATTCCTGGCGGAAGAAGGGAAGGGCACTGCCTTGTTCCTTCCAGGTTGGGGTAGAAGTCCAGTTCACCACTTGACCTCTGCTGACACTGGAGAGGAAAGGGGCTGCTAGGAACTGCTTGGCAGGGGTGGGAGGTTTGCATCCCATGATGCAGCCATCAATACCTATTACCCTGGCTGAGAGGGGTAGGAATTCCTTGTTATTGCTCCCCATGGGGCCACTGCTGACCATAAGAAAGTAAATGATCAGCCTCGTTATCTCTGGGCAGTGGTGAAAATCCTGACTCCACTCTGACTCCTTTGACGCCACCCCAGCTGGGATGGAGAGGGGTGCCTTATTACTGTTGTAGATGGAGTTTAGATGCCCCAAGTGGTCTACTGACACCACAGGGGCAGAGCCCATTACTGTCTGGTGGGGATGAAAGTCTGGCTCCCTGCAGACATCTCTGATACCATCTCAGTGGGGGTGGGGGTGGGGATACAGTTGGGGTCCTTTGATACACCCCACTAGCAGAAAGTCTAGGCTTCCATTCTCCCTTTGATGGTGTGGGTGGGAATGGAGTCACCATTTTTATCTGTGGTTTTTGGCTGGAGTAAGTTGGTTAAAAGTTCTTACTCTTGTTAGACTTCCCCTTTCCTGTTATTTTAACTTGTGTTGGGGACTTTTTGTTTGTTTGTTTGTTTGCTCCTTTTGACATTTCTAGGATGCCAGCTTCTTCAGCTCCAGGTCTGGGAACCATGAGGCTGAAAGAAAACACAGGCAACTCATCACCAGATTGTGCCTCAGATCCCAAAGTCCCTAGTCTGTCTGCATTTTTCTCTCCATCTTTTAGATTTCCTCTCATGTCTTATATATAATGTCTAGGGTTTTTGTTGTTGTTCAGTTGCTTAGTCATGTCTGACTCTTTGTGACCCCATGGACTGCAGCACACCAGGCCTCCCTGTCCTCCCCTACCTTCCAGAGTTTGCTCAAATTCATGTCCATTGAGTCGATGATGCCATCCAACCATCTCATCCTCTGTTGCCCCCTTCTCATCACGCCCTCAATCTTTCTCAGCATCAGAGTCATTTCTAATGAGTCGGCTCTTCACATCAGGTGGCCAAAGTATTGGAGCTTCAGCTTCAGTATCAGTCCTTCAGATGAATATGAAGGACTGATTTCCTTTAGGATGGACTGGTTGGGTCTCCTTGCTGTCCAAGGGACCCTCAAGAATCTTCTCCAGCACCGCAATTTGAAAGCATCAATTCTTCATCGCTCAGCCTTCTTTATGGTCCAGCTCTCACATCTGTACATGACTATTGGAAAAACCATAGAAAGAGCCCAAGAAAATAAAGTCTGAAAACAAAAGAAAAAAAAAAAAAACTAAAAGAAAAAAAAGGAATAGAACAACAACAACAACAACAAGTAAAGTCTGTCACTGGTTCCATTTTTTCCTCATCTATTTGCCATGAAGTGATGGGACCAGATGCCATGATCTAAGTTTTTTGAATGTTTAGTTTTAAGCCAGCTCTTTCACTCTCCTCTTTCACCTTCATCAAGAGGCTCTCTAGTTCCTTTCACTTTCTGCCATAAGGGTGGTGTCATCTGCATATCTGATTTTCTTGATATTTCTTCCAGCAACCTTGATTCCAGCTTGTGCTTCATCCAGCCCAGCATTTCGCATGATGTACTCTGCATATAAGTTAAATAATTAGGGAGACAATATACAGCCTTGACATATTCCTTTCCCAATTTTGAACCAATTCGTTGTTCCACGTCCGGTTCTAACGGTTGCTTCTTGACCTGCATACAGATTTCTCAGGAGGCAGGTCAGATGGTCTGTTAGTCCCATCTCTTGAAGAATTTTCCACAGTTTGTTGTGATCCACACAGTCAAAGGCTTTGGCGTAGTCAATAAAGCAGATGTTTTTCTGGAATTCCCTTGCTTTTTGAACCTTGATCTCTGGTTCCTCTACCTTTTCTGAATCCAGCTTGTACATCAGGAAGTTCTCAGTGCACATACTGTTGAAGCCTAGTTTGAAGGATTTTAAGCATTACCTTGCTAGCATGTGAAATGAATGCAGTTGTGCGGTAGTTTGAACATTCTTTGGCATTGCCCTTCCTTGGGATTGGAATGAAAGCAGACCTTTTCCAGTCTCGTGACCATTGCCAAGTTTTCCAAATTTGCTGGCATATTGAATGTGGCACTTTCACAGCATCATCTTTTAGCTCAACTGGAATTCCATCACCTCCACTAGCTTTGTTTGTAATAATGCTTCCTAAGTTCCACTTGACTTCATACTCCAGCATGTCTGGCTCAAAGTGTGACCACACCATCGTGGTTATTTGGGTCAGCAAGACCTTTTTCGTACAGTTGTGTGTAGTTTTGCCACCTCTTCTTAATCTCTTCTGCTTCTGTTAGGTCCATGCTGTTTCTGTCCTTTATTGTGCCCATCTTTGCATGAAATGTTCCTTGGCATCTCTAAGTTTCTTGAGATCTCTGGTCTTTCCCATTCTATTGTTTTCCTCTATTTCTTTGCATTGTTCACTTAAGAAGACTTTATCTCTTCTTGCTATTCTTTGGAATTTCTTATCTGTTCTTTGGAACTCTGCATTCAGATGGGTATATCTTTCCTTTTTTCCCTTGCCTTTTGCACTCTTCTTTTCTCAGCTACTTGTAAGGCCTCCTCAGAGAACCATTTTGCCTTCTTGCATTTCTTTTTCTTGGGGATGGTTTTGGTCATCACCTCCTATACAGTGTTTCAAACATCCATCCGTAGTTCTTCAGGTACTCTATTAGATCTAATCCCTTGAATCTATTTGTCACTTCCACTATACAATCACAAAGGATTTGATTTAGGTCATATCTGAATGACCTAGTGGTTTTCCCTACTTTCTTCAATTTAAGCCTGAATTTTGCAATAAAGAGCAATCTGATTCCAGTATTGATCATCTGGTGATGTCCATGTGTAGAAGAGAGTGTTTGGTATGACCAGTGTGTTCTGTTGGCAAAACTCTGTTGGCCTTTGCCCTGCTTCATTTTGTACTCCAAGGCCAAACTTTCCTGTTACTATAGGTATCTCTTAACTTCCTACTTTTGCATTCCAGTCCCCTATGATGAAAAGGACATCTTTTTTTGGTGAAAGTTCTAGAAGGTCTTGTAGGTCTTCATAGAACCATTCAACTTCCATCTTCTTCGGCATTAGTTGTTGGGATATAGACTTGGATTACTTTCATGTTGAATGGTTTGCCTTGGAAATGAACTGAGATCATTCTGTCATGTTTGAGATTGTATCCAAGTACTGCATTTTGGACTCTTTTGTTGACTATAAGGGCTACTCCATTTCTTCTAAGGGATTCTCACCCACAGTAGTAAATATAATGGTCATTTGAATTAAATTTTCCCATTCTGGTCCATTTTAGTTTGCTGATTTAAATGTTGATGTTCTAAAATGTTGATGTTCACTCTTGCCGTCTCCTGTTTGACCACTTCTGGGGTTTTAAGTTGTATTTAATGGGGGCAACATTAAATACAACTTAAAGAAAGCTGAGCACTGAAGAACTGATGCCTTTGAACTGTGGTGTTGGAGAAGACTCTTGAGAGTCTCTTGGACTGCAAGGAGATCCAACCAGTCCGTCCTAAAGGAAATCAGTCCTGAATATTCATTGGAAGGACTGATGCTGAAGCTGAAACTCCAATACTTTGGCCACCTGATGCAAAGAACTGACTCATTAGGAAAGACCCTGATGCTGGGAATGATTGAAAGCTGGAAGAGAAGGGGACAAGAGAAGATGAGGTGGTTGAATGACATCACCGACTTAATGGACATAAGTTTGAGTAAGCTCCAGGAGTTGGTGAAGGAAGGGAAGCCTGGTGTGCTGCAGTCCATGGGGTCGCAAAGAGTCGACATGACTGAGCGACTGAACTGAACTGAATGGGGGCAACAGGGAAAATTACATCTACTCCATCTTCCTGGTAACAGAAGTCAAGATATAAAATATCATGAAATGAAATATTTTATAAAATAGTTGGCTTCATGTTTTTGAAATTGTACAGAGATTTGTTTATTGCTGATGTGTTGACTCCCCCACTAGAACTGTTTCTGGCACATGGTAGGAACTTAAAAATATTCAGTGACTGAATCTCTGTTTCAGTGAGAAAACTTAAGCACTTAAGTAATTTCTTCTTCAACTGGTAACTTCCCAAGTAATTTCTTCTTCTTCAAACACCCAACACAGTTGGGTCAAGTAAAGAGTGCAGTTAAAGAATCAGTGTAATTAAAAATAATGCTGGTGAGAAATTTAATAAATTTATTATACTCAGAAGTTAGACAGTGGAACATCTCTCTGCACGATCTGAATTTGGACTGACTCCTGAGCTCTCAGACGCATCACTGGGGCACTCATGAAATTCAAGGCCCCTTTTGTTCCTTTAGGACAAAGGATGGGTGAGAGGGAGCCCCCACTTGAGACAATAACAGAGTGGCAACAGAACGCTTTTCTACTGAGTTAACAATGTCCTTGCATTCTACTAGCAATTGCCCGATGCTGTCAACTCTTCTGTTCAATGCTGGGCTTCCTGCCTAGTGTCCTAATCACTCCTTGATTCCTGTGCAAATGGGGTTCCACTCCAGTTTCTCTTACGCAGCTGCATTTTTTTCAGTGCCCCCCCCCCCCCCAAAACCAAATGCAATAGAGCTTTCCCATTTATTTGCAGTGTTTCCTAATGCTACTCACCACTTCCCAGATTTCTCCCTACTCTTGACTTTCAGGATCCTTCACTTTCTTGATTTGCCTCCATCCCACTGATTACTTTTTGACTTCTCTTTTTACTCCCATCCTCTGACTGGTGCACTTCCTCAAGATTCTTCCTTTCCTGTCATTGTCCATAGTCTCGTTCTCAGCTTATTCAGTAAGTCTGGTAAATACACTCATTCATTCAGTCAGTGTTCATTTAATGAGTACCTGCTGTGTACCAGGCGTTGTCCTATAGCAGGGAACAAGATGAACAATGTCCTTATTCCAGTAGAAGACACAGCAAACAACAACAACAAAATCAGTTGGTTTTGGAGCCTTATAACATTTCAACAGTATTAATCAAACTTCTAACCTTTCATGTACATAATCTCAATTATCTATTAATTCTGAAATTATTAAAAATAAGAATTTTGTTTTTCCATGAAGCTAATGCTTCCACCTTATTTTTATGCATGAGGTCTACTTTAAAGTTGTGCTTTCACATAATTGGTGATTTTTAAATATTTTTATTCATTTATTTAGCTGTGTTGGGTCTTCGTTGCCTCATGCTGGATCTTCAGTTGCGGCGTGTGAACTCTTAGTTGTAGCATGTGGGATCTAGTTCCCTGACCAGGGTTTGAACCCTGGCCCCCTGCGTTGGGAGCATGGAGTCTTAGCCACTGGACCACCAAGGAAATTCCCATAGTTGGTGACCTTAAAAGTCTGTTGATTTAAAAATATTGCTGATGATTAATTTTTTTCTAAGGAGACTTCATTTGCAAACATCTCAAGGCAATTTAATGTATTCTTGATGTTACACAATGACTCTGAAACCTGTCCAGCCACATACCAGCCACACAGTCTGGAACAAGTTACTCAACCTCTCTGCACCTTCATTATTCTTGCCTCCAGGAGCCCCTCAACTTATGAACCTCATGTCCAGACCAGGACTCAACTCACGAGTTCAAAGCAGTTCCCCTGAAGGACTGCTGTGTCCTAAGGGGAAGATCTTTTTTAGTTTTGAAAATCATAGCAATCGGACAAGAATGTGGCTCTGGGACCAGGCAACTTGGTTTTATGTGCTGGTTCCTCTGCTTCCTAAGGTTTATCCCTTAGCAAGTTTATCTAACCTTTCAGTACCTCAATTTTTTCATCCATAAAATGGGATAATGATAGTGCCTAGTCTAGAATTTTTATATTGATGAAATAAGTTAATAACTATGAAAGTAGTTAGAACAGTGCCTGGTATTTAATAAGGTCTACATTAATGAGTATTTGCTATTTTAATCTATTTATACACATAGTTCTGTCTCTTTAAGAGAAAACCAGGTCACTGGATTTTAGCTGTTGGACTCTTACTGCCATTAAGGTATGAAACTTGGACTTCTACATTTTGAATGCTTTAATGAATTCAGATTATCAAACAACCTTAAGAGAAGAAATACATTTTAAAAAAATCTCTTTCAACTTTAGAGAATGAGCTTCTAAAAATGAATACTTGGTTTCTTTCCACTTTGAAGTATGAACAAAAACCCCCAAATTTTGTTATATAAACAAAAAGCACATAAAATCCCTTAATTCAGAGCTATATTTAAAAGAGGGCAGATTGCAGGTAATTAATATACACTACAACTGTTAATGACACATACAAGAATTAAAATGTATCAACAGCCAGGAGCTGGGCAGAGAATGTCTGGCATCACAATTCACTTCCACAGCACTGTGCTGTGCAATTTAACTGCAATTAAAACAGAAAAACCCTCACGTCTCCTTTTCCTCAGGTTTGTGGTTTTAAAGCATATCTCCCAATGATTCCTTCCCATATTCTTTCCCCTCTAATCACCTTTCCTTTATTATTTGTCCAAGTCAGAGGGAGAAAATAATTTTTAGAAAAGCAACAAGCTGTAAAAAGCAATGTCTTTACTAACAGGGAAACAATACTGGTGAAAATCCAAATCACCCAGAAGTTAAACCTGCCCCTCCTTGCCCAGTCAAACCAACGAGCATTGCATCTGTTAGTACCATATGGTGGGTTATCTGAGAGCCGAAGGCTGACTTCCACAGCGCTGAGGCCCATTATCCAGTCCACTTTGCAGGCGTGCCTACGACCCAGGTCTGTCCTGGGGGCTCCGGGCCTGCAGGGGTATTTAAGACATTGGCCACTTACCAGGCCTGACCCTGTGACCTTTGAAGCTTCTCTGTGAGGGCTTCAGGGAACTTGCATCCTGTTCAGTGGGCATGGGGAGAAGGGTTCATGTCCTGGAGATACCTTGCTTGGTGGCTCCATTGGCTGGTTAAGTGGTTTCTGGCAGAATTCCTTCAGAGATGACTTTGAATGGGAAGACGTGTCCCTCCTTTCAGAGGCGGGGGCCGAGGGGCCTGCGGGAGTCTTGAGAGCCTGGGGCTGAAGTCAGTCCTGACCCAGGGCTCAGCTCCAGCAACACCGGGCACCTCTGGACCAGCCGCGTCCACAGGGCCCGCCCTCCGCCCTGGGCCTCGTTTGAGGCTGAGATCCTCTTTGGGGGCTTTTGGTGAGGACATGAGCTGTGTTGGCAGGGGTTCAGTGCCAGGCAGAGGAGGTTTCCT
Organism: Cervus canadensis; assembly: GCF_019320065.1. NCBI lineage: Eukaryota > Metazoa > Chordata > Mammalia > Artiodactyla > Cervidae > Cervus > Cervus canadensis. Next base: position 65,628,739 of record NC_057397.1, on the reverse strand, counting down.
GCGGCAGGCATCCGTTTTCTTTGAAGACTTCTTTCACTCTACATAGACTGGCTTTACCTTACGGGGAGAGGAAAAACAAAAATTGCCTGTCTCCACCTCAGTAGTTATTAACACTCCTGTGCCCAGAAGTTAGTCTTTGCTTGTGTATCAGCACCAGCATCACTCCTGTCTCCATGTTCAATAAGATGCTACATTTCCTCTCCTGCCTCTCTGCCTCCCCAGTCCTGGCCATTTACCAGGAGCCAGGGGCTTCCCTGGTAGCTCAGTCGGTAAAGAATCTGCCTTCAGTGCAGGAGACTTGGGTTCAATCCCTGGGTCAGGAAGATCCCCTGGAGAAGGGAATGGCAACCCACTCCAGTGTTCTGGCCTGGAGAATTCCATGGACAGAGCAGCCTGGCGGGCTACAGTCCATGAGGTCACAAAGAGTCAGACGTGACTGAGCGATTGAACAACACAAGGGCCCCTGAGCAGTGAGGGAAAGCAGGCATCCCTGGATCTCTCCAGCACCTGAAGGAGGAGCCTGGCACCAGCCGGAAAAGAACACCCCTTGTGTAGGAAGGAGGGCACTGGGCGGGCAGGTGGTGAGGGTGTAATTGCAAATGCAGCTGCAGGGACTATTGCAAGAGGTGGGCACACAGGCCGCGGAGGACCCCGTCTGGCCCCATCATGTGGCGGGGTCTCAGGCATCAAGCCCAGCTGCCCCTTCCACCAAGGGGACACTAGAGCAAAGCCGCCGGGAGCTGTGCTTATTTGGTTCTCAGCTTGGTTCTTGCAACACGCACACATCTGGCAGTGTTTGCGCCTGTTTTCTCCCCAGGACCACCCGAATACCCCTGCAGAAGAACCTTTGCTTTCTACTGCAGGTAATTCAGGGTAAGCAACTCTGCCACCGCTGGACTGAAGACACCTGCCCGCCCACCACCTGGTCTGAGCTTCAGCCTTGGCCTGGCCCGCACCTCTGTCCCTGGTTCCCAGGTGTCTTTTTCTACCTGCCCCTCAAATGTCGCTCTTCCTAAGGGGCCTCAGGGGCCTCAGACCCCTCTCAGTTCACACTCTTTCCCCGCTGATTGCATCTGCTGCCCTGACTCCCTGCAACACCCTTCACTGGACATCTTTTTGCATAACATTCAAAAATGAAGCTGGGTCTAAATCTCATCAGGGCTTCAAGGTTGCAGAACATATACAGGAGGACGAACATGCCGATACCAGGGGAATGCAACCAGCAAGACCCAGAGTGTGGGAAATTCTCTGGGCAAACAAATTTGCTTCTTCAAAGATAAATAGAAAGAGGAGTATGGAGTGGAGATCAGAGAGGGGGTGGACGGAGAGAATCCACAGAGTGAAAGAGACTTAAAAGAGTCTATCATCGATCCCAATCTGTGGTCTAAGGTGAATCCTAATTCAAATAAATTGTTTTATATAAAATGAAAATTTGAACCTGACTTGGTATTTGATTTTAAAAAATTATTGTTAATTTTTAAGGCATAATAATGGTATTGTGCTTTTTTTTTTTTTTTTTTGAGTCCATTTGAAATTTGAAAGTCCTTATCTTCTGAAATATTTATTGGGAAAGCTATGAGGTCTGGAACTTGCTTCAAAATAACACAGGGAGAAATGGGTGAGGGTTGAGATGAAACAAGGTTAACCACAATCTGATCAGTGTTGAGGCTAGGTGACAGGAACACTGGAATTCGTCATGTTATTTCTACTTTTGTTTATTTTCAAAATGTTCTGTAATAAGAAGTTAAACAAAAGAGGAAAGAAAAAGTGGGTCTATCCCAGCCGCTTCGTCTCCGCACTTTGAGGGCCACAGACAGGAATGTGAAGAGCACCTGGTGAGCCTTTCTGTGGGTGAGTGCCCCCTCGGCACCCCCTGACCCCTCACTGGGCCTGGGGTTTCCACCTCTCTGCACTTCCCCTCCTGAATATTAACTAGAAGGGAGGCGGTTTCCTGTCTTGTCTGATCTCAGTATGTCTGAAACTGTCCAGCACCAGGCTCTCACCCCCAACTTCTCCTTTTCTGTTACCAGTTGAGCATTTCCTTTGCCTCGATCACAGATGAAAGGCATCTGGCTGTCTCTGACTCCCTCCCTTCCTCTTCTCTCTGTAAATCCGCTTAGTCACCAAGCTCTATACGTTCTTCTCTCACAGTGTTTCCCAGACTCGTCTCTTCTCTCCACTCCCATAGCTTTCGTCCAATGCCAGTTGTGGTTTCCCCCTTTATGTGACTTCCTTGCCCATTTCCTACCATTCCTGTTCTCCTTCCAGACATTTCTCCCTGCCACCAACCATTAGAGAGGCCATTAAGACTTGTATTAAGTCGCAGCCTAAGAGAGGATAGCATGATCTGGACTTTACAAACTCTAATTTCCTGCCCTCCCAATCTCAAGAGAGTTCCATGCAAAGAAGTTTGGAATGATGATTATCAGGCACATAGCAAAAAAGACCTCACACCTCAAACAGAGTCTAATGTGGAAAACATTATTTCTCAGTTGCTAAGCAAACACATCTTTCATCCATTGTTGGTAGGTCAACAACACCTGGACTTGGACAATCAACAGAATCTAAGGTCACGAAGATCCCATTCAAGTGGGTCAACAGATAAATGAAGAGCTCAAATGATAGAAGTAAAGAAGAAAGAGTCAGAGATTCTTGCTAATTTTTCTAGTGTGCTCAATGGTAGAGCAAGGTGCCAAGTTTTGTTTTTTTTTTAAACCAAGGGCATAAGATTTGACAAGTAAATTTCAAATTTAGTCACTCATTCGTATGAAGCTATATAAAAGTGTACAAAAACAAATCATGCTTAGTGATACACTTTATTGAGAAAAAATTTGCATTAACTGAGATTGAAACATTAAATGGAAAATTTAACCTTTCGGGTCTCCTGGGCCAAACATGCAGCCTCAAAATGCTTGGGAATAAAAATAATTTCTGGGGAATTCCCTGGTGGTCCAGTGGTTAAGACTCCATACTTCCACTGCAGGGAGTGGTAAGTTCGATCCCTGGTCAGGGAACTAAGATCTCACATGCCATGTAGCACAGTCAAAAATAAATTTAAAAAAATTTCTTTGATATCCCAAAATAGACATGTATTATTTTATCAGCCGAGGTCTTTTCCTGAGGAGGGATTTTCTCCTCCCCAGTTCAACCATAAGCATCTCTTTGGGCAGAAGTGGGTATGTGACCCAATCAGGGTTTTTCTGGAATTTTCCAGTTGGCTCTGGTGAGGAAGGGTCCTCTTTAATCTTTTTTCACCCCAACCCTCACCCACTTCTCCCTGAATTATTATTTTGAAGCAAATTCCCAACATCACAGCTTTCACAGTGTGAATTTCAAAGGATAATGACTCTTTCAAAAAAAAAGCACAGTAGTATTACCCTGTCTTAAACATTAACAGTGTTTTCTTATATTATCAAATATCAAGTCAGGTGGAAATTTTCATTTTTTAAAGCACAGTTTATTTGAACTGGAATTCAAGTTAGACCACGGTTGAGGTTGACAGTCTTAAATTCCTCTAGTGAGGAAGGCAAGGAAATTAAAGATGTAACCACTCAGGCTGTGAGTCTCGTACAATCAGCCCGCCTGAGAGAGCGAAGCCAGCACAAGAGCGGGCTGAGAAGCAGAGTTCCTGGTTCCAGGCATGCCGAAGGTCAGCTGCACCCCATCTCACCAGGTACTTACGCCTAGAAATCTTTCTGCTTTGCTAACTCCAGGGTTTTTTCAGTTAATTACCACGAGGGACTCTTTGACAAACACAGGTTAGTGGTTTTGTGAGCAGGGCAAGGTAACCACACAAAATCAAGACAATAAAAGACAGAGCCTCCTGCTGGGGCCATCTCCCAGAGGGCCAGGGGAATAAACAACCAAGCCTTGGAAAGCTCTAGACAAGGGTGGTGACCTACCCCTCCTAGAAACTGAGCTGACCTGGGGAGGGTGCTGATGGCCAGTGATGTGCTGAGCCAAGCGCGTCTCTCTTTAGCAGATGGAGCCAACTGGAAGCAGCTCAGAGCCACCGAGAGACGACAGGAGACAGCAGGGGTCACTCGTAAACCAAAGCCACGAGGCACAGAAGAGACGAGAACAAGCAGGCAGCTGGGGCAGAAGGGGCCGGTGGGGAGACTCAGAGGTGCGAGTGTGGCCTCAGGCGCCCGGAGCTTTGAGGGCTCCCGGTGAACCACTGCCCGCCTGGGAGGCTGGCTCTGCTGCTGATCAGCCTGCTTGGAATCTTCCTTTCTTTTCCTCAGTGGTCAGGAGAGGACTTTCGGTTCAGGTCAGTTCAGTTGCTCAGTCGTGTCTGACTCTTTGCGACCCCATGAATCACAGCATGCCAGGCCTCCCTATCCATCACCAACTCCCAGAGTTTACTCAAACTCATGTCCATCGAGTTGGTGATGCCATCCAGCCATCTCATCCTCTGTCGTCCCCTTCTCCTCCTGCCCCCAATCCCTCCCAGCATCAGGGTCTTTTCCAATGAGTCAACTCTTCGCATGAGTGGCCAAAGGATGGAGATTTCGCTTCAGCATCAGTCCTTCCAATGAACACCCAAGGCTGATCTCCTTTTAGGATGGACTGGTTGGATCGTCCTTGCAGTCCAAAGGGACTTCAAGAAGTCTTCTCTCCAAACCACAGTCAAGTAAAAAGCATCAATTGTTCGGCGCTCAGCTTTCTTCACATCCAACTCTCAAATCCATACATGACCACTGGAAAAACCATAGCCTTGACAAGATGGACCTTTGTTGGCAAAGTAATGTCTCTGCTTTTTAATATGCTGTCTAGGTTGGTCATAACTTTCCTTCCAAGGAGTAAGCGTCTTTTAATTTCATGGCTGTAATCACCATCTGCAGTGATTTTGGAGCCCAGAAAAATAAAGTCCGACACTGTTTCCACTGTTTCCCCATCTATTTGCCATGAGGTGATGGGA